>NW_024070207.1:74451651-74579427 GCF_014754425.2 Oryx dammah
TTTGGTCCCATCACTTCATGGCAAATAGATGGGGAAACAGTGGAAACAGTGACAGACTTTATTTTGGGGGGCTCCAAAATCACTGCAGATGGTGACTGCAGCCATGAAATTAAAAGACGCTTGCCCCTTTGAAGAAAAGTTATGACCGACCTAGACAACATATTAAAAACCAGAGACATTACTTTGCCAGCAAAGGTCTGTCTAGTCAAAGCTATGGTTTTTCCAGTGGTCATGTATGGATGTGAGAGTTGGACTATAACGAAAGCTGAGCACCGGTGAATTGATGCTCTTGAACTGTGGTGTTGGAGAAGACTCTTGAGAGTCCCTTGAACTGCAAGGAGGTTCAACCAGTCCATCCTAAAGGAAATCAGTCCTGAATATTCATTGGAAGGACTGATGCTGAAGCTGAAGCTCCAATATTTTAGCCACCTGATGTGAAGAACTGACTCATTTGAAAAGACCCCGATGCTGGGAAAGATTGAAGGCAGGAGGAGAAGGGGACGACAGAGGATGAGATGTTTGGGTGGCATCACCGACTCAATGGACATGAGTTTGAGTAAACTCTGGGAGCTGGTGATGGACAGGGAGGCCTGGCGTGCCGCAGTCCATGGAGTTGCAAAGAGTCAAACACGGCTGAGCGACTGAACTGAACTGAAATGAATCCCATAAGGGAAGTAGGGCAGGGGCTTCATATTTCAAGGGGGGCTCCGAGAGGGAAATGTCCAGAGTTCGCAAAGCTGCCCATGGAATCTCAACTGCAACACGCACATGCGCACTATTTTTCCCATGTGTTGATTTTATGGCACGCACACACAAATAACCTCAGTAAAATGTGTTGCTGTGATGTATAAGAAATGGACCCTCTTGTCAAAGAGCTTATGAGACCAGTAGGGGGGTAGTTGAGTCAAGGGCTCACTTCTGTCCAAGAGATATTAGTTCCAGTAGTTGCTGGGTCTTGACTGGGGCTTTGAAGGATGAGCGACATTAGAAAAAGCAGAGCATACTTGTGAGTACATTAGCAGCGGTTTCACTCACACACATTCCTGCCATCCTAATAAGTGCAGGAATCTGAAATATCAGACATAATCTGCATTAGTTCATCAGACTTGGTAGACCACTGAAGAGCACCAGTCTCAGCTGAAAGGAAGGAAGCTGAAGCATGACACAGAAGCCACCAAGAAGCAGCGCTGGGACTGTGGCAGCGGATGTGCTGTTTCTATGTGAGTATGTGGTGAGGGTGGGGGCTCAGTGGGACGTGGGAAGAGATGGGACTGCAGGCACCACGAAATTCCAGGATCAACCCAAACTCCAGGGTGCCCGTTTGGTCACTCGCTCCTCATCATAGCCTCCCTCCACTTGCAAGCCTGGTTGGGAGCTTATCACCTCCCACACTGCCAGTCCCCTCTACAATGTTCCCACCCCACAGAAAAGGCTTCTAAACTCCTGCAGTCCTGTGACTCCCCTATTTATAATTGACACACACGTCCCTTCTAGCAACTTCTTAATTCCCTTCCCTCCTTGATTTTTCTCTATAGATTTATAACCATCTAGCATTCTATAAATTTTATTTGTTTCCCTTCAGTCTGTCTCCCTTCACTATAATGTGAGTTCCACGAAGGAAAGGATTTTTTTTTTTACAATTGAAGTATAGTTGGTTTACAATGTTGTGCTAGATTCTGGTGTATATATATATATTTTTTTTCTGATCCTCTTTCTATTCTAGATTAGTATGAGATACTGAATATAGTTCCCTGTGCTATACACTAAATTCTTGTTTCTCTATTTTATGTATAGTAATTTTATATCCATTAATTCCAAGCTCCTCATCTATCTCTCCCCTCCTCTTTCCCCTTTGTGGCCATCAATCTATTTTCTGTGTCTGTCAATCTCTTTCCATTTTGTAAATAAATTCATTTGTAATATTTTTAAGATTCCACATATGATATATATTTGTCTCTCTATGTCTGCATTTACTTAGTATGATGATTTCTAGGACGATCTATCTTATGTTGCTGCAAATAACATTATTTCACTCTTTTTTGGCTGAGTAATATTCCATTATATATATATGTGTGTGTGTGTGTGTGTGTGTGTATGTATACATACATATATACATATACATACATATACACACACACACATATATATATAATGGAATATTACTCAGCCAAAAAAGAGTGAAATAATGTTATTTGCAGCAACATAAGATAGATCGTCCTAGAAATCATCATACTAAGTAAATGCAGACATAGAGAGACAAATATATATCATATGTGGAATCTTAAAAATATTACAAATGAATTTATTTACAAAATGGAAAGAGATTGACAGACACAGAAAATAGATTGATGGCCACAAAGGGGAAAGAGGAGGGGAGAGATAGATGAGGAGCTTGGAATTAATGGATATAAAATTACTATACATAAAATAGAGAAACAAGAATTTAGTGTATAGCACAGGGAACTATATTCAGTATCTCATACTAATCTAGAATAGAAAGAGGATCAGAAAAAAAATATATATATATACACCAGAATCTAGCACAACATTGTAAACCAACTATACTTCAATTGTAAAAAAAAAAATCCTTTCCTTCGTGGAACTCACATTATAGTGAAGGGAGACAGACTGAAGGGAAACAAATAAAATTTATAGAATGCTAGATGGTTATAAATCTATAGAGAAAAATCAAGGAGGGAAGGGAATTAAGAAGTTGCTAGAAGGGACGTGTGTGTCAATTATAAATAGGGGAGTCACAGGACTGCAGGAGTTTAGAAGCCTTTTCTGTGGGGTGGGAACATTGTAGAGGGGACTGGCAGTGTGGGAGGTGATAAGCTCCCAACCAGGCTTGCAAGTGGAGGGAGGCTATGATGAGGAGCGAGTGACCAAACGGGCACCCTGGAGTTTGGGTTGATCCTGGAATTTCGTGGTGCCTGCAGTCCCATCTCTTCCCACGTCCCACTGAGCCCCCACCCTCACCACATACTCACATAGAAACAGCACATCCGCTGCCACAGTCCCAGCGCTGCTTCTTGGTGGCTTCTGTGTCATGCTTCAGCTTCCTTCCTTTCAGCTGAGACTGGTGCTCTTCAGTGGTCTACCAAGTCTGATGAACTAATGCAGATTATGTCTGATATTTCAGATTCCTGCACTTATTAGGATGGCAGGAATGTGTGTGAGTGAAACCGCTGCTAATGTACTCACAAGTATGCTCTGCTTTTTCTAATGTCGCTCATCCTTCAAAGCCCCAGTCAAGACCCAGCAACTACTGGAACTAATATCTCTTGGACAGAAGTGAGCCCTTGACTCAACTACCCCCCTACTGGTCTCATAAGCTCTTTGACAAGAGGGTCCATTTCTTATACATCACAGCAACACATTTTACCGAGGTTATTTGTGTGTGCGTGCCATAAAATCAACACATGGGAAAAATAGTGCGCATGTGTGTGTTGCAGTTGAGATTCCATGGGCAGCTTTGCGGACTCTGGACATTTCCCTCTCGGAGCCCCCCTTGAAATATGAAGCCCCTGCCCTACTTCCCTTATGGGATTCAGTTCAGTTCAGTTCAGTCGCTCAGCCGTGTTTGACTCTTTGCAACTCCATGGACTGCGGCACGCCAGGCCTCCCTGTCCATCACCAGCTCCCAGAGTTTACTCAAACTCATGTCCATTGAGTCGGTGATGCCACCCAAACATCTCATCCTCTGTCGTCCCCTTCTCCTCCTGCCTTCAATCTTTCCCAGCATCGGGGTCTTTTCAAATGAGTCAGTTCTTCACATCAGGTGGCTAAAATATTGGAGCTTCAGCTTCAGCATCAGTCCTTCCAATGAATATTCAGGACTGATTTCCTTTAGGATGGACTGGTTGAACCTCCTTGCAGTTCAAGGGACTCTCAAGAGTCTTCTCCAACACCACAGTTCAAGAGCATCAATTCACCGGTGCTCAGCTTTCGTTATAGTCCAACTCTCACATCTATACATGACCACTGGAAAAACCATAGCTTTGACTAGACAGACCTTTGTTGGCAAAGTAATGTCTCTGCTTTTTACTATGTTGTCTAGGTCGGTCATAACTTTTCTTCAAAGGGGCAAGCGTCTTTTAATTTCATGGCTGCAGTCACCACCTGCAGTGATTTTGGAGCCCCCCAAAATAAAGTCTGTCACTGTTTCCACTGTTTCCCCATCTATTTCCCATGAAGTGATGGGACCAGATGCCATGATGTTCGTTTTCTGAATGTTGAGCTTTAAGCCAACTTTTTCACTCTCCTCTTTCACTTTCATCAAGAGGCTCTTTGGTTCTTCACTTTCTGCCACAAGAGTGGTATCATCTGCATATCTGAGGTTATTGATATTTCTCCCGGCAATCTTGATTTCAGTTTGTGCTTCATCCAGCCCAGCGTTTCTCATGAGGTGTTCTGGATAGAAGCTAAATAAGCAGGGTAACAATATACAGCCTTGACGTACTTCTTTCCCTATTTGGAACCAGTCTGTTGTTCCATGTCCGGTTCTAACTGTTGCTTCTTGACCTGCATACAGATTTCTCAGGAGGCAGGTCAAGTGGTCTGGTATTCCCATACCTTGAAGAATTTTCCACAGTTTGTTGTGATCCACACAGTCAAAGGCTTTGGCGGAGTCAATGAAGCAGAAGTAGATGTTTTTCTGGAACTCTCTTGCTTTTTCGATGATCCAATGGATGCTGGCAATTTGATCTCTGGTTCCTCTGCCTTTTCTATATCCAGCTTGAATATCTGGAAGTTCAAAGTTCATGAACTGTTGAAGCCTGGCTTGGAGAATTTTGAGCATTGCTTTGCTAGTGTGTGAGATGAGTGCAATTGTGTGGTAGTTTGAGCATTCTTTGGCATTGCCTTTCTTTGGGACTGGAATGAAAACTGACCTTTTCCAGTATATATATATTATACATGATGTAATATATGATATATAATATAATATTTGATATATAGTATAATATATGAATGAAAGCCTGAAAAGAAATACACTAAAGTGTTGCACTGATAACCCTGGATGGTGGAGTTAAATATGATTTTTAGTTTCTTCCCTGAACTGTCTACTCACCAAATTTTATCAATTAAATATACGTAATACTGAAGTACCAATCCAAGCTACAAAATGAAGGTATCTTGAAAACAACATTTGGGAGAGTGGCTATCAACAAACTACAAATTAAATACTCAGCAAATCTCTACTGGGTGCCTAGGGCTGAAGTAAGTTATGAGTCCAGTGCCCCCAGTGGAGCTTGGAAGGGGAAGTGGAAAGCTTGTTTGTTAGAGGAATGAGCCCAGTCCTAGCTCTGCCTTGAGCTCCCTGAGTGATCTCGGGGGAAAGCACTTGAAAATCCCAAACACTCAGATCTGAAATGGGCTCTTAAATACCCTCTCTACTCATCCACAGCAGATATCACTTGTCCAGTCATGGAACTCTTTATCCCTTAGTCCAGATGTCCTCAGAATCTTCCTCCAGACAGTGTTTCAGGTAGTCAGTGCTTATTGTGCACATTTTTATTCTCAATCTATAAAGGAGATATGGTATTTATACAGAATGGAATACTACCTAGCCATTAAAAAATGAAATCTCACCATTTTCAACAACATGGATGGACTTGGAGGGCATTATGCTAAGTGAAATAAGTCAGATAGACAAAGACAAAAACTGCATGCTATCACTTATATGTGGAATCTAAAAAATAGAACAAACTCTTGAATATAACAAAAAGGAAGGAGACTCACAGACATAGAGAACAAACTAGTGGGTACCAATGGGTGAGGAAGGGTAATATAAGAGTAGGGGATTAAGAGGTACAAACTATTAGGTATAAAATAAACTACAAGAATATATACATCACAAGGAATATAGTAAATATTTTATAAGTGGAGTATTACCTTTAACATTATGAATAACTTCATTGTGCACTTGTAACTTATATAATATTATACAGCAACTATACTTCAATTAAAAAAAACCTTTTATCTCCAATTTGATCTAATTCCCTCATTTTATAGTTAAGGAGAAAAGTTTCTTGAAAGCACAGAATGAGTAAGTAGTCACACCAGGACTTGTACCCAAGACTCCTGCCTCCCTATGCAATGTGTGTTCCACTTACCATCTGCCTCTCATGGTACTTCTCTACAGAACTGGGGTTGGGACGCAAATAAAATAATTTATCTGAAAGCACTTCCCAAACCATTAAATGTAATACATATATGTGGTTGATGGATAATTGTTATTATAGAAATTGGATAACTTAACAGTCTGTATACGTTTCAAGTGCCCAGGCTGTGTGAGACTTTCTGGAGTAAGAGAGAAATACAAAGAACACATAATTCCAGAAAAGAAGCTAGTGAGCAGAGGTGGCTAATGAGGTGGCTTATGTTCCATTCATGAACATAAGAACCAGGTACAGGTCTAGGATCTGAAAGAAATCAGGTGGTAGGTGAAGACTTGCTGTGTCTCTGCTTGGTTTCTTCTTTGCTTCTGTCTCAGCTTTCCATGGTCATGGCTGCCACAAGCTGGGGACATTCTGGAATTCTGAAAGTATCTGCTATAGGAAATATAGGCATAAATTATATATAAATTAATGTTTATATACTTGCAGAGAGGTGAATACACAGTCCAACTAAACCACCAGACTTGTAGTTCCCACTCTGGGCCCTACACCCAAGGCCAGCCCCATTTCTCCTGGGCAGGATGCACCACTCCTTTATAAATTGTTTTGAAACATCTTTATCATTCATGACTGTTTGTCTGCATAGGGATCTTCAGTGATATTGTGGGTGGTGTCCACTTGGGAGTGTTTGGTAAGTGGCTGAATCCCAGGTGTGCTTCAAAGGCACATGTAGCCTTTAGGGCAATACTCACCAGACACAGCAGGCACCATCACCACGCAAGTAGAGGGGACTCTTCTAGACCAAGACTCTGGCAGGTGGGAGGGCTTAGGCCCTTCTGTGATAATGGAACCACTTCTCCCACAATGTACTGGGGCCTGATTCCCAGGGTGGGAGCCTGAGCCTCAGGTTGTCTCCTATTGTGTACCCTCCCTTCCATTTCAAAGGCCTTGGCATTCTCATTTGGGACAGGGAAATAGTGACACTGCCCCACAGGATAGTTGTGAAGGTCTGAAAGAAAAGCTATCTAGAACACAGAGTATGGAGCTGCCTGTGGAGAGGCTGCCATAATTGACCACTTCCTTACCTTTCTCCAGGGACAGAGCCACTCGAGGGCCTTTGCCTCCCTGACCTGTAGCCTCACTCTCTCAGACAGCCAACCAAATGGCATGAGGAAACCAGCAAGTCACAGTCAGGTCTTCGTCAAGAGATTTTACTTCCACTGCCAGAGGCATTGGTTTTATTGTTCTTGTATTTTTTTTTTTTTTTTTTTTAGTTTTCTTCTGAGTTTTGTTTTTTTTTTTTTTTTTTAGGAATGAATGTTGAATGTTTTCAAAGGTTTTTTCAGAACTATTAATGTATTAACATAGCAGTTTATATTAATAGATTTTTGGCTATTGAATCAACTTCCCATTTCTTCAAAAACTGTTCTTGGTCATGATGTTTTCTTAACTTGCTGTTGAAATCTGCTTGCTAAAATTTAATTTTGGATTTTTTTGTGTCAGTATTCATAAGTGATATTCATCTGAAATTTAGTCCTTTAAAAATTATCTTTACCATATAGCATGTACTGTGCTGTGCCTAGTCGCTCAGTCATGTCCAACTCTTTGTGACCTCATGAACTGTAGCCCCCAGGCTCCTCTGTCCATGGGGATTCTCCAGACAAGAATACTAGAGTAGGTTGCCATGCCCTCCTCCAGTGGATCTTCCCAACCAGGGGATCGAACCCTGGTCTCCCACATTGCAGGCGGATTCTTTACCATCTGAGCCACCAGGAAACATATCATAGCATGTATCATATCATATTTAGATATTAGTGTTATACTCACTTTGTAAGAAGAATGTGGACGTTTTCTTTTATTTTCTCTGAAGCAATTTATATAGCATTAAGGTTATCTGGTGTCTCTTGCAGGATTCCCCTATGATATCATCTGGGCCTACTGAATTTTGTGGGATAATTTCTTAAAAAATTGCTTTAATTCTGTTATAACTGCTCTGCTTGTGCTTTCTATCAACATGTTAAAGTTTGGTAAATTGTATTTTCCTATGAAATGATGCATTTCATCTAGGTTTTCTAATTTATGTACATATATTTATACAAAGTAGTATTTTATTACTTCTTAAAAATTTGCTGTGTATTACTAGTTATTTCTTTCCTGTCCTTTTATTTGTGCTTTTTATTTTTTAAATATTAACTTTGCTAGTGGTTCATTTCCTTTCTTGATTTCATTCAAAAAACCAGGATATTGACTTATTTAATCTACTATTTTTCTATTTTCTGCAGAGGCCTTGTTTTTATCCACTGCTTCACTCAATCTCTCCAGCTGACTTTGAGGCAAATGTTATTATTAGTTGCATATTAGAGATGAGGTAGCTCAGCAAGGTGAAGTGACTTGCCCATGGCCACAGCTATCATAGACAGTTCTGTCTGTCTTGGAAAGCCAAGCTTGGTTCATGATGCTACATGAGTCACAAGAGAGTTCCTGTTCACTGAACTGCTATGTTCGCAGCAGTGTGAATGGGAGTGATCAGGAAAGCCTTCCAGCAAAGCCCTGGATCCCATAGAATTTCAGATAGGTAAAATAAGGGAAAAGAAGTGAAAAGGCAGTTCAAAGATACATGGCTTGATGGGGTGAACACTGAATAAAGCATTACTCATGGATGGAAGCTGTAACTCGTGTCCTTACAGCTGTGTAACCATGGAAGATTTACCTTTCTTCTCTGGTCTCAGTTTCCTCATCTACAAAATGGGGCAGTTATCCGACCTTTGTATAGGGCTACTATGAGAATTTGATGAGTTAATATATGTAGAGCTCTTGAAATAGTATACAGATGATACTTGAAATCTCAATAAACAGCAATTAGCACTAATATTTAACAGAAAAGGAAAGATCATTCCATTCTTAACTAGAAGCAAAAGCAACAGAATACAAAGGTTAATGTAATAAATAAACCAGTCTAATATGGAGTCAGATTTATTCTTCCTTACTACCAGACCAGATGGGGAAGAGCCTGGAATTTCAGCCTGAGAAGTGAAGACTTTGTCTTGAAGGTGAAGGTGAGCCTTGGATACATTTGTAGAGGCAGGGGGTGGTGTGGGTAGTACCTGCAGCACTTAGGAAGATGTGAGCTTCAGCAAGGCTCCTCCCTCAGCCTGAGTCCTTGTCTACTGGAGATGTGGAAAGGGAGTTGCTCTGTGAAAGGCTGAGAGCTCCAGGTGAAGGGTCCAGAGCAAAGGCCCATCAGAATCCCACACTAAACTTTAATTTCCTTGGGGACACCATCTGGGTCGCTGACCACTCCAAAAATTGGGCTTTCAAGCTGGGTATTCATTCTGCCTGGGCAGGCAGGCTTCCCTGCTGTCTTCTACCATCTACGCGAGTGATCAGAGACACTTCAGTGCTCTCTCCACTTCAACACACTGCCTCCCCACAGAAGCCTGCTCTTCTTGCCCCTCAGTTTTCTCTTACCCTCCTCTAGGGGACTTATCAGCCACATGTCATTTCTAGGCCATACAACTTGAGGCTGAAACGGAGTTCACAGATCATCTAAGATTGTGGTCTTCAGTCCTGCTTACATGTTAGAATCGCCTGGATAACTTAAAAGGAATATTGATGCTGGAGTTCCACATCCAGAGGCTCTGATATCATTGGTCTGGGGTGTGACCTGGGCATCTGGTGATTCTGATATGCAACCAGGGCTAAGAAGCCCTGATCCGATGTTTCTTAAACATACCTGGCGATAAGAATCATTACCTGGGGTACTTGTTAAACATTCATATTTCGGGGCTCTATCCTATCTAGTTGGGCCTCTTTCTGGCTGGATGTAGGATTAATGTTACTTCTCCCTGCTCCTTCTATTCTCCCCACTAGAGATGAGCCTCATGGAAAGCTCTGTGTGCAGGTTGTGGTGAAGAGTTGGTGTGGGGGCATTTCACAGAGCCATTTTCCCTGAACCATTATATGATAGAATGTTACTTGAGCAAGAAGCAGATACGCAAAGCCTTGGCAACCATTAAGTATAGAGGAGGCCTCAGCCCTGGGGGATGCTCCTTCTACTTTTTTAATAGCTGCTAATCCCAGAATAACCTGGGGAGAAAAATAGGAGAATGGAGTTGGAATGAACCTCCCAATAAGTCTAGCTTTCCCCTCATGCCTTGGAAGAGACAGTGCTGGGCAGACAAGCAAGAATTTGGGTGTAGGGGTAGAGAAGCAAGGAAGAGGGAGTGGCAAGAGGACAGTTAGGTGTAAGGTGCGGGTTGGGCACTGCATTGTGCCCCCATAGGGCAGATATCGAAGACACAGAGCCACAGACACAAATGCCAGAGTCTGAATCTGTAATGTATCTCTTTAATATCCAGTGCCACAGAGAATGGCAGAGCAGCAACTTTAAGGCCTAATATTTAGCACTATATGATTCACAAGTGAAGTTGTGAGGTTCCTTTTTTAAGGTTTAAGTGAAACAGAAGAATAATATTGTGTGACTTCCTCTGAAAATTAGTTGAAAAGATAGTGTTAAGGAGCATAAAGATCACTTTCTGTTCTTTTAAGATCATCTATACAGAAACTCTCAAGTTATGTAAAAGAGGAATAGGAGATTGATTTATTTGCCAGGGACACTCAGCTAAAAACTGGCAATGCTGATCTGATAATTTAAGTTAGTAGTTTCTTTTTCAATTATTAATGCAATTTTGGTTACAGTTCTTACATATTTTATAAAAGTAGGGGATGAAGAAAGAGGAGGTAGTGGATGTAGACTATACTTTAAAAAATGTAGCTGTGTAGAGATTGTGAACTGATGTATAGGTGTATCTTTAAGAAAATTCCTTAAAAAAATTTTTTTTAATTTAGTTTTCATCTGCTGTGGAGTTTTTTTTTATTTTTGGTTGTGCTGGGTCTTCACTGCTGCTTGGGCTTTTCTCGAGTTGAGGCAAGCAGGGGCTACTCTCTAGTTGCAGTGCACAGACTTCTCATTTCAGTGGCTTCTCTAGTAGAGCACAGGCTCTAGGCATGCAAGCTTCACAAGCTGTGCTACATGGACTCAGTTCAATTCCTGGACCAGGGATGAAAGGGGAAAAAAATCAATTCTCCCTGTATTACTATGTAAATTCAACATGAAGTCATTCAAAAAAGAATTGAGATTTTTAATTAACATTTGAAAGTTCATTTGAAAGAATTACCAGAGAATAGTTAAGGGAATCTGGAAAAAGAAGATGAAGGATGGATCTCCCTACTAGGTAATAAAACATTTACTGTTAGACTTTCTAAAACAGAATGGTATTAATGAACAGCCAGGTAGAAAGGTGAAGCAGAATAAAATCTAGACAAAGAACGATAAATTGTGTTTTAAAGGGTATGAAGCATTCAAAATTAGTGGCTAGTCATGTTTTAAAAAAATACTAAAGTAAATATCTGGTGGAGAAAAGAACCATCAATGTAATTGAAAGAAAGGGCAAATTGCAGGGTAGGGGGTAGATCAGAGAAATGTTGATGTAAACAAGGGGAATTTTTTCACCGATCAAATTAATAGATAATGTGTATTCAGTCATTCAGTACAAGTTTGAATATATACCATGGGACTTCCAGTCAAGAGTCCTAACAGTGCATTTACCCTCTGACTCAGCAATTCTTATTTTTAGTCATTTATCTTTAAAAGAGTCGTATATATGCACTAAGGGTATTCGTCCAGTTGATAGTATTAAGCAGTCTTACTGAGTATTTATCATTTCATCTACAGATGAAGGAGAAGGCAATGGCACCCCACTCCAGTACTCTTGCCTGGAAAATCCCATGGATGGAGGAGCCTGGTGGGCTGCAGTCCATGGGGTCGCAAAGAGTCAGACACGACTGAGCGACTTCATTTTCACTTTTCACTTTCATGCATTGGAGAAGGCAATGGCAACCCACTCCAGTGTTCTTGCCTGGAGAATCCCAGGGACGGGGGAGCCTGGTGGGCTGCCGTCTATGGGGTCGCACAGAGTCTGACACAACTGAAGTGACTTAGCAGTAGCAGCATAGTAGATTCTCAAAAAATATTCATTCAATAAATGAATATGCCAAGTTTCAGGGTTCTGAGGACACACCTCAGGGCCAGCTGTTGAGAGGCAGACTGGCTGAGCTGAGCAGACACTCCCCCTTCACCAGAGGCCACCTGCTTTGATTTGCTTCATTTTTTTTTCCTGAGTTAGATTTCACTGGACCATAGGATTCTTTTAAGTGTAGAAACCACAGATGTGTTTCAGTGTTTTCATATTATAGATAAGAAGAAATTGAAACTTAGGAGAAAGGACTTGCCTTGGTCACACACATGCATGCTGCATGCTAAGTCGCTCCAGTCTTGTCTGACTTTGTGACCCTGTGGACTGTAGCCTGCATGGCTCCTCTGTCCATGGGATTCTCGAAGCAAGAATACTGGAGTGGGTTGCCATGCCCTTCTACAGGGGATCTTCCTGACCCAGGGATCAAACCTGTGTCTCTTATGTCTCCTGCATTGGCAGGCGGGTTTTTTACCACTAGCGCCACCTGTGAGAGAACAGGCACTGGGGCCATGTTTGTGCGAGGCCTAGATTTCAGGCTCCCTAAAGTTGTCTGAGGGTGACCTTCAGCAGCTCAAGCTCCCTCACTCAAACCTCTGTTCCTCCATCTTCAGTCTACTTAGCCTGAAGATTGCGAAGAAAGCATAACGGAAAGGAAAGAGCGGTAGAGGAGGAAAAGAAGGAAGAAAGAAAGTTTGGTGAACTGTATGTTCAGAAAGAAGGGAAAGTTGGGAGTAGAGAATATTAGAAAAGCAGGGTTGCCTTGAAGAATCACATATTTCTGGGAGAAACTTCCCAGGGTGTGGGGTGTGAGTGAATTAGCAAAAATGGCCTTATCAGGCTCTCCCGCCCCACTAAAGTGTGTCTGCTGCTATGGCTGCTGCATCAGCCAGGAGAGAGGCTGGGTTAGGGCTGCTGGCCAGCCAGGAGAGAATAAATGTGCCTGCAGTTCCTACGGCTCCTTGAGTCTCCTTCCACCCTCTTAGCTTGCACCTTCTCTTCCATGGATTCAGCAAACAGTGCACACAGTGAGACACAGTGAGACAACTGATGCTGTGAGCAGGGTCAGCAATACACAGAGAAATGCTGCTCTTCAAGGCTGGGCTAGACAGTAAAATAAGGTGAGACTCTCAAGAGGGAGGGGATATATATATATTACATGTAGTGATACACTTTGTTGTACCGGAGAAACTAACAACATTGTAAAGCAATTATACTCCAACAAAAATAAATTAAATTTTAAAAAATAAGGTGAGACTGAGAAAAAAAGAATCAAACTTAACCCCAAAGGGTCCCAGTCTGAACTCCATAATGGCTCAGGGTACTTGGTGGTGCCTCTCTTACAATGTGCCCGAGTCAGAAGCCTTGGGCATCTGTGGGCAAGTAAGTCCATCTACAGACAGATAAATTGCACTTCATCAAAATTAAACACTTTTGCACTTCAAAGAACATTAACAGTTAAATGAACAGATATCTTACAGAATGAGAGAAATAGTTGTAAATCATATGTCTGATAACAGTTTCATACTCAAAATAGAATGCTTACAGCTCAAAGACAAAAAGTCAAATAACTCAATTCAAAAACGGGCAAAGGACATATGTCCCCAAAGAAGATACACAAAGGGCAAACAAGCACAGGAAAAGACATTTAACACCACTGATCACTAAAGAAATGCAAATCACTGAGGAAATACAAATCCACAGTAGGATACAAATTCCCACCCACTAAGATGGCTATAATTTTTTTTAAAAGAGGAAAACAGCATGTGTGACAAGCATGTGGAGAAATAGGAATCCCTGTACCCACCATTGGTGGGAATATAAAATGGTGCAGCCTCTACTGAAAACACCTTGCTGCTTCCTCAAAAAGTTAAACAGAGTTAACATATGACTCAGCAATTCCACTCCTAAATATATACCCAGAAGAGTTAAAACCGGTTTTCAAATAAATACTTTTCCACAAATGTCCATGGCAGCACTATTCATAACAGGCAAAAGGTTGAAACAACTAGAGTGTTTATTAATAGATAAAAGAATAAACAAGTTGTGGTCTATCCATACAATGAATTACTATTCAAAGATAAAAATGGAATGAAGCACTGAGCTATCTTTCTATCTAGGAAACTTGGATGAACTTTGAAAGCATAAGCTGAGTGAAAGAAGCCAGACTAAAAGCCACACAATTTATGGTTCCTTTTATATGAAACATCCAGAATAGGCAAATCCATAGAGACAGAAAAGAGATTACTAGTTGTCAGGGAATGTAGGGAGGGGTGAATGAAGAGTGAGTATTTAATGGATACGGGGTGTTCTTCTGGGGTGATAAAATTTTGAAATGACAGAGAGGTAGTGATTGCACAACACTGCATAAAATGATACTGAATTGTACATTTAAAGTGGTTAATTGTATATTATGTGAATTTCACTTCAATAAAAAAATCATGATAGATCACAGCTGCCCTCTGTGAATAGGAGATAAGCCATCTGAGCAGTAATTTCCTTAGATCTAGTATTGCGTGGCCTTCTGAAGTCTGAGCAAAATGTTTTGTACACACTCCAAACTTAGCTTGATAAGCAATAGCAGCTACAGATGCACATAGTGTTCCATAGTTAATCTATCTGGTTATATACAATTCAAAGTATGAAAACTAGGGCCATCCATACCTTTCTCTTTCTTATTGGAACCTTGATTTTGTTCATAGTACCCATATTCCTCTGCATGATCATGTGCTTCAAGAGATGGGTCTGATTGGTCTAAACCTATCACACAAGTATCAACCTATGGCCTATGATTGGCTTAGCCATGGGCATGTAACATAGTTCAGACTAGTGAGATGCTTTGGGGAGCCTATGGAGGGCCCTTCTGGGATCTTCTTGCTTTATAACAGAGCTATGTGGGAAGAGATGATCTCTCTTGTCTTCTGTGGGATGTTGTTCTACTGAAAAGGATATCCAAAGCAGTGGCAGCCATCTTGCAACAAGACTCAGGATGAAGCCACCATATGGATCAGAGAAGAGCCATAGATAACCAAGAAACCACAGGGAGGTAAGTCCTGAAATCATCTTGATACATATCCTCATTCTCTCTTGTTCAGTCACTAAGTCATGTCTGACTCTTTTGTCACCCCATGGACTGCAGCATGCCAGCCTCCTCTGTCCTTCACTATCTCCCAGAGTTTGCTCAAATTCATGTCCATTGAATCAGTGATGATATCTAATCTTTTTTTGCCTTCAATCTTTCCCAGCATCAGAGTCTTTTCCAGTGAGTCAGTTCTTCGCATCAGGTGGCCAAAGTATTGGAGCTTCAGCTTCAGCATCAGTCCTTCTATGACGAACTGGATTCTGGGTTGATTTCCTTGAGGATTGACTGGTTTGATCTACTTGCAATCAAAGAGACTCTCAAGAGTCTTCTATAGTAAGACAATTCAAAAGCATAAATTTTGGGGCACTCAACCTTCTTTATGGTCCAACTCTCACATTCATACAGAACAACTGGAAAAACCATAGCTTTGACTATATGGACTTTGTCGGCAAAGTGATGACTCTGCTTTATAATATGCTATCTAGGTTTGTCATAGCTTTCCTTCCAAGAAGCAAGCGTCTTTTAATTTCATGGCTGCAGTCACTGTCTGCAGTGATTTTGGAGCCCAAGGAAATAAAATCTGTCACTGTTTCCAATTTTTCCCCATCTGTTTGCCATGAAATGATGGGACTGGATGCCATGATCTTAGTTTTCTGAATGTTGAGTTTTAAGCCAGCTTTTTAATTTTCCTCATTCACCCTCATAAAGAGGTCCTTTAGTTTCTCTTCCTTTTCTGCCATTAGAGTGGTGCCATCTGCATATCTGAGGTTGTTGATATTTCTCCTGGCAATCGTGATTCCAGATTGTGAGTCATCTAGCCAGGCATTTCGCACGAAGTACTCTGAATGTAAGTTAAACAAACAGGGTGACAATACATAGCCTTGTTGCACTCCTTTCCCAATTTTGAACCAGTCTGTTGTTCCATGTCTGGTACTAACTGTTGCTTCTTGACCTGGCATATAGATTTCTCAGGAGACAAGTAAGGTGGTCAGATATTCCCATCTCTTTAAGAATTTTCCATAGTTTGTTGTGACCCATACAGTCAAAAGGCTTTAGCATAATCAGTGTAGCAGAAATAGATGTTTTTCTGAAATTCCCTTGCTTTCTCTGTGATCCATCAGATGTTGGCAATTTGATCTCTGGTTCCTCTGCCTTTTCTAAATCAGCTTGTACATCAGGAAGTCCCTGGTTCACAAACTGTTGAGGCCTAACTTGAAGGGTTTTGAACATAACCTTACTAGCATGTGAAATAAGGGCAAATGTATGGTAGTTTGAACATTCTTTGGCATTGCCCTTCTTTGGGATTGGAATGAAAACTGACTTTTCCTGTCCTGTGGCCACTGCTGTTCACTTCAGTCGCTCAATCGGGTCCAACTCTTTGCGACCCCATGGACTGCAGCATGCCAGGATTCCCTGTCCATCACCAACTCCCGGAGTTTATTCAAACTCATGTACATTGAGTCGGTGATACCACCCAACCATCTCATCTTCTGTTGTCCCCTTTTCCTCTCACCTTGAATCTTTCCCAACATCAGGGTCTTTTCAAATGAGTCAGCTCTTCACATCAGGTGGCCAAAGTATTGGAGTTTCAGCATCAACATCAGTCCTTCAAATGAACGTTCAGGACTGATTTCCTTTAGGATTGACTGGTTGGACCTCCTTGCAGTTCAAGGGGCTCTCAAGAGTCTTCTCCAACACCACAGTTCAAAAGCATCAATTCACCGGTGCTCAGCTTTCTTTATAGTCCAACTTTCACATCCATACATGACTACTGGAAAAACTATTGCCTTGACTAGATGGACCTTTGTTGGCAAAATAATGTCTCTGCTTTTTAATATACTGTCTAGGTTGGTCATAACTATTCTTCCAAGGAGTAAGCGTCTTTTAATTTCATGGCTGCAGTCACCATCTGCAGTGATTTTGCAGCCCAAAAAAATAAAGTCTGACACTGTTTCCACTGTTTCTTCATCTATTTGCCATGAAGTGATGGGACCAGATGCCATGATCTTTGCTTTCTGAATGTTGAGTTTTAAGCCAACTTTTTCACTCTCCTCTTTCACTTTCATCAAGAAGCTCTTTAATTCTTTTTTACTTTCTGTCTGAAGGGTGGTGTCATCTGCATATCTGAGGTTATTGATATTTCTCCTGGCAATCTTGATTCCAGCTTGTGCTTCTTCCAGTCCAGCGTTTCTCATGATGTACTCTGCATAGAAGTTAAATAAGCAGGGTGACAATATACAGCCTTGATGTACTCCTTTTCCTATTTGGAACCAGTCTGTTGTTCCATCTCCAGTTCTAACTGTTGCTTCCTGACCTGCATACAGATTTCTCAAGAGGCAGGTCGGGTGGTCTGGTATTCCCATTTCTTTCAGAATTTTCCACAGTTTATTGTGGTCCACACAGTCAAAGGCTTTGGCAGAGTCAATAAAGCAGAAATAGATGTTTTTCTGGAACTCTCTTGCTTTTACCATGATCCAGCGGATGTTGGCAATTTGATCTCTGGATCCTCTGCCTTTTCTAAAACCAGCTTGAACATCAGGAAGTTCATGGTTCACCTACTGCTGAAGCCTGGTTGGAGAATTTTGAGCATTACTTTACTAGCATGTGAGATGAGTGCAATTGTGTGGTAGTTTGAGCATTCTTTGGCATTGCCTTTCTTTGGGATTGGAATGAAAACTGACATTTTCCAGTCCTGTGGCCACTGCTGAGTTTTCCAAATTTGCTGGCATGTTGAGTACAGCACTTTCACAACATCATCTTTCAGGATCTGAAATAGCTCAACTGGAATTCCATCACCTCCAGTAGCTTTGTTCATAATGTTGCTTCCTAAGGCTCACTTGACTTCATATTCTAGGATGTCTGGCTGTAGGTGAGTAATCAAACCATCGTGATTATCTGGGTCATGAAGACCTTTTTAGTACAGTTCTGTGTATTCTTGCCACCTCTTCTTAATATCTTCTGCTTCTGTTAGGTCCATACCATTTCTGTCCTTTATTGAGCCCTTCTTTGCATGAAATGCTCCCCTGGTATCTCTAATTTTCTTGAAGAGATCTCTAGTCTTTCCCATTCTGTTGTTTTCCTCTACTTCTTTGCATTGATTGCTGAGGAAGGTTTTCTTATCGCTCCTTGTTATTCTTCGGAACGCTGCATTCAAATGGGTATATCTTTCCTTTTCTCCTTTGCTTTTCGCTTCCCTTCTTTTCACAGCTAAGGCCTCCTCAGACAGCCATTTTGCTTTTTTGCATTTCTTTTTCTTGGGGATGATCTTGCTCCCTGTCTCTTGTACAATATCACGAACTTCCATCCATAGTTCATCAGGCACTCTGTCTATCAGGTCTAGTCCCTTAAATCTATTTCTCACTTCCACTGTATAATCGTTAGGGATTTGACTTAGGTCATATCTGAATGGTCTAGTGGTTTTCCCTACTTTCTTCAATTTAAGTCTGAATTTGGCAATTAGGAGTTCATGATCTGAGCCACTGTCAGCTCCTGGTCTTGTTTTTGCTGACTATATTGAGCTTCTCCATATTTGGCTGCAAAGAATATAATCAGTCTGATTTCAGTGTTGACCATCTGGTGATGTCCATGTGTAGAGTCTTCTCTTGTGTTGTTAGAAGAGGGTGTTTGCTATGACCAGTGCTTTCTCTTGGCAGAACTCTATTAGCCTTTGCCCTGTTTCATTCTGTACTCCAAGGCCAAATTTGCATGTTACTCCAGGTGTTTCTTGACTTCCTACTTTTGCATTCCAGTCCCTTATAATAAAAATGACATCTTTTGGTGGTGTTAGTTCTAAAAGGTCTTGTAGATCTTCATAGAACCATTCAACTTCAGCTTCTTCAGCATTGCTGGTTGGGGCATAGCCTTGGATTTCTGTGATATTGAATGGTTGTGTTGGAAAGGAACAGAGATCATTCTGTCATTTTTGAGATTGCATCCAAGTACTGCATTTCAGACTCTTTTGTTGACTATGATGGCTACTCCATTTCTTCTAAGGGATTCTTGCCCAAAGTCATAGATATAATGGTCATCTGAGTTAAATTCACCCATTCCAGTCCATTTTAGTTCGCTGATTCCTAAAATGTAGATGTTCACTCTTGCCATCTCCTGTTTGACCACTTTCAATTTGCCTTGATTCATGGACCTAACATTCCAAGTTCCTATGCAATATTGCTCTTTACAGCATCGGACCTTGCTTCCATCACCAGTCACATCCACAACTGGGTGTTGTTTTTGCTTTGGCTCCATCCCTTCATTCTTTCTGTAGTTATTTCTCCACTGACCTCCAGTAGCATATTGGGCACCCACCGAGCTGGGGAGTTCATCTTTCAGTGTCTTATCTTTTTGCCTTTTCATACTGTCCGTGGGGTTCTCAAGGCAAGAATACTGAAGTGGTTTGCCATTTCCTTCTCCAGTAGACCACATTTTATCAGAATTTTTCAAATTTAGTTTTCAAAATTTGCTAGCATATTGAGTTGCAGCACTTTTACAGCATCATCTTTTAGGATATTAAATAGCTCAGCTGGAATTCCATCACTTCCACTAACTTTGTTCATAATAATGCTTCCTGAGGCTCACTTGACTTCATACCCTAGGATATCTGGCTCTAGGTGAGTGACCACACCATCGGGGTTATCTGGGTCATTAAGATCTTTTTTGCATAATTCTTCTGTGTACTTTTGCCATCTCTTCTTAATCTCTTCTGCTTCTGTTAGGTCCTTACTGTTTCTGTCCTTTATCATGCACGTCCTTGCATGAAATATTCTCTTGATATCTCCAGTTTTTTTGAAGAGATCTCTGATCTTTCCCATTCTATTCTTTTCCTCTATTTCTTTGCATTGTTCACATAAGAAGGTCTTCTTATCTCTCCTTGCTATTCTTTGGAACTCTGCATTCAGTTGGGTATATCTTTTTCTTTGTCCCTTGCCTTTCACTTCTCTTCTTTCCTCAGCTATTTGTAAAACCTCCTCAGACAACCACTTTGCCTTCTTGCATTTCTTTTTCTTTGGGATGGTTTTGGTCACTGTCTCCTACAACAAATGTATGAACCTCCATAGTTCATAGTTCTTCAGGCACTTTGTCTACTGGATCTTATCCCTTGAATCTATTCGTCACCTTCCCTATATAATCAAAAGGGATTTGATTTAGGTCATACCTGAATGGCCTAGTGATTTTCCCTACTTTCTTCAAATTCATCCTTTGTAGAAGATTAAATAATGGCCACCCACAGCTATCCAGTCCTAATCCCTAGAAAAAAGAGCTCTGCAGATTAAGTAAGTAAAGGATCTTGAGATGAGGTGATTACCCTAGATTATCCAGGTAGGCTCTAGATACAATAATATGTATCTTTATAACAGAAAAGCATAGGCAGTTTAGAGAGATACCCAGAGGAGAAAGCAATGTGGAAGCAGAGGCAGAGATTGGAGGCTACAAGCCAAGGAATGGCAACACTTGCCTACAAGTCACCAGAAGCTAGGAGAGAGACATGGAACAATTCACCCCTGGAGCTTCAGAAGGGAAGGTGGCAATGTCAACAGTTTAAGACTTCTGTCTTACAGAGAATAAATTTCTGTTGGTTTAAGCAACTCAGTTTGTGATAATTTATTATGGCAGCCCTAGCGACTTCACTTTCACTTTTCACTTTCTTGCATTGGAGAAGGAAATGGCAACCCACTCCAGTGTTCTTACCTGGAGAATCCCAGGGATGGGGGAGCCTGGTGGGCTGCCGTCTATGGGGTTGCACAGAGTCGGACATGACTGAAGTGACTTAGCAGCAGCAGCAGCAAGAAACTAGCAGACACCCCTTTGCCCACTCCATGGGCTTCCCAAGTGGCACTAGTGGTAAAGAAGCCACCTGCCATTTCAGGAGAAGCAAGAGATGTGCATTCAGTCCCTGGGTCAGGAAGATCCCCTGGAGGAGGTCATGACAACTCACTTCAGTATTCTTGCCTGGACGATCCCATGGACAGAGGAGCCTGGCAGGCTATAGTCGATAGGGTCAGAAAGAGTCAGACCTGACTGAAGCAACTTAATACGCATACATGCAACCACTCCATACACTTTTTACTTCCCTTGGGCTGATTCTCTATTGACTCATCCCAGCCTCAGTAGAGGTGGCACCCCCATCAATCAATTTCCCTGTGGTTGCCCCTCTCAGCTCCTGCAGTACATGTTGAGCTGGATTGTGTCTATCAGGGCTGATGAGGAGGATTTTGGTGAATTCTTCCTGCTCATTCTCCCATGTTTAGCCAACCCACTCAACACAGGAGCCCCTAGTAGCCCCATCATTTTATGTATGTACACACACTCATAAAGGCCTGGTCTTCCATGGCCCCCCATTAACCTCCTGGCACCTGACCCATGGACTATCTCCTTATTCATTCCAAAAGGCCTGCTCCTCTGTTCTCTCCCTCTCCTCATCTTTTACCTCCCCAGAAACACACTTTACCAAGTCCCATGCAATGAGTAACTTCCAACAGAGAGGGAGCCATAGGCTCAGCTTCATCCTCTCCATGGAAGTAATAGTTTATCTTGTGTGTTGGCTTGACTGGACCACAGGTTGCCCAGCTATGTGGTCAAACATTATTGTGGTGTGTCTGTGAGGGTGTTTTTGGATGAGATTCACATTTGAATCTGTAGACCGAGTAAAGCAGATTGCCTCCTGAATGTGGGTCGGCATCATCCAATCACTTGAAGGCCTGAATAGACCAAAAAGGCTGCCATACCCCCTCCCCTGTGCTATGAATAAGAGAGAAGTCCTGCTCAAATGCTTGAGCTGGGACATCAGTCTGTTCCGGCCTTCAAACTTGAAGTGTAACACTGGCTCTTCTTGAATCTAAAGCCTGCCAGCTTTCAGAGTGGCATTTACATCATCAGTTATCCTGGTTCTCAAGCCTTTGGACTTAAACATTAGCTCTCTTGGGTCTCCACCTTGCTGATGGCAGGTCTTGGGACTTTTCAACCTTTGTAATTGTGTGACCTAATTCCTTATGATAAATCTATCTATCTCTCTATGCTATTGGTTCTTTTTCTCCAGAGACTCCTTACTAATACACCAAGTCATCCATTTCCTCCTAGACATTGAGTTCCTTTTACCTTGGATGTCCTAGGATTTAGAATCAGGAGACCTGGGTTCAGATTTTGACTCTACCACTGCTCTGCTATGGTCACTTGGACATTTGTCCATTGATGGCCTCTGTACATTGGTCTGTAAAGATGGGAATAATATCTGCCCTGCCACCTTGGTGGGCTACTGATGCAGTCAGCCATAAGACAATGGTGGATCCATAATAATCGGTCCCATGGAGCCATCTCCCAGGGACTTGGGCCCAGATATATTCAAGTTCCAGCTACAAGGACATGACTCTGCTCTGGGTTTGGCAAGCAGGCAGTTCTGACCCTGTTCTCCAAATCAATTCACACCCCTCCCCCATCTCTCTCCGTCCATCTTTCCCTTCATCCTTCCCTCCTTCAACCTCTTCAGAGATTTGCTCAAGTCTGTAACTCAGAGTGGGCCAGGTCGTCCAGCCTGTTGACTCACAAACCTGTGAATGGAGAGCATTTCCAGGCAGCCTATTTGCATAAGCCTTTTTTGTAAGGTTGTTATTTGCTTCTGATTGCCAAGACTTCTTCCTGACTCTTTCTTATTAAAGAGACATTATTTAACACTCAAAGGGATCTGGGTCCTAGGAGCCCTGCGAGTATTTCTAAGGCTTTGTTCCTCTCATCTTTCCATCTCTCTTCCCCTTTTCTCATTTTCCTAGGCCCTCTTTTCTGTTTCTTATAAAAACTACCCTTGGCATCTGTTAAAAAAGAATAAGAAAGCCCAGATGGTCCAAGGTTGGCAGAGGAGTGAGACTCACCTTGGGGACCTCTCGTTAATTACTGCTATATCTAGTCACCCTGGACTTCATACTCACACAGGCAGGACCCAGTTAATGCTTTGGACTGTGGAGGGACCTAGAACATTTTCCTTCATTGTCTGTCCTCAGTGTAGAATGTATAGTTAAGGCTTTCCTACAGGTACATGAATAATAGGATATAAATGACATAAAATTGCATTATCTGGCTTACAAAAGAAGCTATTCCTGAGGCCCATGCCAGTCCCATTCCAGATCCTGGCCTGCCTGCCTCCACAATGCAGGTGCCACCCATGGCGTCCATGGATCTGATAGGGCTACAGAGGTTATGTCTTACCGAAGGGCCATCTCTAGCAGTTTGAGTTTCTGTATCTGGATCTGCCACTTCCCCAGATCAGTAACCCCGGAAATGTCTTCTTTCTAGGAGAAAACATACCCACAGATGGAGTGTCTGAATGCAACATCGTAACCCACCATTCATATATTTGGCACACATATATTTGGTAGACGGAGATGCTCTTCTTACATTTCTTTCTTTTTCCTTTTTTTCATCCCTCTCCTCATTGCCATCTTTCTCCTCAGTATTGACCTTGTTTCTTGCATCTCACCCACAAGAGCAGAATCATTCCTGCTTCTGCCTTCTGATGGCCCAGTGCTGGGGTGACAAAGCCTTTCCAAATGTCTTCTCTTGCCTTCAATGGGTGAGGCAGTCCAGATGGTTGGCTTGCACCCCTTTCTCTAGAGTCACCGCTCTGCCTTGTTCAGCTGATATTACCAGTCATTTGCTCAAAAGCATGGCCTGAGCTCCCATCAGACCAGGCCCAGGCTAAACGCTGGGGACTTGAGGAACTGAGTCTGTGCCTTTTAACAATCCATAGTTGAGAAGACAGGCACACAAACAGGCCAGCATCATGTGAAGGAAGCACGGGGCACATACCCCAGAGTAGGGTTGGGAGGCAGACCAAAGAAGGCTTACAGGAGGAAATGAATTCTGACTTGAGATCTGAGTAAGGAATAAGAGTTAACCAGGGAAAAGAGAAGAGAAAGGGCTTTTCAGGCAGAAGGATCTGCATGATCAGGGCCTAGGGAATAAATGAAAGCATGACATGGTCCAGGAACTGCAAGAGGTCAAGCATGGCCAGAGCAAAGAACATAAGAGAGGATGAGGCACATGTGCAGGGGCCAGTTGTGGGATAGTTGGTATGGCACATCAGAAATCTGAGATTTTATCCTGAAGGCTTGAGGGAACCACTGAAGGGCCAACCTCATGAATCCCTGATTGTGATCCTAAAGCAGAGAAGCTGAGTGTGCCAGAGTTGCACACCTATCGCACATGGCATAATAGCCTAGAGCTGACACACTGAGGCCCTGGAACCAGGCTGCCTGGATTGTGAACACTGTTCTGCCCCTCAGTACGCAAATGACCTTGGACAGGTTCTTAAATCTCTATAGACCTCAATTTCTTCATCTTTAAAATGGGGATAATTACAGTACCAACCTCAGAGTTCAGTTAAGAGGATGAAATGAAATAATACATGTAAAGTGCCAAATGCCTATGAAGTACTCGATTCATAGTAGCTATGAGATTTTATTAACACACATAAATATACTCTCACTATATGCCAGGCACTGTTCTAATTATTTACTAAATATGACCTCAGTTAATAATATTTAATATTAATACATTAATTAATTATATCATATAATTAATTAATATTAATTATAATAAATATAATCATTATTAAATATTAAATATAATAATAAAATAATATAAATTAAATTAATAAAATAATTTAATTAATAATAAATTAAATTAAATAATTTAATTAATAATAAATTAAATTAAATAATTTAATTAATAATAAATTAAATTAAAATAATAAAAATTAAATATAATAATATTTACCTCACAACAACTCTACGACAGTTGACTAAAAGGAGCTACAAAAGCCTCTGGGAAAATAAAACTGATAAGCTCAGAAGTTGGCCTGAAATTGAACAAAGTTCCTATAAGGATGGAAAATCAGGAGCACTGTAACAGTCCCCTCAGAACAGAAGGTTCTGGCTGGACTGGCATGATGCCTCTGTGTGTGTGTGTGTGTGTGTGTGTGTGTCTGGGAATGGGGGTGTGGTGAGAGACAGTGCCGTGTACCAGGCCAATCCCTTTCAGCTGCAGAGCCAGCTTGGCCTGTAAGTAACAAAACCGCTGGCCCCTTCCCTCTGTAATCTTGCTGGGCCTCACCCAAGTGAGAGGTGAAAGCATATCACTAGCCCTGTCCCCTGTCAATGTGGTCTGTTTAGAAGGCCTGATCTGGGACCTGTCCGGACCAATACCTCATTCAGCCTGAAGAGTACTGCCCTCCTGTCTCCTTCCTCTACATAATCCTCATCTGGCCAGAGGCCCAGGCCCCCTCCCTTCCCTTTCCCAGATAGGCTGCCTCCTTCCCTGACAGGCAAGTAGTTGAAGACAAGGACAGTCCCTGGGCCCTGCAAGGGGCATGCAAAACACCAGCCAACATAAGCCTTGTCACCTCTGTTAGCAGGACTGGCCATGTATGTGATTTACTGCTGGGTGAGGGCTACAGGGTCATCCATGTCTGGGCCCCAGGTCCAGGTCTCCAGCCCTCCTTCAGCCCCACCGGCTCCCAGACAAGCAGTTCATCCAGTATCCGCATTCTGAAGGGGTATAACAGCTGGCCTGCCTCTGCTATTGCCCTGTGACTGATGTGCCAACCACAAGTGCCAGCAGAGGCACAACAGGACACACCACAACCCAGGGTTGTATAACCCAGTACATGAGAAAGGAAAGGATGCATGTCAGAGACTCATGTGCATTGTGCAGGGGTATGTGTCTCTCTGTGTGTGCACCTGTGTGTCTTTGTGTCTGGAGTTGTTTTTCTGTGCTACTGTGTGAACACGTGCTTGTGTTGCCCTGCATCTCCATGCATGACCATAACCAGCGTATCTTTTCTTTTTTTTTCTTAAGTATATTTGATTTCACAATGTTGTGCTAGTTTCAGGTGTACAGCAAAGTGACTCACATACACACACACACGCATATATATGTTAATTATATATTCCTTTTCAGATTCTTTTCCATTATAGGTTATTACAAGATATTGAGTATAGTTCCCTTTGCTATACCAAGTAGGGCCTTGTTTTTATCTATTTTAAATATAGTAGTATGTATCTCTAACCCCAAACTCCTAATTCATCCCTTCTCCCTTTCCCTGTTGGTAACCATAACATTATTTTCTATGTGTGTGAGTCTGTTTCTGTTTTGTAAATAAGTCCATTTGTATCATTTTTTAGATTCCACAAATAATGGATATATGATATTAATTTTTCTCTTTCTGACTTACTTCACTCTGTATGTGAAAGTCTAGGTCCATCCATGTTGCTGCAAATGGCATTATTTTGTTCTATTTATAGCTGTGTGGTGTTCCATTCTGTATGTATACCTCATCTTTTACATCCATTCATCTGTCAATGGATACTTAGGTTGCTTCCATGTCTTGACTATCAAAAATGGTGATGCTATGAATATTGAGATGCATGTATCTTTTTTCTTTCTTTGTTAAATTATGAAAGTATGATAACACATTTACAGAAAATTGAAAAATATAGAAGAAACTTACATATAATTTCACTATATATTGTAATTATTTTTAAATAGTTAAATTCATATTTTTAGTTAGAGTTTCAATATCAAAGTCAAAAATTAATAGAATGAGTAGACAGAAAAGTAGAAGGATACAGTAGACCTGAAAAGCACTGTGAACCAACTCAACATAATTAAGATTTATACAAATTTCACATAGCAGTAGGATACAAATCCTATTCAAGTTCCCATAGACTATAACCGGGAGATACTGAAACATATCCAGGGACATAACACAAGGTGCAAAAATTTCATAATCTAAATATATTGAAATTGTAAGTCTGTTCTCTTATCACTGGGGAATTATGTTAGAAATCAATATCAAAAAATATTTGAAAATAACCCACATAATGTCAAGTGCAATGTGACATTTATCAAGAGAGATCTTTGACTTAGCTATCAAAAGCCTCAATAAAGTTAAAAGAATGAAGAAACAGGGAGGGTGATTGCAGAGAACAAAGCATTTAAATCAGAAATCAATATCAAAATGAGACATTAATATCAAAGATACTTTTAAAATCTAAATAAGGATGCATGTATCTTTTTGAATTAAAGTTTTCATCTTTTCCAGCTTCATATAGCTGGGAAGTTATATGAGAGCAAGGAGTGGACTTGCTAGTTCATATAGTAACTACTTTTAGTTTTTTAGCACATTTTAACACACATTTTGAGGAACATTCTGCTGGAGCCATTGAACACATTATGCCCAGACAGCTGCTGGTTTATGACAAAAAAGCACTGTTTTTATCATCAGGCAATGGACTCTTCTGACATCCCTGATCCTCCCTTCACTCTTGAATTCCTTCATCAATCTCCATCACAGCTAGGGTCACCAATAAAGTGAGGTGAAGTGGGTAAGTTTGGGGATGCCCTTTTCTATTTTTTCTAGTAAAGCATTAATGTGCACTTATTGCTATTTCTATAGTGCTGGGCCAAGACTTTTACTTGATTTTAAGCATCTTTTTTGGTGTGCATAAAATACGTCCATAATGCATATTTTATGATTCCCAATTTTGTTTCAGTTTTATTGAGAAATAATTGACATACATCACTTTACAAGTTTAAAGTATACAGCTTATGGTGTGATTTAATTATATTGTGAAGTGTTTTCCACAATAGGTTCAGCTAACATCCATTATCTCATATATGTTGTTCAGTTGAACAGTCATGTCTGACTCTTTGTGACCCCATGGACTGCAACACACCAGACTTCCCTGTCCTTCACCATCTCCCAGAGCTTGTTCAAACTCATGTCCATTGAGTTGATGATGCCATCCAATCATCTCATCCTCTGTCACCCCCTTCTTCTCCTGCCTTCAGTTTTCCCCAACATCAGGGTCTTTTCCAATGAGTTGGCTCTTCACATCAGATGGCCAAAATATTGGAGCTTCAGTTTCAGTGCTTCCAATGAATATTAACGGTTGATTTCCTTTAGGATGGACTGGTTGGATCTCCCTGCAGTCCAAGGGACCCTCAAGAGTCTTCTCCAGCACCATAGTTCAAAAGCATCAATTCTTCATGGTCCAATTCTCACATCCATACATGACTACTGGAAACTCCATAGCTTTGACTATATGGATCTTTGTTAGCAAAGCCATGTCTCTGCTTTTTAATATGTTTTCTAGGTTTGTCATAGCTTTTCTTCCAAGGAGTAAGCATCTTAATTTCATGGCTACAGTCACTGTCCACAGTGATTTTGGAGCCCAAGAAAATAAAACCTGTCACTCTTTCCATTTTTCCCCCATCTATTTGCCATAAAGTAAGGGGACCAGATGCCATGATCTTAGTTTTTCAAATGTTGAGTTTTAAACCAGCTTTTCACTCTCTTCTTTCACCTTCATCAAGTGGCTCTTTAGTTCCTCTTCGCTATCTGCCACTAGGTTGGTGTCATCTGCATATATGAAGTTATTGATATTTCTCCCAGCAATCTTGATTCCAGCTTGAACTTCATCCAGCCTGGCATTTTGCATGATGTACTCTGCATATAAGTTAAATAAGCAGAGTGACAATATACCGCCTTAACATATCCCTTTCCCAAATTTGAATCAGTTCATTCTTCCATGTCCAGTTCTGACTGTTGCTTTTGACCTGCATACAGGTTTCTTAGGAGGCAGGTAAGGTAGTCTAGTATTCCCATCTGCTTAAGAATTGTTCATAGTTTTTTGTGATCCACACAGTCAAAGGCTTTAGCATAGTCAGTGAAGCAAAAATAGACAAGATGGACTGGTCATGGTGGAGAGTTCTGATGAAACATGTTCCACTGGAGGAGGGAATGGCAAACCACTTCAATATTCTTGCCTTAAGAACCCCATGAACAGTATGAAAAAGCAAAAAGATAAGACACTGGAAGATGAACCCTCCAGGTTGGTAGGTGCCCAATATGCTACTAGAGAAGAGCAGAGAAACAGCTCCAGAAAAAATGAAGAGACTAAGCCAAAGCAGAAACAATGCCCAGTTGTGGATGTGTCTGGTGGTAAAAGTAAAGTCTGATGCTGTAAGAACAATATTGCACAGGAAACTGGAATGTTAGGTGCATGAATCAAGGTGAATTGAAAGTGGTGAAACAGGAGATGGCAAGAGTGAACATTGACATTTTAGGAATCAATGAACAAAAATGGAAGCGAATGGGTGAATTTAATCCAGATGACCATTATATTTACTACTGTGGGCAAGAATCCCCTAGAAGAAATGGAGTATTCCTCAGAGTCAAGAAAAGTTCCCAAAGTGCACGGCTGCTGCTGCTGCTAAGTCGCTTGAGTCGTGTCCGACTCTGTGTGACCCCAGAGACGGCAGCCCACCAGGCTCCTCCAACACTGGGATTCTCCAGGCAAGAATACTGGAGAGGGTTGCCATTTCTTTCTCCATCCCAAAATGCACTACATGGGTGCAATCTCAAAAACTACTGAATGATCTCAGTTCATTTCCAAGGCAAACCATTCAATATCAGAATAATTCAAGTCTATGCCCCAGCCACTAATGCCAAAGAAGATGAAATTTATACCAGTTCAGTCGCTCAGTCATGTCCAACTCTTTGCGACCCCATGAATCGCAGCACCCCAGGCCTCCCTGTCCATCACCAACTCCCGGAGTTGACTTAGACTCACATCCATCGAGTTGGTGATGCCATCCAGCCATCTCATCCTCTGTCATCCCCTTATCCTGCCTCCAATCCCTCCCAGCATCAGAGTCTTTTCCAATGAGTCAACTCTTCGCATCAGGTGGCCAAAGTACTGGAGTTTCAGCTCTAGCATCATTCCTTCCAATGAACACGCAGGACTGATCTTCTTTAGAATGGATTGGTTGGATCTCCTTGCAGTCCAAGGGACTCTCAAGAGTCTTCTCCAACACCACAGTTCAAAAGCATCAATTCTTTGGCGCTCAGCTTTCTTCACAGTCCAACTCTCACATCCATACATGACCACTGGAAAAACCATAGCTTTGACTAGGTGGACCTTTGGTGGCAAAGTAATGTCTCTGCTTTTCAATATGCTATCTAGGGTGGTCATAACTTTTCTTCCAAGAAGTAAGCGTCTTTTTTATTTCATGGCTGCAGTCACCATCTGCAGTGATTTTGGAGCCCCCCAAAAATAAAGTCTGACACTGTTTCCACTGTTTCCCCATCTATTTCCCATGAAGTGGTGGGACCAGATGCCATGATCTTCGTTTTCTGAATGTTGAGCTTTAAGCCAACTTTTTCACTCTCCTCTTTCACTTTCATCAAGAGGCTTTTTAGTTCCTCTTCACTTTCTGCCATAAGGGTGGTGTCATCTGCATATCTGAGGTTATTGATATTTCTCCCAGCAATCTTGATTCCAGCTTGTGCTTCTTCCAGCCCAGCGTTTCTCATGAGGTACTCTGCATAGAAGTTAAATAAGCCAGGTGATAATATACAGCCTTGATGTACTCCTTTTCCTATTTGGAACCAGTCTGTTGTTCCATGTCCGGTTCTAACTGTTGCTTCCTGACCTGCATATAGGTTTCTCAAGAGGCAGGTCAGTGGTCTGGTATTCCCATCTCTTTCAGAATTTTCCACAGTTTACTGTGGTCCACACAGTCAAAGGCTTTGGCAGAGTCAATAAAGCAGAAATAGATGTTTTTCTGGAACTCTCTTGCTTTTTCCATGATCCAGCGGATGTTGGCAATTTGATCTCTGGATCCTCTGCCTTTTCTAAAACCAGCTTGAACATCTGGAAGTTCACCATTCACGTATTGCTGAAGCCTGGCTTGGAGAATTTTGAGCATTACTTTACTAGCATGTGAGATGAGTGCAATTGTGCAGTAGTTTGAACATTCTTTGGCATTGCCTTCCTTTGGGATTGGAATGAAAACTGACCTTTTCCAGTCCTGTGGCCACTGCTGAGTTTTCCAAATTTGCTGGCATGTTGAGTGCAGCACTTTCACAGCATCATCTTTCAGGATTTGAAATAGCTCAACTGGAATTCCATCACCCCCACTAGCTTGGTCCGTAGTGATGCTTTCTAAGGCCCACTTGACTTCACATTCCAGGATGTCTGACTCTAGGTGAGTGATCATACCATCGTGATTATCCGGGTCGTGAAGATCTTTTTTGTGCAGTTCTTCTGTGTATTCTTGCCACCTCTTCTTAATATCTTCTGCTTCTGTTAGGTCCATACCATTTCTGTCCTTTATCGAGCCCATCTTTGCATGAAATGTTCCCTTGGTATCTCTAATTTTCTTGAAGAGATCTCTAGTCTTTCCCATTCTGTTGTTTTCCTCTATTTCTTTGCATTGATCGCTGAGGAAGGCTTTCTTATCTCTCCTTGCTATTCTTTGGAACTCTGCATTCAGATGCTTATATCTGTCCTTTTCTCCCTTGCTTTTTGCTTCTCTTCTTTTCACAGCTATTTGTAAGGGCTCCCCAAATAGCCATTTTGCTTTTTTGCATTTCTTTTCCATGGGGATGGTCTTGATCCCTGTCTCCTGTACAATATCACGAACCTCATTCCATAGCTCATCAGGCACTCTATCAGATCTAGGCCCTTAAATCTATTTCTCACTTCCATTGTATAATCATAAGGGATTTGATTTAGGTCATACCTGAATGGTCTAGCGGTTTTCCCTACTTTCTTCAATTTAAGTCTGAATTTGGCAATAAGGAGCTCATGATCTGAGCCACAGTCAGCTCCTGGTCTTGTTTTCGCTGACTCTATAGAGCTTCTCCATCTTTAGCTGCAAAGAATATAATCAATCTGATTTCGGTGTTGACCATCTGGTGATGTCCATGTGTAGAGTCTTCTCTTGTGTTGTTGGAAGAGGGTGTTTGCTATGACCAGTGCGTTCTCTTGGCAAAACTCTTTTAGACTTTGCCCTGCTTCATTCCATATTCGAAGGCCAAATTTGCCTGTTACCCCAGGTGATTTTTGACTTCCTACTTTTGCATTCCAGTCCCCTATAATGAAAAAGACATCTTTTTTGGGTGTTAGTTCTAAAAGGTCTTGTAGGTCCTCATAGAACCATTCAACTGCAGCTTCTTCAGCATTACTGGTTGGGGCATAGCCTTGGATTACCATGATATTGAATTGTTTGCATTGGAAAGGAACAGAGATCATTCTGTCGTTTTTGAGATTGCATCCAAGTACTGCATTTTGGACTCTTTTGTTGACCATGATGGCTACTCCATTTCTTCTCAGGGATTCCTGCCCACAGTAGTAGATATAATGGTCATCTGAGTTAAATTCACCCATTCCAGTCCATTTTATTTCACTGATTCCTAGAATGTCGACGTTCACTGTTGCCATCTCCCGTTTGATCACTTCCAATTTGCCTTGATTCATGGACCTAACATTCCAGGTTCCTATGCAATATTGCTCTTTACACCATCGGACCTTGCTTCTATCACCAGTCACATCCACAACTGGGTATTGTTTTTGCTTTGGCTCTATCCCTTCATTCTTTCTGGAGTTATTTCTCCACTGATCTCCAGTAGCATATTCGGCACCTACTGTCCTGGGGAGTTCCTCTTTCAGTATCCTATCATTTGCCTTTTCATACTGTTCATGCAGTTCTCGAGGCAAGACTACTGAAGTGGTTTGCCATTCCCTTCTCCAGTGGACCACATTCTGTCAGACCTCTCCACCAAGACCCGCCCATCTTGGGTGGCCCCACAGGGCATAGCTTAGTTTCATTGAGTTAGACAAGGCTGTCGTCCTAGTGTGATTAGATTGACTAGTTTTCTGTCATTATGGTTTCAGTGTATCTGCCCTCTGATGCCCTCTTGCAACACCTACCGTCTTACTTGGGTTTCTCTTACCTTGGATGTGGGGTATCTCTTCACGGCTGCTCCAGTGCAGTCACTGCTCCTTACCTTGGATGAGGGGTATCTCTTTACCACCATCCCTCCTGACCTTGAACGTGGATTAGCTCCTCTAGGCTCTCCTGCGCCTGTGCAGCCACTGCTCCTTGGACGTGGGATTGCTCCTCTAGGCTGCCGCCCCTGGCCTCAGGTGTGGGATAGCTCCTCTTGGCTGCCTCTGTGCTGTCGCGGCCTGGCAATCTCCGCCACTGACCCTGACCTTGGACACAGGGTAGCTACTCTCAGCTGCTGCCCCTGACCTCTTGGCCGCGCTTGTGTGTCTTTAGGATTTTCTAAATATAAAATTATGTCATCTGCAAATAGACACAATTTTGCTTCTTCTTATACAATTCTAATAACTTTTATTTCTTTTTGGCCTAATTACTCTAGCTAGGACTTCTTGCATTATGTTGAATATGTGTTGAATTGAGTGGTGAGAGTGAACACACTTATCCTGTTCTTTTTTTTTTTTTTTTTCTTATTGATTCTAGAGGAAAAGCTCTCAAGCTTTTACCATTTAGGAGAATGTTAGCTATGGGCTTTTCATATGTGCATGCATGCTGAGTCACTTCAGTCGTATCCAACTCTTTGTGATCCTATGAACTGTAGCCCTCCAGGCTCTTCTGTCTATGGGATTCTCCAGGCAAGGGTATTGGAGTGGGTTTCCATGCCCTTCTTCAGGGGATCTTCCTGACCCAGGGATCAAACTTGTGTCTTTTACGTCTCTTGCATTAGCAGGTGGCATCTTTATTGTTAAAGATTTTTTATTATGAATAGATTTTGAATTTTGTCAAATGCTTTTTCTGCATCTATTGAGATGATCATATGATTATTTCATTCTATTAACATGATGTATCACATTTATTGATTTGTGTATTTTGAGCCATTCTTGTATCCCAGGGATAAATCCCACTTGATCATGGTGCATGATCCTTTGATGTGTTGCTGAATTTGGTTTGCTAGTATTTTATTGAGAAGTTTTGCATCTATATTCATCAGGGATATTGGCCTATAGTTTTCTTTGCTAGTAGTATCCTTTTCTGGTTTTGGTATCAGGATAATGCTGGCCTTGTAAAAGGAGTTTCGGAATACTTCTTCCTTTTTGGTTTTTTGGGAGAATTTGAAAAGGGTTAAGGTTAGGGTTAAGGACTGACTGACTGAAAAGGGTTGGTATTAATTCTTCTTTAATTATTTGGTAAAATTCACCAAGGCAGCCATTTGATCCTGGGCTTTTTTTCATTGGGAGATTTTTGATTACAGATTTAATCTCCTTACTAGTAATCAGTCTATTGAAATTTTCTAGTTCATTCTTATTCAATATTGGTAAGTTACATATTTCTAAAACTTTTTCCATTTCTTTTAGGTTGACCAGTTTATTGGCATATTGCTGTTCATAGCAGCCTCTAATGATCCTTTGTATTTCTGTAGTTATTAGTTGTAATGTCTCCTTTTTATTTATAATTTTGTTGATTTGGATCCTATCCCCTTTTCCCTTGATTAGTTTACCTAACAGCTTTTCAACTTTATCTTTTCAAAGAATCAATGCTTAGTTTGGTTGATCTTTTCTGCTCCCTCTTTTATTTATTTCTTCTCTCATATATATCAGTTCCTTTCTTCTGCTAACTTTTGGCTCAGTTTGTTTTTCTTTTTCTAGTTCCTTAAGGTGTAGTGTAGGTTGCTTATGGAATCCTTCTTGTTTCTTAATGTAGATGTTTAATGCTATGAACATCCCTTTCAGAATTGTTTTTACTGCATCCTATAAATTCAGGTCTGTTGTGCTGCAATTTCCATACATCTCAAGAGAGTCTTTCATTTCTCCTTTAATTTCTTCTTTTTATCCCTTTGTTGTTCAGGAGGTTGTTGCTTAATTTCCATGTATTAATGAACTTTCCAGTTTTCCTCTTATTGATTTCTAGTTTCATTCCATTGTGGTCAGAGAAGATAGTTGGTATGATTTCAATTTTCTTGAACTTGCTAAGAGTGGTTTTGTGGTCTAATATATGGTTTCTCCTTGAAAATTTTCTGTGAGCACTTGAGAAGAATGCATTCTGATGTGGCTGGATAGAATTTTCTATAAATGTATGTTAGATAAATTTTGTCTATAGTGCGGCTCAAATCTGCTTTTACCTTATTGATTATCTATCTGGATGATATATCCATCGTTGAGAGGGGGGTATTAAAGTTCCCAATCATTGTTATATTGCTGTTTATTTCTCCTTTTAGCTCTGTTAGTTTTTGTTTTATATATTTAGGTGCTTTGATATGAGGCACATAAATGTTTATAATTGTTACATCTTCTTGATGAATTTGACCCCTTTATCATTTTGTCATGACTTTATTTGTCTCTTTTTACTATCTTTAGTTTAAAACCTATTTTGTCTGGTATAATTATAGATAGCTTGATTTTTTTTAAAGTACCATTTATTTGAAGTGATTTTTTCCATCCATTTACTATGTCTATTTGCATCTTTAAGGCTAAAGCAAATTTCTTGTAGGCTTTATTATATCATTGGAGCTTGTTTTTTTTTTTTAATCTATTTAGCCATTCTATGTCCTTTGATTGGAGAATTTAATCCATTTATATTTAAAGTAATTATTGATAGGTAAGAACTTACCATTATAATTTTTTTAAAGAACTTACTGTTGTCATTTTATTCATTGTTTTCTGGTTGTTTTGAAGATACGCTGTTCCTTATTTCTTGTTCTATTATCTCTTTTTCATGTTTTGATGTGTTTTCGTATCAGTATGCTTTGATTTCTTTATCATGTGCTTCTATTAAATGTCCTTTTTATGTAAAAATCTGTAGAGGTTTTCTTCTTACAGTTACCATGAGGCATACATAAACAATATTAAAATTGTAACATCTTATTTTAAGCTAGTAATAACTTATGGATATCAACTACCTATGATTATACTTACTACATTCATTTTTTAACTTTTAAACTAGAGTTGTAAGAGAATTATTCACTACAATTACCAAATTACAGGATCTAACTTGGGATGTCCTATTCAAATAGAACTTGATAAAAATAATCATTTTAAGGTGAAAATTTAATGCTTTAATTTTAGGCCTTATAAAAATATCTGTGTCAAATCCACCCTATTAAAGCAGTCAGAACAAAATATTCCTGGTGTCCGAATGAATTCATATAAGCAATCAGGTCAAGATGTTATGTGTGTGTGTGTGTGTGTGTGAGTCTCTGAATGAGTATTTGAATGTCACTGGCTACATGCTCTTTTTGTGAACATTTGGGCCAGTCAGGCACCTGTAGGCTGAGGGCCTTGTTCAGTGTATGCAGTGTGTGTCCATGTGGAGAAAGGTGCCCATTGCTATTGCCTACAGCAATAGCTCATTAAAGTGTTTCCACACTTTACCAGGGTGTGGAACTGAGGCTAATCCATGGGAAGACGAGCTATTATTTGTACCTACATCTTCACTGTTCAGCTAGCCTTCCCAAAACAATCCCTCTAGTGGGAGAGATCATAAAATGTCTCATAAAAGAGAAGGAAGCCTGGGGCCAGTCATATATTCATACTACACATTCCATTAGGGAGAAATGGATTTGAGGACTGTGGGTGTTGTGGGAACCCGTCTTTCAAGATTTTAAGATGGAGAGAAGCCAGAAACCCAACCTCCTCAACTGTCAGTACACTGGCATCCTGGGCAGTCTGGAGGAACTGAGGCTGGAAAGGTGGAGTAGGACTGGTCAGGGAAAGTACAGGCAGACTTGAAGTGGGACTGGGCTGACCATGACGACTCAGTCCTGGGCTGTGGCAAGCTTCAGGGCACACGGACTGGGCCCAGTTCAAAGACGAGGCTGGCTCTGATGTCATGAACCATCCCTGCTGTACCTTTGCTATGAGTGGGACTCTTAATTCTCCTGTCTTCATGATTACAGTTATCTCCCCTGATCTCCCTGCAGCTCTTCTTGCCCTCTCATGTCCACAACCCACACAAGCATCCAGAGTGAGCCTTCCAAAAAACAGGCCCAATCTTGTCACTCGCAACCTAAAACCCTCTGCTTGTTCCTTTGAGTCTATGGCAGCAGTCCCCAAATTATGTGGCCTGGGATGATCATTGGGATCTGGATACAAAAAGCGTTCCCAGGGCAAATATGTTAGGAAAATACTTCATTCAAAAAAGTAAAACAGATGTCTTTATTGTAGAGCAGATCAGCATTTGTACTGTGTTAATATGTATGTCATCTATCCCATATTTCTCATAGGACATAGCACTCAGCAGAACCCAGTTTGGGAAACACTGGTTCTGAATGCCATTTACAACCTGGTGCTTGCATACACCCCCAGCTCCCTTGCCTTTACTCATGCTGTCCCCTCAACTGGAATGCCTTCCTTGGTCTTCCCATTGTTGCCTAAATCATACTCATCTTTGAAGACATTTAGACTGTGCCTCCTCTATGAAACCTACTCGCTTTCCCCACCCACTCTTCATCCTTTACTCTCCAGGCTGTGCCTATGTCTGACTTGTGAATTATTGCCATGTATTGAACAATTTCCACATTTTCCTCCTGCATGGGATTTTGAACTCCTTGTAGGTAGTCTGGGCTTTATTCAACTCTGGGCCCAGAGCCCAGTCTTGATGAATGCTAGATAGAGAGATGGGACAGAAAGAGAAATAGAGAAAGGAGAAAGAGAGCTTAAGAGGAGTAGAGAGAGAAAATGAAAGAGCAAAAGCAAGTATATGAAAGCTTTGGTCAGGAAGCCCTTGTAGTGCCCTAGTTTCTATGTGCCAAGCTAATGGATTTGAAATAGAAGAACAGAACATTATATAAGATGCTCTATGCAGCTTTTCTAGAATGGACAATGGCTCTTGGCTTATTGGCATCCAATAAGGCTGCAGCCCACACACATTTCCACTCAAGCCAGCCCTCATGTGCCCTCCAGCACACCTGCTGTCCACATAAGCCCTAAACTCAGCCCTGCTCTTGCCCCTGGTCTGCTCTGGCTTTTGGGGCCTCTTTGGCACCCCTTCCCTGTTTTTTTCAGGACATTTTCCTAGTGACTATGAGTAGGTTTCTGTCCTTCTGGGGATGGGAGCAAGATGGAGGGGAGATAAGAAAAGGCTCAGTGAATGTTGGGAAAGGCAGTCTCCTGCAGCTGTCCACCCCCTACCCGCACTGGGTCTTGGGCCTGGAATGCTGTGCAGGGCTTAAGGCCTTGTGAGGGACTCTCTCTCTCTCTGTTCCAGGCTTTATGTACTTTCCTTTGTTCTGCTTAATCCCCCCATCAGTGACCCTCAAGTATGCTCCCAACTTTCTGTATTTCAGCCCTTGGAGGCAGGAAGGGGAAGAATGGGGTTCTTCTGCTGCAGCATGAAGTGTAGCACCTGTAGTCATGCTTCAGAACAGATCCTCCAGCCCTGGGGGACCCACATTCTGCAAAGGACTGAATCCTGAGAACCCTTTCTCCTCTCTTGCTATAAGTAAAACCTGGCATGCATGTCCTCTGTTGTCAGCAACCTGGAATCATGCACTGGTCTCTTACCCTGGTGGCACTTATTTGCTTTTTAACCTTGGCTGCACAGTCTGAGCACCCCATGAACAATGACACAGAGAGACCTCTCCACACCTTGGTTGCTGGGTTTCACCCCCTGTGCGTAGGCAAACCAGGATAGCACAAGGCTGAGGTCCTGGCAAGAACTCCACTCGGAAAGAGACATCATCTCAGATGTTTACAAACTTCTTGGCCACGTTGTCAGGGCAACTCTGTGACACTTTCCTGGAGGCTGTCTAGGAGGAGGGCTGCAGTCCAAGAAAGGCTGACTGGAGGCCATGCTTCTGACTGCACCCCACCTGAGAGCTGGGCTTCCTGCCTCAGCAACAGCCACCTGCTGCACCCCCTTGCTGAGATTCACTTCCTTGCAGAAGTCTGGATAGCAGTAAGCTCACCCAGCTGCTTCTGAAACCATCCTGGGGCTAAGATCCTTGCTTTCTGTAAGTTCTTGATCCTATCCATTCTTCTCCTCACATTTGCTTGAGCCAGGGAACAAAGAGTCTGGACTGTGTGTATGACTTTGTGTGTGCACACATGAGTATGTATGTGCAACACATATGTCCATGGGCACATGTGTATATGCATAGGCCTACCCATACCCAGGAGAGGGCCGGGGGCTCCCAGGAGCCCAGAAGCCCCCACACCTACCCCCTGATGGAGAGTATGGAGGGCATACCCTGGTTCAGCCTCCTAGATCCTGTGGGCTTAGAAAAAAGAGCTGGTTATAGAGGTCTTCCTCAGGGTCACATAGTTGAGAAGCAAAAGAGTTGAGTTGAGACCCCTCACAACTTCACGGCTCTTGACTCATGGAGTAGGGTTTTTTCTACTACCCCAGAGCAGACAGAAGCATCTTCATCCTGCCTATCCCTGAAGCACTGATGAGAACCACAGAAGCCAGTGGACAGAGCAATGCATAGTTGGAGGATTGTGTGGCTGTGAGAGATGACTCTTAGGTACTGTCCCTCCCTGGGTGTCTGGTGGAGTGTTGAGCTCCTGGAGGGTACTCCGTCTTGTCTTTTTGCTTGCCACTGCCAAGGCACCAGCTTGACAATTCTCTCCTTACATCCTGCCACTTCTCTCTGCAGCCAGCTGTCCACACTGCAGTGGCTGTGAGGGCTGCTCCTTTAGAGCTCTGAGAGCAGGGCTATGCGGTACAGTCAGTTCCCTGTAGTCCTTCTTTTCTTCTCCCTTTACCTTCTCATTCTTGATCTCCAGACTTTGGTCTTGGCCAGTTAACCCCAATCACAGTCAGAAGGCATTGGGTTAGACCAGGGGTTCTCAGCCCTGGCACTATAGATGTTTGGAGGTGGGGAAATTCTTTGTTATGGAGCCTGTCCTGTGTTCTAAGCAGCAGCATCCCTGGCCTCTCTGCCATTCCGTGTGCCACTGGCACATGCCTCCCCCCACCCTACCCCCTAGTTGTGACAATCAAAAGCATTTCCAGATATTGTCAAATGTCCCCTGGGACACAAGATTGCCTTCCACTGAGAAGCACTGAGTTAGACTGAAGGCAGCTACTGTGGCTCTGCTTCTCTTTCCTGGAAAGGCTGCCATGTGGTGGGCTAGTCCAGCTCCAAAGCTCCCAGTACCTCTCTGATGGCTTTTCTCTGCCATGTTCCTTTCCTGTTTCCACTAAATCCTGTAACTCCAGGGCTAACACTTGGTGGCTAGGCCTGGACACTCCCATCTACACAAGACCTAAGGACTCAGGTGGCTTGGGGTGAGAGCTGGTGGGAGGGAAGGGGACAGAGGCTGGCGGAGGACACTGGGACTCACCAGTATATCGGTAGTAAAACTGTAGATTTTCAATGCCAAGTCCTAGGCCAATGCATCACTTACATTTTGTAGCCCAGCTGGGTCTTTTTAAGACTATGTCTGTCCTGCTAGGTGCTCACACCATGGGTGAGCCCCAAGCTCCTGGCTTTCTCCTCTTGAAATTCCTAATGAATTAAATGAAAAGTCTCCCTCTGGGCATGTAGGGGCAAGCCTCTGCTCCAGACCCATCCCCACATGCATGCTAAGTTGCTTCAGTCATGTCTGACTCAGTGCAACCCTATGGACTACAGTCTGCCAGGCCTCTCTGTCCATGGGATTATCCAGGCAAGAATAGTGGAGTGGGTTGCTGTGCCCTCCTCTGGGGGATCTTCGCAACCCAGGGATCAAACCCAGGTCTCCCGCATTGCAGGCAGATTCTCTACCATCTGAGCCACCAGAGGTTTTGTGAGCATCTAATGAGAAAACAGATATGCAAACTGCGTCAACTACACTGAAGAGGGGCTGGGTTTCATTTCTGTAACTCCCCCTCCTTGCCCCGGGCCCTGGGCCCTGTCTCCCTTCTCCTGCCCCTCCACCCCCATTTTTGTCTCCCCTCAACTCTGCTTCCCCTCCTCATAAAGCTGTCACAGGCCAGGACATGGCCATTTCCTCTGACTACACAATCAGTGCTTGTTTATGCTGATGTTTTTCTGTGACCTGGACAACATGTCCCACCCCAGGGACAAGCTGGAGCCACTGGTTCAGCTGACTCCGCCCCCTGGGGGAGCTTGTTGGAAGGAGGCCAGTCTTAGGCCAGGCTCAGTTCTTCCCCAGTCCCTCAAAGGGGAAGCAGGAGCTGGGGGCTCTGCCTCCCAGTCAGGAGCTTGGGGCCATAAATCACTGTCATCTGACAGCAAGAAGTTTGTCTAAGGTCATATAAGCCAGTTAGAGGCCCTGATAGGAACTTGCTTGCCTCTCTGGACTAGGAAGTATAGCCGGGAAATGATAAGGGGAGTCTACATTCTTGTTCAATGCGTCCAAAGAGAAATGTAGAGATGGACACCCAGCTGTGCAGGCCTCAGGACCTCTCTCTCCCTGAGCAGAGGTATTTTTACTCATTTATAGCTTCTGTGTTGCCCTCTGCCAGGTCCAGCTTATTATTAGTTTTGTAGGCCCAGCATCTAGGGCCCACAAAAATGTTTTAACTTTATTATCAGAAGAGAAAAATGAATATAATGCCAATGGATATATTTATAATGATTAGTCCGGTCCAGACAATATTTGTCTTTATATCAATGCAATTTTAAAATATTGTTTAGGAAGGAAGGGCCTATGAAGACAAAAGTAGGCAAGGCCTTGAAAGTCCATATGCTGCCCCAGTCTCTGCTCAATCCCAGGCCTTTTCCATTAGCTTGAGATAACATCCAGCTGTCTAGAGGCTGCAGCAGCCCAAGGCCACCCTATGGCCCTTCTCGGGCAGGGCAGGAATCCTAGGGGCAGGCAGGCCAGCCCCCAGCAGCCTGTGGGGGTGGCCTGGGGCAGAGGAAAGTAACTTCCATGACTAGTGTGCATCCCTGCAGCCCTGTCCCTCTGCCCTCCATTCTGGTTTCAGCTTTCCTCAAATGCTTTTCCCCCCTGTTCAATAGCTCTCATGCTTACCACTCCCAGTTCCCTCTCCACCATTCTAGCAGACACACTGACACTACCAGCAAGAGGTGGGAGCATCCTCTCACTTCACTCTCAGGGGGGAGTGGGAAGAAGACAACCTTGGGTGGAAGTCCCAGCTGAGCCACTTGCTTGCTGCGCACCCCAGGGTAAGTCTCCTTGCCTCTCAGACTCTAGATCTCCATCCAGGAAAAGGGGATGATAACAATGCACAGAGGACTTTTGAAGTTAAAGGATATCCTGTATGGGCCTGGTATAGAGTCAGCAATCAGTATCCATGTGCTCCCTCCTGGGTGGTGGAAGTTTGTTGCCGTCCTTACTCAACCTTCCCCAGGTTCCTTCGAGCTCCAGGGCCCCTTCCCATTCCCACAACCTCAGTTTCATGTTCTTTCATGTCTCCTTGCTCTTACATACAAACATTCAATTGCATTCAGTACACACTCCCTGAGCTCCCTGATGTTGGCTGTTCTAGACCAGACCCGGTCCTGGCCCCTGGAACTACAGAGACACCTCTCACTTGGCCCCTGTCCTGGATGTCATAGCCTAGACGAAGAGATGGGCTTGTACATTTGAGGTCAGTTTTATGTGATAAAATTCCACTCAAAAAATACTTCATGAGCTCAGAGGCAGGCTGGGTGGGGGAGGCTAGCTGAGGGTGTAAACAGAAAGGATAGAAGAGCACAAACCAAGTTGCAGGGGGTGGGACTTGGACAGCAAGGGCTTGGAGTAAAGAAGCCTACACAGTAAACACAGGGAAGTGGTCCCTTTCTGCCTAGGACTATACTGGGCACTGTACTGGATATGTGGGTTCCTTGCAATACCATAGAGAGGTAGGCATTCCTGAACCCATTTTACAGATGAGGCTCAGAGAGTCAAGTTTACTTGCTAACAAGTGGCAGAACCAGGACTTGATCCCACTTCTGTGTTTCCAGATGCCTTCCCCGGACCTCCCAACCTCCTCAAGCTGGGCACTATGAAGGACTCAGAGATGACTCTCACCAGGATCTGGATCCCAGGCGCTCCCAAACTAATGGGGATACTGGCAATGTGACTGGTACCCAAAGAATCCTAAGATGAGGCATCAGCAAGATGGAGGTCTTAGATGCAAAGGGCAATGACAACTCAGAGGAGGGACAGAACAAATCTTGCTGGAAGTTCTGGGAATGACTTTATTGTAGAGACATATTGGGCCTGAGTGTTGTGAGACTGGTGAGGCTGGAAGGTGAGAGTACCTTGCAATAATCAACCTACCTTGTTAAGTAATTCACACATCTCTCTGAACCTCATTTTAGTTATGTATAGGGAAACTGGGGCCCCGGAAGATTAAATAATTTGTCCACAGCCCCACAGCTAAGGATTGGTAGAGATGAGACTTGAACCTGGGTCTACTGAGTCCAAGATAGTCCTACGTAAAGGAACTAAAGGAGCATGCCCAGGACATGGCTGGAGAACAGAAGTGAAGGGGGAAGAAACGTGGTGGACAGATCAAGGCTGCACTGTGGGGTCCTGAATGCTATAGTTTAGTAGTCAACTGGAGGGGGAGGGAAAGTGGAGGCACTGACTGTTTTTGAGTCAGAAAGACACTCGACTTTAGAAAGATTAACCTGGTACTGGGTATAGGTGGAAAAGGGTGCAAGAGGAGAGACAGGAGGTAAGGGCCTCTGCTGAATATCCAGGTAGAAAGAAATGCACAGTGAACTGGGTTGTTGCAGACACTGGGGCAGGGGCTGAAAGGGGGACGCCATGCAGCAAGACTCAACCAGATGTGGCTACTTCCTCATTAGGCCCACGTGATCTGGCCCTATGCCTTTGACCCCACCTTCTCCCACTTTCCCCCACTCCCTGCACCCCAGCCACCCTGACCTGGAAATGTCAACTCTGTCTTCACCTTAAGGTCATGGTACTTGCTCAGTATTTCTTCTGCCCATAACTCTTTACCCTAAATCTTTGCATGGCCCATTCCTTCTCCTCAGGTCTTGGCTTCCATATCACCTGCTCAAAAAGGCCCTCTGTGACCACCCTATTGGAGTAAGTGCTCAGTCGCTATTACCTCAGCAGGTTTTAATACCTTCATCACCATTATCATAGCTGAAGTTAGGTTTTCCACCTCCCTCCACCCATCCATCTACTAGAACGGCACTAAAGGCAGGTGAGAATCTTATCGGTCTTGTTAACTGATGTATTCTCTGTGCTTCAGCAGAGTGTGGCAAAAAACTGACATTCCACAACTACATGTTGAATGGCAGAATGGATGAGAATTTGAACGAATGGATGTATGCATGCATTGGTTGAGAAAGAAGGAGGGATCATGGCTGATGTGGGGATCTGAGCTGGGCAGCCAGGAAGAGAGAGCACCACAAGTTGAGACAAAGCAGGAAGCAGGGAGCACACTGTGTGTGGGAAGATGGTGAGTTTGGCTTGAGCCTGTTAAGTTTCACATGCAGGTGGGGCCTCCAGATGGAAAGGTCCATTTATACAGTGGGGAATATTGGCCAGAGCCAAAAGAAGTGATGGAGCTCTCAGTCATGATGGTAGGGGCATCTGAACAGAGGTTTAAACTGAAACAATGGATGTCAGCGAGGTCCCTAATGAACAAGGTGAGACAGAGGACAGGATAAGAAAGGAGGGCATGGAAGAATAAGCAGGAAGATCAGCCCATAGGGCCAAATTCTTCAGGAGGAAGTAGGGTGAAAACCAATCAGTGGTTAGGATACAAAGAGATCACCAGGATATTTAGAGCCTGGTGAAGAGGTAGGGGTGTCCAGAATGGTGAAAGCCGAGGTTGTGGGGGTCTGAGAGTCAAAAGGGTAGGTGGGATTTTGGTGCAAGTTAGGAAATGATATGCATATGTAGCCCACCCCAACCCAGCCACACACCCAGGCCCAAGCCCTCCACAGAGGCTGACTAGCAGGGAAGAGGCAGGGCAGGGGAGACTATGATTTATTCATGTCTGCCATGTCCTAGGCACTGTGTAGCCATATTCACAATCATTGGTTTATTTAACTATGATGACAAACTTACAAGACACAAACAATCATTAGCCTTGTCTTCTGCGAGAAAAACCAAATCAGAAAGGTTTCATGTGCCACTTAAAGTCACAGAACCTGGTGATGATAGATCTTGTCTGGGTTTGTCTTACATCTACCCTCAGCCACTCTGGCAACAGGGCACTGGAGACTATAGAAAATAACAAATTGATGCTTGCAGATAGATTGTCCAGTTCGCATGTGGAATTCACCCACAGTCTGGTTTCATTCAAGTAGTGGGTCTGGGGAAGTATATGGGTTGGGAATTTGAAGATGAAAATTCTCTGGCAACAGGGAAAGGCCAACTCAAGGTGGATCAAGATATAAGACTGAAGGTTACAAATGGCCATGGGTGGTGCCTGCCATGTGTGGGAGTGGCCTGGGTGACCCTCATCATCATGACATCTACTCCATGTCTATAAGCTATGGCAGTCCATTCACAGACTGCATGGTGGGCCAGGCAGAGACGCAGGGATGGAGGAATGGAAGACTGCGAACACTAAGGACCAGAGAAGCTCCCCTGCTTGGTAGTACCTCTCTCAGAAAGACAAACATGGAGAAGCCACACCAGGCAACTGGTCCAGGGCCTCAAAGTCCAGAGCTGAAAGACTAGAAGAATTCTCTGGCCCTTCTAAGAGCCTCCTCTGTAACCCTTTTCTGTCTCCTAGTGGCCATCACCTGGGAGGTCAATTTCATGCCACCCATGAACAGCATGCTCAACCTCATTCTCTGTTACCATCACCATGGCCTCCTTCCATGACTAAGTGGGGCATCACTGTGCCAGAAGGTCCCCTAGCTGCCTGCCTGGAAAACTACTGGCTTGGGCTTTACACCAGTCTGGCCTAACACCAGAGCTGCTTGAGTGATCTCCTATCCTACCATCATACATAGGTTGCCTTCATTGTTTTCCTAAAGTCAAGGGGCTAAGAGGCCCTCTGCTCCACTCTCTTCCAGGTCTAGCCAAGACCCCCAGGCAGCAGCAGTGAGGAAAGGCCAATGACATGTATGTATGGCTGAACCCAGAAGAGATTGGAAGAAGGTGACAGAGAAAGGGACTTGACAAGTACCCTGATCTGTTCAGGCGGGGAAAAGGTACAGATTGGGATGGGCCACGTTGAGCCAGACTTGTGACGAGGTGATCACTGGCCTGTTTGGCCCAAGAGGAAGCCGAGGTTCCAAGAGAGAGACAGAGAGAGAGAGACAGAAAGAGAGCGAGCAGGACTTGTTTACTCCAGGCTGCTCAACAGTACTCAGAGGGTACAAATAGACTGGTTGGAAAGCCTATACTCTCTCCAGCTGCCCCTCAGAGCTTGGGAATTTTATGGCTACAGCAATGTGACCAAAAAAGTGCTTCCTACAGGAAGTCAATATGAGGAAGCCTCTCTTTGCTGGTCACTGGAGCCAAATCAGGGGCTGCCCTGAGGCACTAAGACATGTCCTGTGGGTAGAACAGGGTCCCCACGCTTCCTGAGACTGGGTCATAACCCTTTATCCATCAGCTTGAGCTGTGCGCAACAGAGGAAGAAAGGACAGCATAGCCGAAGGCATCCCTCCATAGGGCTATCATTAGTATGCATGAGGTCATGCTTGGGAGCTGCTCAGATAGGGGACCTGGTCAAGTCAGGGAATAGGGTTTGTGGCTTCTACTGAAGCCCTGGCTTCTTGGAATCCTACCTCCCCCCAGCCCCAATCAACTCCCAAAGAGAAAGACTGAGGCCTTTCCCCATTTCTCCTGTGGCTTCCCCTGGTGTCCTGTGTTAATGTTCACAACATCTGAACCTGAGGTTGAACTGAACCCGCATTGTAACTTGTCCCTTGTCCCTGGCCAATCATCTCCACAAAGACAACCACACAGATAGAGTGCATCTCTAGGAATGCTTTATTGTTGCACTGGGGGGTATCACACGGACTGTGCTCTCCACTTCCCCTGTTGCATCTTAAGTGCCCTGCCCCCCCAAGGCTTGCTAGACCTCAGCCCCTACCCACAAATTATGGTACACTCATGATAGAATATGTGTATATATATATATATATATATATAGATAGATAGATGTGTCTGTATAATATATATATTTATCTATATGTACATAAACATTTTTAATATTGATAAAATACTGACTGTACAGTATTTATAGGTACAAATAAAATAGGTTTAAACATTACAACTGGTTGGCTGGAACCCATCCCACTCCTGTTTATTCAGCCAAAAATAACAAAGCACCAGTTGGTGTCTGGCATTTGACTTTGCATGTGAACCAACATGACTGGTAGGTGGGATAGGTCAGGTTTGGATCAAGTCCCAGTGGGCTGAGATGACACTAAGCCCTTCCATCTGATGGGCTGGCTGCTTGAACCAGGGGCCAGGTCTCTGCTGGAGGAAGGGGCTGTCATATCAGCCTGCTACCACAGGCAAGAAGAGCAGAAAAAGTGATACAAACACAGATAGTGTCTCCTCGCCACCATCTGCTTTTATTCAGCCTGTGCGGTGTCTGTTTACTCGCTAGCCATGGCAGTGCATGGCCAATGGCTACATGGGACCTTAGAGAGTAGCAGATAAAGTATGGAGCCCAAGTCAGGGAAGACTGGTTCATTGGTCTCTTGAGATCTGATGAAGGAAGGTTCTCCCCACTCTCACATCCCAAGCTATCCCAAATCGTCATATCACCTACTGGGACCCATCATTGCCCCCTCCTTAAATCAGCCTCATAAAAATCAGCATCTTATTTACACAAATCAAACAGCTCATGGTGGTTCGGGCTGTGCTGTGCTCTGCCCCGTGCCTGTCCACTCCAGTTCAATTTCTCTGCAAAAGCCAGTTCAGGATCAATGCTGGGCCCAAAGGCAAGACCAGAACCTCCTGTCCAACCTCAAAAGGACCCTAGCAGCAAACAGGATGACTTAACCTCTTGGAATAGCAGAGAGCTAGGGCTCTCTGCCTCCTCAACCCACAGGCAGGAGAGCTGAGACTTTAGACTGACTGGTCGCTCCATGGACCCAGAGGGCAGTAGCTGTTTTCTTGCTCTAAAAATGACTCCTTTCTCTCAGAAGGGCAGAACACAGGTTCAGGGGTGGAGGTGGAATGGAGACCAGACACTGAAATTCTCTTTTCCTCCCTTGTACATATGGAGGAACTTCAGGAAGTAAGGAGGACTGACTGCATGGCCTTGCCTCTACCCTTAGGAGCAGCATCCATCTGGGGGCTCTCTGCTCTCATCCCCCCATCACTGCCTTCGTGCCAGGGGGCCTGGGCAGTGGCACTCTGGGATCAGGCTGAGGCTCACAACTTTGTCTCAGGGCCAGCTGCCTGCATGGTCGGGAAGGAATCCCGGATCTTTGCCACCTCCATGGCGCACAGGTGTCCGAAGACTTTGTTGTACCAGTCAGGAGAACGGCCCCTGAGGAGGTAGAAGCAGGAAGGCATGAGTTGTGGGTTCTTCCCTTGAGCCCCTACTAGGGACAAGGAAGACAGGACTTGCCTCCTAGGATCAGGGGCATGGGGTGGGGTCGGGGGGACACCAGGGCTGAGGGGGCTTTGTACCTGAGGTCAGCACGGCAGATGTGAGTGAGCCGGGAGCGGCCCAGGCCACAGGGTTCCATGAGGTACTGAGACGTGAGCATCAAAGCCCGCACCCCCGACTCCGGCACAGGCTGCTCAGGATCCAGGGACTGAGACACGAGGAGGCAACCCCCACGGGGCAGGTCAGAGCGCCACATCCTGTGGGGAAGGGATGCACACATTCAGCTTCCTGGCACTGGTTTCCTCCCCACCTCCCCAGTCCCCCAAGCACAGAAGAGTGACAGCTCAAGCCCCTCACCGGAGCACCACAAAGTCACGGCAGGGATGGGGTGCCATGCTGTCAGTGACATAGTGGTACAGCTCCACACCCGGCATCAGGGCTTCCAACACCTGGGCCCGCAGAAGATCCTCATCCCAGAGGGCCCTCTCCCGCAGGACACGGTGTAGCACCACGGCTGGAGGGGCTGCCACTTCTGTGGATGCCTTCCACACGCGCAGTGGGTGCCCATCTGGCACCTGTGAGCAACAAGAGTGGGGACAGGGGCAGCTGTCAGGCCTGGAGAACTCCCACTCCACCCCTGGGCACCGGCCTGCCCTCACTCCAGCCCCCAACAAGGGAAGGCTGCAGGGCTACTCCGCTAACCCCTGCCAGATCCAGACAGACCAGCCCTATGTTTCCTGTCCTCTTTCTCCTTTCCAGATTTCTGCTCCTCTGCCTGCTCAAGAGCACAAAAAGATGATAGGACACATATTCTCCAAGGCCTACTAGGCTCTACCAAGCAATGAGCATAGTGCTTAGAATTTCTGGAACCGAAGATGATGGTCATCCTCAATGAACTCCCCCACTTAGCATGGAAAGCAGAGCACGTGCAAAGCAACAAAAGCTGCCACTCCTGGTGCCTTTTGCATGTGCCAGGCCCTGTACAAGCCTCTTACCCTGATCCTGTGAGGGGGTTTTTACTATGACCATGGCAAACCTCGGACTTGTGGCCTTACTTATAATCAGAATTGGAGAAGGAACATGGCTCATGTCAAGAAGGACAGAGAGAAGTAACCTCCAGCCTGGGGCATGACTGGAGCCTTTGAATGGAGGAGGGGGCATATCAAGTTGGGGCTGAAAATGGCTGGGGAAATATAATGCTTGGGGCAGGTCCATCCTGGCAGAAGGACAGCAGTGGTAAGAAGCACAAAGGTGGAAATGTAAGGAGCTCAGCATGACTGCAGTGCAGGGAGGGATGGGAGTGAGGCTCTAAAAGTCGTGACCTGTCTGGAGCAGGCCTTCAGGAAGGTAATGTCAGCAGGTGCTCACTAAGACGGAGCCCTGGTCTCGTTTGCTTCTCACTTTCTTATGGCGCTTGCTCTGCTGCCTGCCATTCTCCATTCTTCAAGCAGAAGCACAATGAGAGGCAGGGCAGCTCCTTCCTTGGGGATCCTTGCACACAGCCTGTGCTCTGCCCCCCTCCCCTGGTCCCATGGCCAGCCTGGGCAGCACGGTCCTCACCTTCTTGCAAGCCAGCTCCGTGTGCTGGGGCCCTGGCATGCTCATCCAGCCCTTGAAGCGCTCAGCAGCATTGTGCAGCAGCTCCTGGATGCTCTCTTCCATATAGAGGCTCAGGCTTACACCAGCAGCCCGGGCCTGCCGCAGTTCGGCCAGGGCTGGGCCCGGAGGGCTGAGTTCAGCCGCACTGTAGGAGCCACACAGTTGCAGCACCATGTCTTGGGGCACCTGGGAGGGCATACACAGACTGGGTTGGGGGCCATGGGGAGTGGCAGAGGGTCAGGGACCTCCAGTCCTAGAGCCTGTGGGGTCTGCCAGGTTCACTTTAAGGGAGCAGAGGTCTGGCTGCTGCGGGGTGGTAGATGAAAAACTGCAGGGGAAGAGCTAAAAGTAGGAGATTGAGGCATATGTGGTCAAGATCGGCCCTATCCCTGATTTAGGGTGCAAAGTTCAGGTATCTTGGTTCTACTGGGTCTGGGAAGTAGGCACCATGGCCTAGAGTGACTCACCTGGAAAAGTTTCTTGCAGTCGCTGATCATGTATGATAAGCCCTGGGTGGCAGCCATGTTCTCACTCAAGTCCCTAGGGCCTGGCCGGCCAACTAGGCTGCGTTTGCTCTTGATCCTGGAGGGAAGGGCCAGGAAGAGAGGATGGCACAAGGGCACAAGACAAGCTCCCCAGAAGCCCACTTGCCAGTCCTGAACACAAAACTATCTGTTGCCCTTTCCACGGAGAAGGCAATGGCACCCCACTCCAGTACTCTTGCCTAGAAAATCCCATGGATGGAGGAGCCTGGTGGGCTGCAGTCCATGGGGTCGCTGAGAGTTGGACATGACTCAGTGACTTCACTTTCACTTTTCACTTTCATGAATTGGAGAAGGAAATGGCAACCCACTCCAGTGTTCTTGCCTGGAGAATCCCAGGGACGGCGGAGCCTGGTGGGCTGCCGTCTATGGGGTCGCACAGAGTCGGATACGACTGAAGCGCCTTAGCAGCAGCAGCAGCAGCCCTTTCCAAGCCCCTGCTTCACAGCATCCAACTAGCCCCAGGCCCCTGAAGAGTCAGACTGACCCCTTGTGGTGATGCCTGGGAACTGCCATGCCAGCCAACCAGGGCCAAAAAGCCAATGAGCCCCGAACCCTCCCTGCCATGCCCTGCCCTGTTTCACCTGGGTGAGCGGTTATCCTTCTTGGAGATGTTGAGGTGGAAGATAGAAGGTGCCAGGCACACTGCCAAGTTACCGGCTGTCATCTGGTTCTCCTCAGCAGAGGCAATGTCACTTAGGAAATAGAGCAGGGTCTGTAGTACCTCTCGGTTCTCATCAGGGAGCAGCAAGGTGGCGGCTTGTGTGGCTGCCAACCAGTGATCCTTGGGGAGGACTGTGAGGAAGGCATGACAGAAGGGCTTCCTTATTCCCCAAGAGCCTCTGCATTCCAGGAATGCAGAAGGCACAGCAGTCCCAAAGTGAAATTGGTGAGGAAGGTGGACTCTGGGTGCTAGATCAAGCCCAGCTCTATGTGAAGTGTACCCTTATGGAAGTCCCTGCCTTTCTTCAGGGCCTCAGTCTATCCTTCCATATAAAGGGTTTGGGGAATAGAATGTGGTCTTTAACAACCTTACAACTCGGCATAGAAAATCTTTTCACTGAGCTCATGGGCATGGCTATACTTGCCTCCACAAGGTTTATCTTCTAAAAACCCTAGGATTCAGGAAGGCTGAGAACCTGGCAAGTTACTGGGGATAGGTGGGTGACTCACGCTGGTAGATCTGCAGGAAAGTAGTAGTAAGCTTGCTGGTGAAGATGGGCTCAGGCAGGTCCCGGAAATACTGCTTCAGTAAGTCAGCCACATCATAGGCTGACTGGCCGTCATAGCAGACATTGTCAGGGGAGGTCTCATTCATTTGACGCAGGTTCTGGATCCTGGACTTCACCCCAGACTTGCGGAAGATGCCCACCTGGCCCATGGAGGGGAGGCAAGGAGACTGTGAGGCCAGCCATAGACTGGGTGTCAGGAGTGTAGGCCACCCCAGAGGCCTCCAAGCCTGGCAAGCTTCCTGCTAGGCAGGGTAGGAGAGAAGTGGAAAAACCAAAGACATGGGTTTTTATAGCTTTGGGTCCAAGGAGAGAGATGGCCTTAGGGGAGATGAGTAGGAAAACAAGGTCCTAGGCTAAGGCAGGCTTCTGGTAGATGGGGGCTACTGCACTTGGGTGAGAAAAAGCTGGCACAGAGCCAGGTGAAAGGGAGCTTGGGTCCATCCTTCTTTGGCCTTCATGAGTATAGGAAAAGTCTCTGTTGGGCCAGCCTGACCCACGGGGAAGGCCAGAGTGGCTCCCCTCCCCCGATCCCTCAGCCTTGCACTTCTTTCCCATTGCCATCTCTCCTCATGCTCCCTGGAAGGCCTCACCTGGTCCAGGCACTGGCTACGCAGGTAGCGCATGGCTTGCTGAATGCTCTGGGGCAGTGGCTGGCCTGTGCGCTGCACATGAATGAGGGGTGGCACCCCAAATACCTGCTGGCCCCGGTAGTCAGGTGTCTTGTTCCTCTTCATGAACTTGGGGACTGACCTATTCAAGGCAGAGACAAAAGATCAGGAATGGAGACAGGGTAGGCCCAGACACAGCTTGGAGACTGTCTCTAGTCTTGGGGACTCAGGTGGGATAAGAAACACGCCATCTGCCCAGAGTCAACATTCATTGAGCACCCACTCTAGGCCCAGTCCTAGGGAGTCCCAGAGGAACACAGGGAGCTCTCAGTCTGGTCAAGGAGACGACTGCATTGACAGGCAGTGACAATACACATGGCCAGAAGTGAGCCAAGAACTTAAGGGAGACCCACAAGGGATTGTAACTGTACCTAGCAGGTCAGGGAAGGCTTCAGAGGGAAGGTAGAAATTCAGCCAGTTCTTGAGGGATAGGTAGGCATTGTCCCAGGGGAGAAATGGGGAAAAAAGACATTCCAGGCAGAGAGAAGAGCATGGCCAAAGGTAAAGAGGCAGGAACCAGATTCTACATTCAGAGAAGGCTGACTGGTCTGCTGGCCTGAATGGTGCTGTTGTCTGGGTGTGGTAGAGTAAAGACCCTGACAGATGAGGCAGGGTTGAAATGTGAAAGGATCATGATGGGAAGGAAACTGGACCTTATTGACACAGGAGGGTTTTGTCAGGAAAAGGACCACCAAAGCTGCATTTCAGGACAATCTCCTTGGTGGCAGCATGGAAATTGGGATAGAAGAGGTATAGCTGGGGGGCCTGGGGTCCCCCTTCACCCCCTCCTCATTCATGGCACACACTCATGTAAATCCCACGTGCATCTCCCACAGACATACATAAGGCACCTGGAATGGCTAACAAACATACGAAAAGATGCTCAACATCACTCATTACCAGAGAAATGCAAATCAAAACCACAATGAGGTACCATTTCACACCAGTCAGAATGGCTGCGATCCAAAAGTCTACAAGCAATAAATGCTGGAGAGGGTGTGGAGAAAAGGGAACCCTCTTACACTGTTGGTGGGAATGCAAACTAGTACAGCCACTATGGAGAACAGTGTGGAAATTCCTTAAAAAACTGGAAATAGAACTGCCTTATGACCCAGCAATCCCACTGCTGGGCATACATACCGAAGAAACCAGAATTGAACGAGACACGTGTACCCCAATGTTCATCGCAGCACTGTTTATAATAGCCAGGACATGGAAGCAACCTAGATGCCCACCAGCAGACAAATGGATAAGAAAGCTGTGGTACATATACACAATGGAGTATTACTCAGCCATTAAAAAGAATACATTTGAATCAGTTCTAATGAGGTGGATAAAACTGGAGCATATTATACAGAGTGAAGTAAGCCAGAAAGAAAAACACCAATACAGTATACTAATGCATATATGTGGAATTTAGAAAGATGGTAATGATAACCCTGTATGCAAGACAGCAAAAGAGACACAGATGTACAGAACAGTCTTTTGGACTCTGTGGGAGAGGGCAAAGGTGGGATGATTTGGGAAAATGGCATTGAAACATGTAAATTATCATATGTGAAATGAATCACCAGTCCAGATTTGATGCATGATACAGGGTGCTCGGGGCTGGTTCACTGGGATGACCCAGAGGGATAGGATGGGGAGGGAGGTGGGAGGGGGGTTCAGGATGGGGAACACATGTACACCCATGGTGGATACATGTCAATGTATGGCAAAACCAATACAATATTGTAAAGTAAACAAATAAATAAAACTGATATTAAAAAAAAAATAAGGCACCTGGAGTCATGTTGGCCTCTCCAGTTTCCCAGCACATCCCACTGGGCCACTGCCTGCCTGACCCACTTTCTGAGGGTGACCCTCCCAGGACCCTGGAGTGGGGCAGGGAGGGATCTAAGACCTGGATAAGCAGCTCAGTGCCCATTCTGGCCCAGGAGGACTCACCAGACCCAGCCCTGTTTGTGGGGGATGGTGTACTTCTCCATGAAAGTGGTGAGCCGCAGCAGTGAGCCCTTGTGCAGGAGGTGTATCTGGCTGGCAAACTGCCGGTTGATCTCCAGCGACTCCGAGTTGAGGCTGGGCCGGTGAGAGTTCTGAAAGCTGTGCCAACGGAGCTTTCTAGTGAGGGGCAAGGGGATAGAGAAGGCTGGAGGAGCAGCTTTCAGCAAACCTTAGGAAAAGTTGTGTTCTCCTGGTCCTTTTCCTCCCCCCACCAAAGAAAAAATATACAAAGAGATGGGACCACTGTCAGCACTGCTGTGGGGCTCCAGGGTGGAGGAAGCTTAGATTCCAGGGCTGCCCAAAGGCAAAGATGTTGTCAGGGAGGGTGGTACAGAGATCAGGCCTATCTAGTGCCAGCAAACAGTACGAGCCCCTCTTCCATTCAAGACTGCAGGGGAGGGGCTGCTCTGAGAAACCCAGAATAGTGAAGCTGGGGATCAGAGACCATCTGCAACACCCTTGATTTACACATGGGCTACCTAAAACCCAAAAGGAGCTACAGTTTGCACAGGCCGTAGCAGAGGCAGGTCCTAAAGCTTACATTCTAGATTCCTGAGTCCCGTACTTTCTTTTTCTCTTCTGGGACTGACTGCTGGCAGGCAATCACTCAGCCCCTAAGAACTTGCCCCTGCGCCTTGTGACTAAAAAATTGGCAGTGGGAAGGGGGAATATGGAGAGTGGATAAAGAAGGGAGGGGAGAAAAGGGGTAAGGGAAGAGACGAGAGGAGGAGGGAAAGGGAGAAGGGAGAAGGAGAGAGGCCACAGAAGCCCTGCCCCACCCTTACCCTGAACTCCCACCTGCAGGGTCTGGTAAGTGAGGCCCCGACACCTGAATCTCGTCGCTCACGGGATACTGATGTCTGGAGTCCAGTCGGGGACCCTGTAGCCTCAGCCTCGTTCATGGAGTTCCCGCTACTATCCAGCTCACTGGAGGAGGCCACAGTGTCGGAAACGTGTCCTTCTTCCACAGACAGGCTGGAGGAAGAGGTTGGTTCCCCCCCTGAATGTGTCTCCTCCTCATGATCCTGGGCAAAGCCCAGGGCCCCAGTCTCTGACTGTGCCAGGAACTCAGCCTTGGCAGGGGTCTGAGGCTGAGCCAGGACTCCAAGTTGCACATCCACCTGGCCCAGGGCTAGGGACTCCCTGAGGGCTGGAGCCTCTCCCTGGGTCCGAGCCTCACTGGTCTGGCCTTCCACTCCATCGGTGGCTATTTCTACTGTTGAAGTGGCCTCCTCCTCTACTTCCTCCTCCTCTTCTTCTTCCTTATCTCGAGGCCCCAGGTCTGGGCACATGGCCTGAGACCAGAGCTCCACCCGCTGCTGCAACCCCCACACGTGCTGGAGGATGTCATCCAGGTGAGTGTAGCTGTCCTCACCTTCCTCCTCCTCCTCTTCAGCCTCGGCCCCAGCCAGTACAGGCTCAGCTGGACACGGCTCCGGCATGTTGTCATAGATGCTGGCGTGGCTGCCTGTGGAGCCACAGGAGCCCCGGCGCCCTTCACAGCCCCAGTGCCTACCTGGCTGCCAATCTGCCAGGCGGTGTCCATCCTCTGGGCACAGGCTCTCAATGGACAAGGAGCGAGGGAATGTGCCTGGTTTGTGGTCTCTGGGCACATGCACCAGGCAATCACCCTGGTGTGCCCGCGGAGGATGCTGGAACATGGCCACAGGCCAGGCCTCCCAGGCCCTCTGAGTCTCAGCGCCACTGCCACTGGCTGAAGTGGCCGCCTGGTTCTTGGCCCGATAGAGGAAGCCATGGCGACTTCGGAAAGAAAAGGCTTTGGCAACCTTTTCTGAGGTGACTGAGCTGTGCTCCAGATCTGTTTGCCGGCCTCCACCCTTTTCCTTCCGCCTCAGAGACTCAAGGTGCTTGAGGAAGCTCTGGGAACGGTGCTTCTTGGTTTTGTCCTGGGGGCCCTCCTGGCCCCGAGTGGGACTGAGGAAGGGCCAGTGACTTGGGCTGGAAGAATGGCCTAGCAAGGGCAGATCCGCTGGCTTAGGTGGTAGGCTCACGGTGATGGCAGGCAGGGAGGTGGCACTAAGCTCAGTGAGGACACTCTCACAGCTAGAGGTCACCGGCAGGCCAGGGCTTGGTGGGGCCAACAAGTCAGAGGACCCCATGCGAGACCACTGCTTACTTTCTCGCTCAAAGGTCCAGTGGTTGCTGATGGTACAGTGCTCTTCCTCCTCTGAGTCTTCATTCTGAGAAGGGCATCACAGGGTAGAGTCACAGGTAGCCAGTCCACAAGCCCTTTCTTGGGCTCCACTCTCTGCCTCCAAACTCTTTGGGGACTTGGGGGCAAAGGGCCCTGCTCTCTGACTGAGAACACATCCTCAGAGTGGGAGGCACTCCTCAGCACTCTGGGAGTGCTGGAAGAAGCCAGGAGTCATGGAGAAAGCCTGGATGGAGGGTAGTGGTCATCTGATCAATCAAATCCCTACCCATTTTACAGACAGGGAAACCCAAACAAATGAGAAGCTGCTTGCCCAAGGTCATACAATGTCACAGGAAGATCCTCTGGAGAAGGGCATGGCAACCCACTCCAGTATTCTTGCCTGGAGAATCCCATGGACAGAGGAGCCTGAAGGGCTATAGTCCATGGGGTTGCAAAGAATCAGACATGACTGAGGGACTAACAATTTCACTTTCAAGTGAGTGACAAAGTCGGGCTGGAATCCAAGCATCCTGACATCTTGTCCTCAGCAGCCTCCCAGTGAGTCTTGAGGCTATAGTCTTAGATAAGAATCCCAGAATGCCAGAGCTAGAAAGGATATTTTACATTTTCTAGTTTTCTACTTTGCAAAGTGGGGAAGCTGAGGACTAGAGAGGGGAAGAGGTTTGTCCAAAGTCACCGAAAAGTCAGTGCAGAGCTGGGGCTAGGAGCCCAAGGTCTCCTGTTCCCCTGGCGACTTGTTGATGGCAGGTCTCTGGTGGAAAAAGCTCCAGAGAAAAACCCATAAAGTCTGACCCCAGGGAAGGATAGGTTCATTTCCCCACCTTCCAGGGCTACATGCAGACCCAGAGCTATCTTAGTTTCTGCAAGCCCAGACTAGCAGAGTCAGAAAGGTTTTTGGAGGGTATTAATGCTGGAGAAAATGAGGCTTAGTGTGGTAAGACTTCGTGAAGTGAGATTGGACATCCTGACTTCTAAGATCTTCTAAGATCATATAGGCCATGATTTTCCATCACATTATTCTGTCTCTGCCCCCAAGTCAAGGAGTTTTTGCCATCACAGAGAAGGCATGTAGGCAGATGGACTTCCCTGAGGGATGGCCATCACTAGGTCAAGTTATTAGAAAATCCAGGAGGGAGTGGTGGGCTGATAAGGCTGAGTGATGCTATGGGTCAGGGTACTTTTTCTCATACCCCGACTTTGAGACCAGGCTAGCGGAAACCCAGCAGCTTCATAAAGCCCCCTACATCCTACTCCCAGGCTAGAGCAAGGCAACACCCTGGACAGCCCAGACTCCTAGGACACTGGAACTAGTTTTATAAGTGGTTTATGTATGTTCTGGGTTCCCCATGGTGCCACAAGACCACAGACCCTATCCTTGCCCTAACTCACCTGCTTGCATTGAAAATGAACCTCCAGTTTCATCGAGGCACAACTGTTCAAGGTCATCAGCCTCCTGCAAGTAATACAAAGCAGGGTTCATCCAAGGGTCACAAGCCACTGAGCCTGCAGGGACTAGCCTAGACATTAGGAAGATGCCGTCCACTGCTTCACGTGCTCAAGACATCAAAACATCTCCCAAGTCCCCGTGTTCATGAAGGTTTCAGTGCTAGACATGATGCTTTAGATATTATGGGCTCTTGTCTTCTAGGAACTTACAGATGTGAGACAAAAAATAAAAACAACCACTACAGAGATGGGACACATTCAAGAACAGAGCAGACAGAAGGCATAGAGGGCACACAGAGGGTGGGACGAGCAACTTTCCTGAAGGCAGGGGGGTGCAGTCAGAGAGAAGTCTTTCTGGAGAACAGAAATGGGATTTGGATCGACAGAGAGACAGAGACTCCTATCCCAGTTTTCAACCAAAGCCTGTGACAAGGTAGAGAGGGAAATGGTCAGTAAACAGACCAGCGCATGTGTGAGGGGAGGACTGAGACTGATAAGGCTGGTCAGAGCCATGTTGCAAAAGGCCTCAGGTGTCGTGCTAAAAAAGCTTTAGACTTCTTTCTGCAGACAGTGACATATTTCAAGCAGAGGAGCACTCACTGGGAAGCTGACTCTGGTGGCTCTTGTGGAGTTGGATCAGAGCAAGGATGGGAATGCAGAGATGGAAGACAGGAAGGCCAGTTAGAAGGATGGATCCAAGAAGTTGTAGTTTGGCCTCAAAAAGTAGAGGGGGACAAATTAGAGGAGTGTTTGGAGGCTCTAACTGAAGGGGAAAAAAAGGCCAAAGACCTTGGCTTTCTAGTGCCTGGGGGTGGGCGGTGAGGATATCACAGGCACAGAGACAGAGGGAAGAGTGAAGAGCAGGAGAGCAGCAGATGAGCTTTGTTAATAGGCAGGTTACTCTGTCGGGGAGGGGGCAAGGATGGTTTTTTTCCTATAAGGAAGCCCCAAGCCAGGCCCATGACCTCCCAGGCCTAGCCCTTAGACCCCCTACCTGCACAGGGCCCCCAAAGAGTCCTCGTCCAGAAAACTGTGGTCCTTCTTCACAGAGCCAATATCCACAGGAAACAAACCTTCTGTATGGCAGAGAAAAGCAGAGATGAGTCGAGAGCAGCAGGTTAGAAACTCAGTGCCAGGGACCCTGCAGTGAGAAGAAGGGGGCCCAGGCAGCAGGGAGCTAGGCAGGCAAGAGCTGAGGAGGAGAAGAAAGGCTGCAGTGAGGCAGGGACCCGGGGAGCTCATGGTTGGCCATGGGGGAAGATCAAGGAGAAGACAGAAAGGTCGAGCTGGACAAGAGGACCCATCAGTCAGTGAGGCAGGTCCATGTGGGAGGCTGCTCAAGACAGGGGACCCAGGGGCACCAGGAAAAGAACAAGGACACTGTGCAGTCAAACATTAGCTCCCTTTCCCTTCTGCTCAGAGCAAGACCACCTGCTCCCTGGGGTTTGAGAAGGGAAAGGGGAAGAGGAAGGAGTGGAGGAAGAGGAGAGAATACCTGCAAAATCTCACACCTCTCTGCCTACTGGTAAAACAAGCCCATGAACTCATTTACTCATGTTAATTGAACACCAACTTTCTGCTAGGCACTGGGGACACAACAGTGAATAAGACAAAAACGATCCAAGCTTTCATGGAGTTTGTGCTCTCACAGGGGCAACAGATGGTGAACAGTATGTGAGAGAAACAAACTATGCTGTTACAAATGCTAGCAAAGACATGAGCCAGGGTGACAGGGTAAAGAGAGGCAGTAACTTCTGAGCTGAGCCCTGAAGAGCAAGAAGGGGCCAACTGGGCAAAGAGTCTGTGAAAAGGTCTCCAGCAGGACCAAAACTAAGGCTCCAAGGAGGGCGAGAGTCTGGTGTGAGCAAGTGGTAGAAAGAAGCCCAGAGAGTAGTGAGCAAAGCGGAGAGAAGCACGTGGAAGCTGGGTGATGCAGTTTTGTCGGTCAGAACAAAGCATTGCCGCTCACTTCATTTTGGGTGTGCCATGAAGCCCACGGAGGAGTGAGTGACAGAGTGGAGTGAGGTGTACTGTGGTCAGGCCTGCACTCCCTGGGTCACTCTAGCTGCTGAACATCAGAGTAGCGGACGGAGTGTAGAAAGGAGGCTGTAGCACTAGGCTGGGCAAGCAGGTCACACTAATGCGACAGTTAAGGTGGTATGAAGTGGATTGACTCAAGATATAGTCTGGAGGGAGCAGGGTCTTGCTGAAGGGTTAGATACAGGCACAAAGGAAAAGAAAACCAGAGGATGATGCCAGGATGTGGGGCTTAAGTGGTGGTGGCGCCATCAGGTGGTAACATCTGAGACGTCTGTCAGACAGCTGAGCAAAGATACTGAATTTAGAGTTGAAGAGATGAATCTGGAGTTTGGGCCTAAGGTCTGGACAAGAGAGACATTGGGGAGTCATCAGAATATACATGGTGCTCAGAAAAGGACCTCCTCAGAGATAAATGTCCAGAGAGAAGAAGGGCTAGGACAGAGCCCTGGGACACTCTAACAATGAGGAGCAGTTAGAAGAAGCTGAGCCGGCGAAGGAGACTGAGAGTGGCTGCCAGAAAGCCGGGAGAAGAGGGCAGTCCAGGAGCTGGAGGGGCCAACTGCACTGAATGCTACTGAGAGATTAAGTCAGGTCTGAGAAGGGACCACTGAATTTGACCACATGCAGGTCCCTGGTGAACTTGACAAGGACTGTTTTGTTAGCGAGGTGGGGATGAAGCGAAGGTACAAGTGGGGATGCGGAAAGAATGGAAACAGCAAGTATGAACAACCCTAGAGAAAAACAGAAAAATGAAGGAAAGCAGAGAAATAAGGCCACTGGGAGGGGAGGTGAAAGCAGGGCTGCTAGAGTGCACCCTCCATGTTACGTCTACATAAATACCGTTGTTGGGAGCTGTGCAGTGCAGCGGCCCTGCTTGAGACAAGGCGCTTTAACATATGGGAGACCCCAGAACTTGTGAGAGCTGATGAGCAGGCAGGAGAAAAGACAGGACAGAGGTTGTAACTATGGGAGCAGGCCAGGATAAACAGCTTCTTATATGGTGGGAGAAAAAAATCTTATGGGTCCCATGTTCCAACTGAAAAATGGAGGGATAAGGCAACTTGGGTGGGGCAGGGGGAACCACTGAGTGACCTTACCTTCAAAAAGCTGAGCATACTTAGGGAATCCTGTTGCTCGGAGCCACCTGCATGCTTTTTTGGCCTCAGCTTCTAAAACAGATGAGAGGAAGAGAGATAGGCAGAGGAAGAAGGTTAGCAGGTGCTGGTGGCAAGCCACCCTGGGTATGCACCCTTGAACCTCCAGTAGGGAGGTACCTATAGCTCTGGTGACCTGGAAATGACAACAGAAGCACAAAGGGGCTAGCACATTCACTCCATGTCACAGCTAGGATTTCCTCTCTGCTCGCCAAACCCTACTCCCTGGATGTGGTGGGACACCTCTCTCACACTATATTCTCTGCCCAAGAACAGGACCACCACCAGCAACAACTCCAAGGAACATCTGGGGTCAAGGAATACTGCAGGGGAAGAAACCACCACTGTGTCTTCATCCACTCCTTCCCCTACCACCGGGGAGGTACCCCCTTCCACAGCCCAGGTCCAGCTAGGCATACAAAATGTTCAACAGCATTATTCTGTTTTCCATCATCATACCTAATATTCCCCAGCATTCTGATAACAAATTTCATTTAACAAGCACTATAAGCTGTGTGGATTTTAATATGCTCATTTTACACATATCCAAACAGGTTCAGAAAGGAAGGGCTCATCTATAAGTCTCACCCAATAAGGCAGTAGTGCAGAGGCCAGAGTCCAAGCTCAGTGTGATTCCTGCTCAAGGTTCTGACCCCTTCTAACAAAGCAGCTCTTCCTCCCCCATCACCAAGGTCCAGGTGAAGATGCCTCCATCCCCGTGGGGCTTCCCCGGACTGCTCTGGCCCTCCCCCATGGCTTGGCCTCTTTGTGGCACAACCCAATGCTGACTGTCCAGCTGACAGTGCTGGCTTATGGGAGTCTTGGAGGGCAATGGCTGGGTTAGCCTCCCAATTCTGCCCTGGGAGTGCCTAGCACACGGTGGGGTACCCCTGCTAGCCTCAGTGGAGACTTGCAGGTGGCCTAAAGCCACAGTGGAGGCCCTCCTGGCCATGGCAGGTTGAGTATCTGCAGCAGAACCCTGGGACTGCCCAGTTCCCCACCCATGGTGCCAGGGAGCAGTGGGGCTGGGACCATAGGAGCTGTCATTGATGTTGGGGCCACAGAGAAGCTGCTGCCTCTGCAGAGCTGCTCTGCCCGTGGATTCCTGCTCCCACATTTCTTCCACTTCCTTACAGACTATAACCAGGAGCCTCCAAGGAAACTGGCGAGGATTTTCCAAGACAGGAAGAGCTCTCTCCCCAGTGCTCTCCCACAGCAAAATCCAAGATGAGATTCTGGCAGCCAGGAATCATAAGGTAAAGGACGCAAATGTATTTCAGAGATGCTAGGTGGGTAAACAAGGGAAGGAAGAATGCGGGAAGGTGGAAGTTGGTCGGAAAAATATAGGCTCCCCAAGGGTCACTAATGAGGAGTTGTTGCACAGAAGAAAAGGCTCTGCAGCCTCTGGAGCCCCTGAGGGCTTAATGGGCCAACAGGGAAGGGGTGGGGATGAACACTGCATTTCTGAGAGTGTGTGCATTGGTTGCTGCCATCCCAGTATCTGTCTCCGCAAGTAACTGTAGCCAAGTTTGCTCATGTCCATGATCCACATAGATCAGTGTGGGACCATGCACCTGGATACACTCCTCCTCAGGCACCTCAGTCTGTACCCACACCTGCATCTGTGTGCACACGTGTTTTACGTCACCATAATCTTCTAACCTACGACAGAGATCTAGGAATCACGAGGACCTCAGAGAGCTACTGGAAAGTGTTTGCTCCCACAGAGCCCAGCTAGCAGTACCTCAGCCCCTCTGGCAGGGGGCAATGCTAGACTAGGAAAGGATCTGGATCTCTAGGTCACTGGTGATCTGGGGACACAGTGAGAACAGCCCTAAGGAACTTCACTCCAGCCCAGGCCACATTTGACGGACATGGTTTTGCTGGTAGGACTGCTGAGTCAGCTGCCACAGCCACTTCCCTGTCTCTTGCTCCTACCAGCCCCCCGGGAAAAGGCCACCCCAGGCAGGGGGACCACCCTTCAGGATCAGGTCTGCATGTCAGGAACACACACTCGAAGACCATTGTAGCCCCTGGTCACTCATGGCTAGAGGGAGAATAAGGAGGAGGCAGCAGAGGGAGATGCATCCAGATGCCCTTCCTGAGCCTGGAGGAGGTGGAAGACGGCAGAAATGAAGTCCTGATCTACACATCTGCACCTTTCACCTGAGTCACAAAGACCCATGTGAGAGGGGAAGGCTGCCCACTCCCCTAGTGCTTGGCAGTAGCCCTGGTCAGGGTTGGTGGGAAGGGAACCAGCTCACTCAGGTGGGTGCCAAGGCTTTTCATTCATACATAGAGCCCTCCGTGCTGTGCTGTGCTTAGTCGCTCAGTCTCATCCAACTCTTTGCGATCCCATGGACTGTAGCCTGCCAGGCTCCTCTGTACATGGGGATTCTCCAGGCAAGAATACTAGAGTGGGTTGCCATCCTCCTGGGGATTTTCCCAACCCTGGGATTGAACCCAGGTCTCCCAACATTGGGAAGCCCAAGAATACTGGAGTGGGTAGCCTAGCCCTTCTCCAGAGGATCTTCCTAACCCAGGAATTGAACTAGGGTCTCCTACATTGCAAGCAGATTCTTTACCAGCTGAGCTACCAAGGAAGCCCTTAGAGGCCTCTAGTTTCCTGCTATTCAAAGTGTGATCATTGGACTAGTGGCATCGGCTTCACCTTGGAACTTGTTAGAAAGGCAGAATCCCAGACTTTCTGAAACAGAATCTACATTTAAGTTAAGTCCTTGAGTGATCTGCATGCACATTAGAGTTTGGGAAGCACTGGCACACATCAGCTAGCTCAGGGATTTTCGCACATTAGAATCAACTAGGAAGCTTTGTAAAAATACCAATCCCTGGGAGCCCCATCCCCAGAGGCTGATTTAATTGATCTGTGGTAAGACTCTCCAAATCAGTATTTTTTAAAAGCTACAGTATAGACATACTGAAAATGGCCCAAAGGACTTTACCAAATCACACAGAATTAAGTGTCACAACTGAAATTACTACCATCTTTTAATTCCATGTCCTGTGCTCTTTCCATTGCATTATGGCACCTGCCTTCAGATGCCACATAAAGAAAGGGCTTAGATTCAAAGGAACCAACTCCAGGTCCCCAAACTTTTTTCTGCCCTTCTGATCTAGTGGGGTGACAAGTCTGAGTTCAAATCCTGGTCAGTCACTTGCTCTCTGACTAAGCAGTCTGACTAGCTAATTCTCTAACTTTGGGCAAGTTGTTTAACCTCTCTATGACTCAATATTCTTTTCTGTAAAATGACAAAAATAGAATCCACCACTAATAGCTACTGAGAACATTAAATAAAATACCAGGGATAAAAAGCACTGGCACATTGTACTGAGCATTCAGCAGAGAGTTCCTACCCAACACTGACAGAAGGGTCCCAAGGAAAAAGAGAAAATGGGAGAAAAAGACCCAACTAGTATTCTTTTCTGGGCCTGGATAATGGCTGCATCTATATCTCTGTCAGAATTAGAACTAGATGGCTCAAGGAAGTGAAAGTAGGAGGCAGAATTATCAAAGAGGCCACAATAATTCCAAAAGACAAAGCAGCCAAGGAGTTAGAAGCAGGGTCTGAATGAATCCTCAGCAGCACCTCCTAGCAGGAATCTAAAGAATGTAATGGCTTATTACCTGGCAGGATGTCAGGGACATTGGCTCCTGATAATAGACCACCTCACAGAGACTTGAGAGGCCCTGAGGCTCCCTCCCAGATGGAGTGGTCAGGGACTTTTGTCTTAGTGATTAAGGGCTGAGCTAAGGTGCTTTGCTTTGTCCTTCCCACCAATCGTAGCCTGTCCAGGCTGGGGCCAGGAGTGACCACCCATCCCCAGTAGTCAGTCTCCCTGGGGCTGGGGCCCAGGGAGCCCAGACCAAGGATTGTCTTATGTGCCTGGCAGGAAGAGTGACACTGGGCAGGCTGAGACGAGTGATGGAGGAATGTCTGTGGCCCCTGGTCCTGCCTGTGTCCAGATGCGCAAATTCCAACAGTTTTAACTACTACGTTCTGCAGGCCATTTTGCTGGCCAAGACTAGGGTAATATGCCAGGACAGGTCAGGGACAGCATCCAGCTGGCACAGGCTGGATTCCACTAAGATTTAAGCCGAGATTCCCTGGGGAGGGGCCCAGCCAATCCCCTCAAGGGTTGGGGGAGAGGACATACTAGAATGCTCCAGAGTCAATCATGCCTTAGTCTCCCAGAGGGAACGACAAAGAAGAAATAGCGGAGCAGCAAGTGTACTGTCTCAGGGGTAAATGACAGTATCTACACCTACACTTCCACAGGCCACATCCAGGGATCCTCTTAGCACAGCACATTTTTCTATACAGAGAAGGATACAATGAAGAGAAAAGCAGGGCTTCTGTTTTAGAGAAACTCTACATGAACAAGGGAAGAGTTTATATACTTAGGAAAAAGGCAGCACTATTTCCCACTGAGGAAATACAATAACACCCAAAGATGATAACTGAGTTGGAGAAAAAGCTTTGTCCAATCAAGCTGACTCTCCCACTTGCTGCCTAAATCACCATATGCAACTTGCTTTACTCTCTAAGCTTTGGTTTCCAAATCTACAATTTGGGGACTAACAACTTTACTGCCTACCTCTGAGGTTACTGTGTGCATCTGGCTGGGTTCTGTCTGATTTGAGAGGCTGTATGAAAGTTATCATCAGAGAGGGCTGCTTTTATTAAGACAACTTGAACTTTGTATCCACAGAGTCTTTAAAGTTCAGTTCAGATTGTGTCCTAGGTATAAAGAAGTGAGAAAGTGAGCTAGGAGAAGAATAGACAATCAGCAACTAAGCTGCCAGAGCTCAGTCACCAGTCACCCCTCTTCACACCACTGTCAGGGAACTCAAGCCCTTTATGCCTTTATGCCTTTGGTTACCCTGTGGGCTGTGAGATAGTTGCTGCCCAAGTCCTGGTTCAGCCTGCTCCCTCCCAACCCAAAATCTGGCTCAGGCCTCAGGACTGGGCAACATCCAGGGCCTAGGACTAGAAAGGGGTAGATGTCACCGTGGGCCAGATCAAAGTGTTCTTGTTACTACCAGAGCAGTCCCCTCTCGATTTGGGCTACACATTATAATCTGGGGAACTTGAAAATGCCAGTGCCAGGGCCCAATTAAATCATGACCAATTAAATCAGACTCTCTGGGGATATAATTAGTTTTGTTTTGTTTTTGAGAGCTCTCCAGGTGATTTGAAAGCACACCCAGGATCGAGAACAGCTGCCCAAAACAGATATAACCTGATAAAAAGCCACAGCATAGGTCTTCAGGAAGATTCTATCCAGAGGCTACACTCAGGCGTGTTCTCATCACTGGCTCATGCTCTCTTTGGGGCCAATGAACAGTGATGTGAATGCATGTGATAGACATCTGCGGGTGTCTGTGAAGGCAATTTATTCAGTTAGCTGACTTATTCCATGAGGCAGCTTTCAACAAACTTGGTTTCGTTTCTCTTCCTTAGCTGCCTATTTGGAAGGGCATCTCCCCCGTGGCCCTCAATGCAGGATGAATGATAGTCAGTCAGTCATGTCCGACTCTTTGCGACCCTATAGACTGTAGCCCACCAGGTTCCTTTGTCCATGAAATTCTCCAGGCAAGAATACTGGAGTGGATTGCCATTTCCTTCTCCAGGGTGAATGCAGGATGGGTATCTCCAAAACAAGGTTTGTTTCAGCATGGTGTTTCCTACCTCCAGTGAGCCTAGGGGAAAGAGCCAATGTTCAGAGGGGTGAAGAAAGCCCTGGGAGGCTGCTGTCTATGAGACAACCCAAGTTCCCCAGTATCTATGTGACAACTCAAGTTTCCAGGGTGGACTCTGTGAGGCCAAGCTTGTTGCCAAGGTAGGCAGAGGGGCCACCGACCACTCGTCTTGCTGTTGCACCTGGGAAATGCCAAGTCCTGGCAAAGAGCTTCTCAGATCATTTCTCTTGGTTGATGCAGCTTTCAGTTCTTCGGCCTACCCCTACTCCTAGAGAGGGACCTCACTTGAGGAGGTGGTGGCCTTCCAGCAGAGGGCTCGGATCTCAGCTGACCCCAAGTGCTTGTGACCTGCTCCTTCCACTCTCCCATAAGATTACACTAAGGGGCTTTGGCCATGAGAAATGTGTCCACTCAGTCCCGAGGCAGTACTTCATTTGAATTTGGACAAAGGGGTCTGTGGGATTTGTTCTGACCCTAGCAAAGGTGCTGCAACAGGTGACCACCCAGATATGCACCTCTCTCTCTGGGAGACTGATGGAGAAGGGCCTTCACAAGGGCCAAGACTAAGAGTTGTCGTGGATGCCAGGACTGTCAAGACTTCCCCTCCTGATCTTACAGTGGACATGCCGGGGTCTACCATGCTCTGTCCACTGGGAGGTCAGGTGTACTGGTTGTCTCTCCTGCTCTTAGCTGGAATCACAACTCTAACTAGGTTCTTCCAGGGGAGGGGGAAAGGGAGACTGAGACCAAAATAGCTCTTATCCTACATTCCAACCGTTGCAGGAGGGGTGCCGCAGCAAGGACTGCTGATGTCAAGCGGCCGAGCTTGATAGTGCTAGACACTGACTGGCCTCTGGTGGCTGGGCAGAACTCGGGGCCCCTGCTGCACCTGTTTGGATGTGAGCCCTGGTTTGGGTGGCAACAAAATGAAGCCACAAAATCTACTTGCCGGCCAGTGGCAGGTTCACAGGTGTGGCCCTCCTTCTCTAACTCTCCATGTCCATGCCATGGCCATGGGGCCACAAGGATTCTCAACCAGAGACAATTTAACCCCTCACCCATCACAGGAGACCTTGGGCAATGTTGGGAGACATTTTTGGTCATCACAACTGGGGAACGATGCTGCTAGTATCTACCGAGTAGAGCCCAGGGATGCTACTAAACATCCTATAACGGCACAGGACACCTCCCATAATAAAAGGAAGCTGGGCTCCAGACCTGAAGTGTAAGAGACGAGGAACAGCAGCTTCTCCCCACCTTACCTGGGGGCGTCATGCTCCTCCAGGCAGCCCCAGCCCACCTTGGGGATGTCCTGAGAAGTGAGGTGAAGAATGAACGCAAAGTTCACTGTACGTCCCTTATCTCTGGACACTGTGGACCCCTTTCAGGGTCAGCCAGGGAAGGTAACAGTTCTTATTTTTGGAGTTTTTATAAATATGGAAGTGATACAAGGAACTTCCAACTGTGCTCTGTCTCCACATACATACACAAAGCTGTAGCCCAAGCTGCAGCCATAAGTGGAGGAGGGCCAGGAGGGCCCTGTGGCTAAGCCAGACTTCTGGCCTGCTGGGGCTGCTTGAGAATTTGGGTCCAGAGGTGGCCCAGTCTGTGGTCTTCTAGGCAAGCACTTGATGCAGCAGAGCCAAAGCAGACAGCTGACATTTTGCCTGGCACTGGGCTTCCTTGTGAAAGTGAAGGTCAAAGCTGTCACCTCCTCTACCACAGAGGCTCCATTAGCTTTCTTGCCCTCAGGGGATCCTGTCCCCTACCCCATCCCAGGTGCTCTGACAAGGTCATGGGAGACAAGGAAAGAGGTGTTTTAATAATCCACGTGCTACTCCATCACTTCCAGTTCCCAGCCTGGAAGCAAGAGATGCCAGCCTAACTGGTATGGGGCAGATGGAACTGCCCTCCACTGTGGTATGGGTAAACAGAGTACTGGATCCAAAGTCAGGAGAACTACATTCTGATCTTAGCTCCACTAGGAACCTGTCAAATGACCTTGGGCAAGCCAGTACCTCCATCTAAGTGGCAGTTTCCCTATCTTTCAATGGCCACTCACCAAAATCTAGACCCAGAACAGAAGTATATGTGATCGGTAGAGAGGGGAGCCTCCTCTTACACGCTCTCTTCGGGGAGAGTCAAGAAAGAACCCTCAATAGGGACCAAGAACAAACCCATCTTTCCCTTTGAGTTCAGCTCTCCTGATTTCTGGCCTCCAAAGGCATCAAACATTAAGGCTTAAACCTCCAGGCAGGCTGGTCGGTCCTCTCTCTGCTCATGTATTTAGCCACCAACTTCTATCCATTTTTCCATCCAACAGTCACGATTTCCCATGCCCAGTCGTGCTCCAGGTTCTCATGCCTGGATTATTTCCACCCTGCAAGTTCCCAGCCTCCAGGCTGTCCTTTCAACAGGTCATCCTGCCAGCTTCTTCTCCCAAGAGCCCAGCTCTGACCTGGCCACTCTCCTAGTCTGCAAGCTAATGGGCTTCCCATTGCCCACAGCTGGGGCAGACATCAAACTGATTTCCACCTCCACACTCAAGACCCAGCCTGATCTGAAGCTGCAAATTCCTATTATTTATCACGAGGGAGGTCAGACACCCTATCCCATGAAGGCTTCGTTCCCTGATCTCTCATCAACCCCCTACCACCCAGTTAAATTAAGTGCCCCTCCCAAATATTTCCATTACCTTCTTAACAGCACATAACTGTGTCCCCCATTCCACTGGAGCACCAGCAATTGGGTCCTTTGTATCTCACTCTCCCCAGTGCTATGTGGTGTGGGCTACTGCATGTTCTGGCCACACCTAGATAGGAAGTCCTATTTCCCAACTAAACATTGTGCAGACCTTCGGCTTCACCCCCTTCTCTGGCATCTCCACAGTGAGGACACAGAACTGAGCTGCTGCTCCTGCTGCTAAGTCGCTTCAGTTGTGTCCGACTCTGTGCAACCCCAGAGATGGCAGCCCACTAGGCTCCCCCATCTCTGGGATTCTCCAGGCAAGAACACTGGAGTGGGTTGCCATTTCCTTCTCCAATGCATGAAAGTGAAAAGTGAAAGTGAAGTCGCTCAGTCGTGTCTGACTCTTCGCGACCCCATGGACTGCAGCCCACCAGGCTCCTCCGACCATGGGATTTTCCAGGCAAGAGTACTGGAGTGGGGTGCCATTGCCTTCTCCACAGAACTGAGCATGCATCTGCAACTCAGCAGACTGGCTGACTGGCAGCCCACCTTGCCCCAGGGCAGAAACCATACATTCAGGAACCAAGGACCAAAGGTGTGAGAATAGAAGATAAACTCTGGATGAGGGTGGAGGCATTCTGCCTCATGGAGCACATAGCTCTCCCATCCCAAGCTCCTGTGAGCAAACAAACTTACTTAAGAGAAGGGACATCCACCATCTCCTGCTTCCCTTTCCTGTTCTGCAAAATGTTGGTGCTCACCTGTTTTGACCCTGTACCACCACTTCTACATCCCAACCCCCCTTCCTAAACCCAACTTCCCTTTCCTCTTGCTGAGGCCAAATATACACTTCTGGGCAGGAAATGCCTTGAAGGAGCTTGGCCCCACCCTGAGATCCAGAGAAAATTGTCTCTGACAGAAAGGAAATGGGCCTGAGAGAAGTAGCCTCCTCAGGCCAGGTCTGCTCTCCTCTGGAAGCCAACAGACACAAGCCTGCCTTGGAGCCCAGCAGTGGCCAAAGGGAGGGCTGGGACAAGGAGCTCAAAGGAGAAGGTAGGGACAGGGGTGATGATGGGTATGCTCAGGCCATGGTGAGGTGAATGGAAGGAAAACCCCAAAGAGTGGCCTGATGGCCGTGTTAGGACTCCAGAGCATACAGGTTCTGCGGTACGGTGAGTGGGAAGAGTGACAAGCTAGGGATCTTAAAGACCTGACTTTTAGTCCTAGCTCTGCTACTTCTCAGCTCTGGCTGTGATCCTTATTGATAACAATTTTTATGATACTGAATGTAATTATGTTGTGTATTAAGAATAATTCATGATAGACACTAATATTTACTTACTATGTGCCAGACCCTGAGCTAAGGACTTTATATAGATCATACTGGATAAGACTTTATTTCTCTATGCCACAGTGTCCTCATCTGTCAAACAGCATTACAATCATAGTACTGACAACATGAAGTATTTGCAAATATAAAATAAGATAATAATCATAGCAGCCAAAGGGCAACAAGTCATCATTATTGTCCCAGGCATTAGATTAGGTACTTTTTATATGATTTATGTTATTGAGCCTTCATAACAACCCTGTGAGGTTAGTGCTCTGCTAATATCTCTATCTGATCAATGAGAAAACTGAGGCCCACAACTACAGAGTAATTTCCCAAGGAGGCAGTCTGGCTCCAGAGTCAGAGCCACTACATTAGAATCCTCATTAAACAGGAGAAATTATCTAGGCCATAGACATTAAAAAAAAAAAAAAAAACCAGTTTTTCTGCAGTATGAACTGTTAACCTGAAGTAAGTTCCCAGTAGTGGAGAAGCACCTGGTCATCCTGTATCTCTTTGGTCTCCACAACAGCCCTGTCCAAGGCAGACCTGCTGCACAAAAGAGGACACTAAGGCTATGAAATGTCAGTTCAGTTCAGTTGCTCAGTCGTGTCCAACTCTTTGTGACCCCATGGACTGCAGCATGCCAGGCTCTCCTGAAAGGTCAAATGGCTTCTATTGGACTACAGATGAAACCAGGAAACTGAGTAAATGCCCACAGCCCTCCTGTTGATCTGTTCTCACATCAGCATCCCCAGGCTTTCCCCTCCAAATCCACTCCCCCTTGGTTGTGTATTTATTCAACCAATACTACCTGAGCACCTACTCTGCACTGGGCCCTATGGTAGGCACCAAGGTCTGAAAACTGAACAAACATTGAACTCTCCTAGAGTACTTGGCCAGAGCTGGTACTAGGCCCTTCCTTCTCAGGGAGGCAGAGGCTAAGATGGACTGTCCTTGAAGCACCCTCTGGAGCTCATTTGGAGGCAAGTAACAGAATGAGCTCCAAAGTAATGGAGCTGGCAGCTGGTACAACCTGAGGGAAGGAAGCTCGCAGCACCCGAGAGCCCTGAAGCGGGAACACTGGAGGGAGGACTAGAGCATCTAGACATACATACCCAAGTTCAGCATGTGCCAGGCCAGCTGGAGGGCTCACAAAAGCGAATCCAGCCAGCTACCCACGCGCCCTTAACCACCCACACCTTCTAAATAATACAACCTGGTTGTGAAGATAGCTCACTAAAATGTCTCTTCTCCTAATGCCACCCAGCAGCCTGCTCTCCACCCTCAGGGCTGGAAAGCGCTAATCAGGTAGGCCTGCCACCATCAGAACAGTCCCCACTCCCTCCTGCACACCCTCCCCCACCTCAGTGCAGCTCTGCTTTAGAGCATGGATACCCAGCCCTCAGTGTTTTCTCTCCTCTTCATCTGTCAACCCTGGGGGTCTGGAACATGCAAGGACCTGGGGACTGTATGTACAGGACTCAGTGATTGCTGGTGGGTGTGGGGAGCAGTCAGGCAGGGGTGGGAGACTCGAGATTTAGCTCTTGCCTCCCAGGCAGGCATCTGGGAAAGGGAAGGGGAAAGCATGACACAGTTGCTAAGGATGTGGGTGGTGGACTCAGACTGCCTGTGTCCTGATCCAGCTCCATCACCCTTGAGCTGCGTGACCTTGGGGAAGTTCTTTTAACCTCTCCCTGACTCAGTTTCTTCCTACATAACATGCGGGTGATTATAGCAGTACACACCTTACTGAATTGTCATGGGAACTAAGTAAATTCAAATGTGGCAAGAATTGAGAAGAATTCACTATTGTTCTTGGTGTTATCATTGTTACTACATCTCTTTCAGAGTCATAATGTCACCAAAGGAGCCCGGAGGAAGGGAGCCCTGGAGGCAAGCACAGTCAGGAAGAGCTTTTCAGGAGGAGGCAGAATCTGAAATGACAGAAAAGTCCAGACTTAGGCCCGAGAGGGGGCAGGTTTGAGTATAGCATGTCTCCAAGTTAGTGAGAAATAGCAGTGACAAGGTAGAAGAAAGTGCTACTAAACAACAATAACGGTGAGAGTGCTATTTATACTATTGGATTTAATATTCAGCAATGCCTGAGGTAAGTACATACCTCCATCTCACAGCTGACAAAGTGGAAGCTCACAGAGGTTACAGAATTTGCCTAAAGTCACCCAGTGCTGCATTATACCAGAGTCCCCACTCCTCACAGTGACACTCTCCTGCCCCAGGCATCACGTGTACACTTCAGGGGGTGTTTTGCTTTGACTCCACTCTGGCCCCTTTCCCACATGACCCTCTCTGTTTGTGCCATTCAGAAGACACTACTCGAGTGGGGGCTGCTCAGACTAGATGTTTGACTTCAGCCTGGAGCAGAAAAGTTGGCTGCAAGTGCCTCTCTTGCACCTCAGACAGGCCTGCCTTTGGCCAGCCCAGATAAAGGACAGGAAATCCTCAGGCACTCCCCTAGAGGTCCCTCCCTCTACCATGGGAACAGAACTACAGCCTGGGCAGAGGTTCCTCTGCAGTGGGGAAGCTGCCAAGTCAGCCCCAGCACCTTGGCTGCCAGGTGTGGTTTGGGGGAAACAGGGAAGGCTGAGGGTCAGAAGACATGGGTTCCAAATCCTTCCTCCCTGGAGACTGAGCGCTTCCTCTCTCTGGGCCTCAGATGGGGATCAGCCAGGATCTTGCTGCAGGGATCACATCATCTATCTGACTGGGTTGTTCTGAGAACAGAATGGGATCATGGAACTGAAAGTCCCTTGGAAACTTTAAAGAAATGGTAGGACTCGTCACTGTCATCATCAACTGCTAGAGGCATGGCTGAACTGGTGTTTCTCCCCATCTGATTCACACTTCTAGGCATGGCTCAGACTCATTTCCAGCTTTGATGCTCCTTAAAACATCCCTTTCCCACACCCCCCACCATCTCAGGAGACAAAAGCAAGTGGCAGAAAAGCAGGCTATGTGGTCAGCCCACACACAGTACAATGCAGTCAGCCCATCCCAGTGAGTACCTCCTCTCCTCAGGCTTACCCTCAGATGTGGGGACACCAAGAGAAGGCCTTACCCTCCCAGGGCACCACAGTCGTGGGAGCTAGCTGGACCAGAATGACAAACAAATCAGAGAGAATTGTATGAGGTGTTTGGACCCAGGACTCCTGGTGTTCAGAATCAACCTGCTGGAGTCACCATGAAAAAGTAATGGAGAAGTCTGGAAAAGTTGAGGGTACAAATAAACGGAGGCGAGTGAGGGGCTCCCCAGAGTCACAAATGGTAGAATGTGCAAAGGCCAGTAATGAAGCTGGGAAGTACTGGTCCCAGGTCCCCTGAGGAACATTTGGAGGATCTGAGGCTGTTTGGCCTGGGGAAAACAGAGGGACTCGGGTTCTGTCCTCAGACATCCACAGATCAGAGAGAACAGATAGGGTCTAGGTGGTCCCAGGCGGCAGAGCTAGGACTCAGGGGTAAAAGCCAAAGGGAGACAGAGATCAGCTCAACATCGGAAAAAAAAAAAAAAAAAACTTTGGAGAGTCCATGGATGTAAGCAACTGCCTTGAAACACTGTGCTCCCGCTTATTGAAAATGGGTGACAGAAACTGCTCGAATACTTGGAGGGGAAACTCGAGCTACTGAAGGAGAGTTAGACCCAGTGCCCTCTAAAGGCCTTTCTTTCCTGAGCTCTGTCTGCTTCCTACCTCTAGTGTATTGCTGGAGAAGCATAAAGGTGACCAGAGCTGGTTAGGCCCTTGGCCGGTTCCCACAGAGACCTGGGATCTCAGCAGCACTGTGGGCTGGTACTACACAGGGAGGGAGCAGGTCACTCATTAACTTGTGGCTGAATGGGTCGAGGGTGGCCACCTGGGGCAGATGCAAACATGAGGAGGGGCAAGAGAGCAAACTGCACAAAAGCCCACGCTCAAGGAAAACCCCAAGCTGTGGTAGTTCAAGGCCCTGCCAACTCTAACTGACCAGCCAGCTGAGAGTATTTAGTGACTAGGCATGGTACAATTTGAAACCAGTTCACCTTTGCCTTGTGGATAAGAAAACGTTCTTGACTGGGAATGCATAGTCTCATGGCTAGAAGGAAGCCTGGGAGACCACCAAGTCTATGCCATGGACCCAAGCTAGGCCCAGAGAAAGAAAATTGTCTTTTCTGAAGTCACTCATGGATAGGTAGCTAGAGAGAGGCACAACCAGAAGCCAGGTTTCCTGACCCTATCACAGGCCCATGGGGTTCGCTAAAAGTTGGTTCCTTCTTGTCTCACTGAAACTGCAGAAAACTTGTGGTCTAGAGCAGTGGTCCCCAACAGTTTTTGGCACCAGGGACCGGTTATGTGGAAGACGATTTTTCCACAGATGGGGGTGGGGGGGCGGTTTGGGGTTGATTTCAGGATGATTCAAGTTCATTACATTTATTGTGGACTTTATTCCCATTATTATTACATTGTGATATATAATGAAATAATTATATGACTCACAATAACACAGAATCAGTGAGAGCCCTGAGATTGTTTTCCTGCAACTAGACAGGCCCATCTGGGGGTGATGGGAGAGAGATGGGGAGCAACTGTAAAGACAGATGAAGCTTTGCTCGCTCACCCACCACTCACTTCCTGCTGTGTGGCCCGGTTACTAATAGGCCACAGACTGCTCCCAATCTGTGGCCTAAAGATTGGGAACCCCTAGTCTAGAGCTATCTATATCGGATGTGTGTCCTAGCTTGATCCTTCCCATTTCCCACTGCTTGTCAAGATACAGGCTCTCTGAGGAACGCCTCCTCCTCCACTATGGAGGACTCAGGTCTTATGTCCCAGTCTGGTGTGAAGGGACCCACAGCTGGACTGAAAACAGACACACACAGCCCCACCCCACCTCCAGTAATGGCAAACGCTTTGAGTGGGCATTTATTGCTCTTTTAGACTTTCAAATTGAGATCAGGGATTCAACTGTTCCTTGAAACACCCCGACCCCCTATGACTCTGATGCCTAAAAAAAAAAAAAAAAAAAAAAAAAACCTTACCCCACTGTCCATCTGAATTCCCATTAATTCAACTCCCTGGCTGTCTCTATAATACCACCCAAGATGCGTATGTATCCTTCAAGCAATGTGAATGACTACTTCTGCTTCCCCAAGTTAAAACATAGGGGCAGAAGCTTAATTGGTCCCAGAAGTTCTCATGCCTGAATGTTCATTAATGTCCCCTTGGGGGAAGGTAAGGGCTCAAAATGGGGTCCCTTTAAGGCCTGGGGTGGACAAAGAGTTAGTTAATGGCCATCCCTAGAGGTGACTTTCCAAGGTGGTTATTATGTGGCTCAATCATTAACCACGCAGTGGCAGGACCCCAGGTTTGTTCGAAAGGAGCCACTCCTTTCCCAAGGACAGCCCAAGAGCAGGAGGCTCTGGGGTAGCAAGGCCTGGTTGAGGGAAACTCTCCCTCAGCTACACAAGGGGGTGGAGGAGGGCTGGCCCGGATATGGAGGAAGTCAGCACACCCTTACTGGGGTGGGAGGGAAAAGCGAGACAGTGAGGGTTTTTATCATGAATGAGAGAGGAAGCTCCAAGCTGGGTCATGGTGATTAGATGACAAGCTGGGAAAGACGCTCATCCTGAATGCATCCTGTTTTGCTCTGAACTGGAACTGGCCTTGGGGGCCAGGGGCAGGGGAAGGCCAGGAGGCGAGAAGCCTCCCAGGAATTCTCCCAGGCCTGTCGACCTCAAGCTCCTGGGTGGCCCTGGAACTGGGCAGGCCAGCAAGAAAGTCAGAACTCTCATTTACCCCTACAGAACTAAGGCACGCACATACTTTCTACAAGAATCCTCCACAAGTCAACCTTGGGAGCCCAAGCCCCAGAGCTGAAACCTCAGAGACAGCGGCAGGCACTTTAAAACAAGGGGGCTAGGGCTCCATAATCCCTACAACTCAGACCATTCCTAGGCCTCTCTTTCAAGGTTCAGCTCAAATGTCACTGCCTCTGTCAGTCCCCTTCCCATCGGTCAAAACTCACTGCTCCCCAGGTCAGTCTTCCCAGGGCAAAACATCCTCAACAAAGGGAAATATGAACTGCTAGAATATTTGATGATATTAAGGAACTGTTTTCAGGTGAGATAGTGATAGTGGTGCAGTGTCTAAGATTTGGGTCTCTATCATTCATACATATATATGTAATATGACTATTCATAGACAAATTGATAAGGTGTCTGGGATTCATGTCAAAATAACAAGAGAGTGAAGTATAAATAGGGAAGGATTGACCATGTGTGGCTAATGGGACTTTACTCCATCGATCATCTCTACTTTTATGTATGTTCGAAATTCTTCATAATAATTTTTCAAAGCCCTCACCAAGGTAAAGACTTGGGGTCCCATGTATCCATGCCACTAACTCCCATCTACTAGATGACAGATTTCCAGAAGGTGGGGGTTACACTTTGTGTCCTTCACAAGAACTAGTAGTACCAAGAACTTAATGACTAATAATTTATACAGCACTTGGTAGTTTATTAAGCACTTAGCCATGGACCTTCTCACTTAATCTACTGAAGTGGAAAAAGCAGGGAGAAACCAAGAGTCTAAGAGACTGAATGGAACAACAGAGCCTGAATTAGAACCTCCATGTGTCCTGCTCCCAGTCCCCTGTTCTCTGCCTGACACCACACTAGACTCCTGAGGAACTTTACCTTCAGTTCTGCAGTTCCAGCAAGGTCGGGGTAAACAGGGACAGAAACAGTGGGGCATGCAAGTTCCAAAGTGAAAGGCTGGGCAGGAGGAGGCTCAACACACACAGCACTTCAGATTGGTGACAAGGACCCAGACTGGGGCCTCCTGTCCAGTGACTCAAATTTACTAGGACCTGTTCCCCCTTAACACACACACATAAACCAAGGCCCCAAGTCACAGATGAATAAAGCTGCAAAAAACACTTGACCCCAACAACTATGTGCCCAGCCCTGTGCTCAACTCCTCCGTTAACAGTTGCAGGGTGGAGGAGCTCACACATCCCATCCTAAAGCCCTTGCATCTTTCACATCCCCTCTTTACTTTATCTGATAACAGCCTCCCAAAGGCCATGACACTGGATCCTACCCAAACTGGGAGCCCAAGAAAAGTTATCTTTAATCTATTCAAGCCAGAGACAACTCCTTCTTCTACTGAGAGACCCCATGGCTCACCTTCCCCAAGAAGGTAGAGGCACACCCTGCCTTTGTTAAACCTGTCACCTGCTGAACCTTGACATCTGCCACAGCATCCCCATTATAGACTCCATCCTCTCCTCCTTTCGGGACTTTCTGGCTTTTAAGGAACAGAAATTCCAAATCTCAAATCCAGGACATAGTTGGACAAAGGACCAGCCCAGATTGTCTAGCAATATGGTAGCTGTAGCCTTCGGGTGAGAGTCCCCCACTCCCCAAAATCATCATTCCCATCACATTCTTCTGGGTTACTCCATCAACCACTCAGAAAGCACCTGCAGATGCCATCTCCTCTACTTCTCTACACTCTTGTGCTGCCTCCTCTCATTCCCAGACAAGAATTATCTTTTATTTCAGGAGGATGAAAGTGAAGAGAAAATTCAGAGAGCAGTAAGACAGACGATGGGTGGGGACATCAACCCCTAGAGTGGGGGCAGGAACAGATCCATAGTAGGAGTCAGGGCTTGAAAATAGCCCTTGGTATGATTCATCACGGTCTCCTGCAGGGCCCCCCGACACGGGTGGCTCTGAGTGAGATAGAGACAAGCCAGGGCCCTCCAGCCCAACCTCTGGGGCCCAGGGCTGGCCGCACTACTCTCCACCTTCAGTCTGGCTGCTGTCTTGGTTGCCTTTCCCAGTACCACTAGTTTTCCAGCTGGCTTAGCTGCATAATCACGACAAGGCTCTCCATCTGCATAGCTCCTGTCACCCCAAGCATCTCAGAAACAACACTTTGCCAGCTTAAGAGCCTGGACCCACGCAGCAAGTCACCAGATGTCAGGGTGGAAGAGACTGGCCCCTTATATACTGAAATCTAACCCACTAACCAAGGTGCAGCTGAAAACACTGGCCCACAGAAGTAGCATGACTCGCCTAAGGTCACATGAATTAGTGGCCGAACTTTGGTTTTCTGAGTTGTAACTCAGTACTTTAAAAAGTCTTGGGAGAACAGAAATGGAGGAGAGAACCTCATACTATCTAAATGGGGGAAATCCCCAAAACTTCCACTAAATGGCTCACAGGTTCTCTAATCCAAAACCATCTTGAACTTCATGGGGTAACGGAGCCCTGAAAGACGCGACTTATCCAAAGGATTTCGCTTGATCCCCGCCGCTGTCTTAATATCAGGAAAGTCCGGGCGTTTCTCAGAAGGGAAGGCAGTGGCCTGAGGGGAAAGCCCAGGCGGCCCAACCAGGGGCTTCCTGGAAACGCGCTCAGCAGAAGAGGAAGGAGAATAGGAGAGGAAAAGCGGCGTGACTCGACCACAGAGCCCAAGCCCAGCCACCCCGCTCAGTTTCAGCCCGCCTCCGAAGCCCCAGAGCCGCGGCCCTGGGCTCCAACCAGGCCCGGGGGTAATAAGCGGGCAGCTGCCTTCCACCACCCGACTCGTGGAGCTTTCTCGGGATAATCGCGGACGGCGGGCTCCGGGAGTCCCCCAATTTCGGCGACTCGGGCCTCAAATCCCGGGGACGCAAGTGGTTCGGCTCGCTCCCCTTGCGCCTCCTGTGGACGCCGCGCAGCCGAACCGCTAAGAGCGGGGCCGGAGCGCGCTGGAGAGGCGAGGCGAGGGAGCCCTGGCGCCTCGCCGGCCCCGACCTCCTCCAGCCGTCGCCCTAACTCCCACCTGAAGGCCGCGTCCGTCGCTTTGGGTTCGAGTCCCGACGCAGCTACCAGCGGGCGGGAGGCACGCGCGGAGCCTGGGGTCGGGCGGGGGTAACGGTGCCAGCCAGAGGAGCAGCTGCTGCGGCCGCTTAGCTGTTGTCAACCCGGAGCCACTCACGGCGCAGGTGGGGACAGAGCAGCGGCGAGTCCGGCGGCGGGGACGCCCCGCCCACCTACGGGACCTTCAACCAATGAGGGCGCAGTCCGGCCCACCGAACTCCCCAGAAAGCGGCCCAAATTGTGGTGGGTGGGGCTCTGCCTTCAAGTTCTTCCAATCCCTGGGCCTCTGCCTCTACCTCCGGTCACACCGCTGAGGGGGAGGGGGGGCATTGGGGGAAGGTACAAACTCAGGGCCAGCAACTAAGGGTGAAGAAGCAGGGTGACTGGAGCGCAGACTAATATCTATCAAGCTCTGTGTCTGGCACTCGTGTGGGGAATTTAAATACTTAGACCATGCACTCGGGAAGGTTCAGTTGCTTGCTGAGAATAATTTGCGAGGAGTTCGGAAGACACAACTTTGGTGAGATCCCTGATTAGTTGGGGCAACCAAAAGAACATTAGGTATTTGAGAAGGAAGTTGCCATTCCCACCTTGTTCAGGCCTCAACATTCTGTAACTCCCCCACGATTCCCAGCTCTCTGCCCGTGTCCAAACTCTGTGCAGAGAAATGTAGGGAAATTTTTGGGTATCTGCATTAATCATGTTAAAAATCCCCCATAGCTCAGTTGGTGAAGAATCTGCCTGCAATGCAGGAGACCCCTGTTCGATTCCTGGGTCGGGAAGATCTGCTGGAGAAGGGATAGGCTACCCACTCCAGTATTCTTGGGCTTCCCGTGTGGCTCAGCTGGTAAAGAATCCTCCCACAATGCAGGAGACCTGGGTTTGATCCCTGGGTTGGGAAGATGCATTAATCATGAAATGAGAAGGCTCCCAAGAGTTGTGACAAGTACCACCAGAAAGCCTGTTTAAATTTGGTAAGAAACAGAGTGTAAAGTTTTGATTTCTCTCTTGCCTTTCCTCACAAGGGTCCAATACAATTTCACACTTTCATTTCATGGTTGAATCAGGGACCCCTATTAGTCAAGGATGGGAGTACCCAAGACCCCATGCCATCCAATCACAATCCTCCACATTTACAAAATAGAAACTAAGAAGAAATGACTCATTCAGGTTTTCCCAGCAAATCCATGGCAGGAATAATACCTGCACACTAGTCATTTTCTCCTAATAGATGGGAGATTTCATACCTAACAAATGGGAGAAATGAAGCTGAAGTTCCTAGAAAGCAAGGAGTGCATCCAACTTGTTGCCCAGAGTACACAACACAGAGGAGAGCAAAACTTAATGTTGTTTAGCACTGCAACTTTCTTAAAGTCATCTGAGGCAATGGCAGAATTAGACCTAGCCCCAGGCGCCCCCCTTTTGCCTGGCCTTCAGTGCGCTAGGCCAAATTGGAATTCTTCTACCTTCCCTCCCTGCCAGCCCTGATGAGAATGAGGGGAGAAATGGTGAAGCAAGGTGTGTACATGTCTGTTCTTCTCAATGACAAGACTGCACACAGCTGGCACTTTGTTCAAGATGAGCAATGTCCTCTTGGGTCTTGGGTGTGGATGAAGCCTGAATGCCAGAACTAACTCCTGGAAACAAAATCCAACCCAGAGTCATAAATCTTTATCATGGGTGGGAAGGGAGATGACTTTCTTCCTGACACTGGGTTGCTATATTTGTAAGCATCCCTAAGGCTCTGAGTTGGAGCCAAACTTACCATGTTTCTGGAAAAGGCTAGAGGGATATAAGAATGTGGGTCCTGCAGTGGTCCTATAGGTTCCCTAATGATGAAAGTGAAAGAGGGGAGTGAAAAAGTTGGCTTAAAACTCAACATTCAGAAAACTAAGATCATGGCATCTGGTCCCATCACTTCATGGCAGATAGATGGGGAAACAGTGGAAACAATGACAGACTTTTTTTGGGGGGGCTTCCAAAATCACTGCAGATGGTGACTGCATCCATGAAATTAAAAGATGCTTGCTCCTTGGAAGAAAAGTTATGACTAACCTAGACAGCTTATTAAAAAGCAGAGACATTACTTTGACAACAAAGGTCCATCTAGTCAGAGCTATGGTTTTCCCAGTAGTCATGTGTGGATGTGGAGAAGGCGATGGCACCCCACTCCAGTACTCTTGCCTGGAAAATCCCATGGACGGAGGATCATGGTAGGCTGCAGTCCATGGGGTCGCTAAGAGTCGGACACAACTGAGTGACTTCAATTTCACTTTTTACTTTCATGCATTGGAGAAGGAAATGACAACCCACTCCAGTGTTCCTGCCTGGAGAATCCCAGGGATGGAGGAGCCTGGTGGGCTGCCATCTATGGGGTTGCACAGAGTCGGACACGACTGAAGCGACTTAGGGGCAGTAGCAGCAGCATGAGTGGATGTGAGAGTTGGACTGTAAAGAAAGCTGAATGCCAAAGAATTGATGCTTTTGAACTGTGGTGTTGGAGGACTCTGGAGAGTCCCTTGGACAGCAAGGAGATCCAACCAGTCCATCCTCAAGGAAATCAGTCCTGAATATTCATTGGAAGGACTGATGCTGAAGCTGATGTGAAGAGCTGACTCATTTGAAAAGACCCTGATGCTGAGAAGGCTCGAAGGTGGGAGGAGAAGGGGACAACAGAGGATGAGATGGTTGGATTGCATCATCAACTCAATGGATTTGAGTTTCAGTAAACTCCGGGAGTTGGTGATGGACAGGGAGGCCTGAAGTGCTGCAGTCCATGGGGTTGCAAAAAGTTGGACACATATGAGCAACTGAACTGAACTGAACTGTACTGAAAGTCAGGAAACCATATCAGAGCAGATTCCATCCACCACATGACACCAAGCACAGTGCCTACAGTAGCTTCTCAATAATGTTTGCTAATGGGTGAATGAATGTTAAAAGATACTCAAGGGACAACCATGAATAAATACATGAATAAATAAATCAAATGAATGATGAGAAAAAAACTCAAGTTACCTTTTGGTAGATAAATTTAAGTGAATCAGATATGATGGGTTCTGAGACACCCAATTCTTAAAAAAAAAAAAAAAAAAAAAGGAAAGGTTATCAAACCAGAAAACTACAAAAGGGAAAACTACAGGAAGTCAAAAACTACAAAAAGTAGAAAAATTACAAAAGGAGCAATTGCTATAAATAGTTAGAACAAGAGCTTCACAATGCCTGTCATAGACTAGGTACTCAATAAAAACATCTGGTCATGAGTGAACACAAGAGTCAGCAAAAGCTACAATCCTAATATTTGCGATGCACATTGTAACATTCTGAAATGGCCCAAGCAGATGTCTAGGCTATTTCTGTGGGTCTTTTTAAAAAATCTCTTTCCCTTATTCCATGAGCTTCCAGAAAATCAAGGAGAGCTCAGTTTCTTCAGAAAAACAAAGATAACTCATCTCCTTCAAACACCAGCATCCCTTGCTCCCCAAGATCCGCAACCTAAGCCAGGGTCTTGCATGAACAGATATTCAGCAACGGTTCCTGGAAGATGAGAACATGGTACCTTTTCACAGGTCCATTTCTGGGCAGCATCTTGAATAACTCTGGAGATAATGGGAACCTCCAGATTCTTGCCATCCCTTTTCCTATAACCCCCGCCCCCCATTTCCTGTGTGTCCTATAGTGTTGCTGCTGCCCTAGATGCCAGCTGAACCATCAGGCAGAGAAGTGTAGTCTTCATGAGGGTAGGCTGAGGGCAGGTGACTAAGTCTCAGGGTGCATGCATGTGTTTCTATGCCTGAGGCGTGGGGCTGCCCTCATTCTATCACTACCATAGCCCACTGTGTCATACAAAAGTCAGGACAGTGGATTCTGGAGTCAGACAGCCTGGTTACAGAAGTGCAACAATGCTACTTACTAACTGTGTACCTTGGGCAAATTTACTTTCCAGCTTTCTGTGCCTCAGTCTCCTTATCTGTAAAGTATGGACGATAATCACAATCCTGACCTTATATTGCTGCTAAGCAGATCTACTAGACTAAATTACCTAGAACAGTGACTGGCACCTAGCATGTGCTTCTAAGTGTCAGATATGATGGTAGAGGCACTGAGCAATGGTGGAGTGAGTCCTGGATCAGGAAGTAGGAAAGTTGGGTGCTAGTCTCCTTGGCTTTCTGTCTGTGTCACCCAGGAAAAGTCATTGTGCCATTCCAACCATCAGTTTCATCTGTAAAATCAGAGGAGAGCACAATCTCTAGTGGGTAAAGTTGAGACAATGGATGTGAGTACTATAAAGGGTGACAGGATGGCACTGAAGGTGTTGCAAAGCTAAGCTTTTGCCAAAGCCAATCAACCCTTTCCTTCTAGGCAGTGGTAGAGAGAAACTCCATACGCTGTTACCCTGAGTCTTACTCTGAGACACTTGGGTCTCAATAAGTGCCTATCTGAGAAATTAACAACAGTCCCTACACCCCTCCCTGTCCAGATGGGAATTCCTTGGGCTACTGCCATCAGATGCATAGTCCCACTCCAGAATGGTCCAGGGTAACATCAGGAAATAACCCAAAAGACTCTTCCACTACTCTTTCCCATGCAGCTAAAGAGCAGCAGCAAATAATTCCAGGGAACTCAGTAGGGAAGAAAATAAGGGGAGGAGGAGCTGTGAGGGAAAAATAAATTAGACCAGCCCCACCCAGCACATGACCATGGGTGCCTTGACACATGCATTCACACTTGCACACACATTCAAACAGGCCTTGTGGAAAGCCCACCAGTCAGGCCTGGGAGGGTAAAAGCCTGCTCCCTGGAGGTTTAGGGCCCCCAAGCCTCATGAAAGGGGGCTTCTGATCAGGTTGCCACAATGTGGGATTGTTACAGCTTGTTAAAAAAAATTCCTGAGGAGCCATGGCCACGTCAGGGGGATTCACACTCAGAGGGGTAGCTGAAGTAAGGCCAGCTGTAGGCAGGTGGGAATGTAGTGGGGGGAGTGGCTTCCAAAGGTGAGGGGCACACCTCACTGAGCACTGCCAAGTACAGGTGGGGGACAGAGAGCTATGTCCTGGGAAGAGCACAAAGACCCCCCTGTTAGCCCACAGCCCAGGGGACCACCATGGCTATGCTCACCCCACATGCCAGAGCACCCTGCAAGGGGGAGCTCTGTGCTGGGCTGGGAACCCTGGGCTGGCTGCAAGGGGAGCTTGAGCACTGGCTGAGCCAAGCACAGGCTAGGGGAGTTTCAAGAGTCACTTGCCTTCTCTGAGCTAGGATACAGAAGCAATCATTACCTCCCACCTGCCTTCCGCAGCCATCAAGAGGAGAGTGTTGGGGCAGCTCATGACTGCCTCCGAACACTTGGACTAGGCAACTGGAGGCAGAAAACCCAGGCCCACTTAGTCCCGGTCCCCAGCTCTTCCCCAGACATCCAAGAGCCTGCCCCCATCCCACCCCTCAACGTCTCCAAACACCAGATGAAAGTGTCAGCTTGAAGGCCTGCAGCATGCACACAACAGACCTAGCAACGAACCCCTTTCACATCCAGGCTGGGACTCTGGTCTGGCTTTACAGGACTGTCTCAAAGGAGCTAGAGGTTTTCTACTGCAAGCCCCCCATCCTTGGCCCACAATACCACCTCCCCCGCATGCTCAGTTCCCTTGGGGAGGTCTGCCTGCCTTGGGTCAAAAAAAAAAAAAATAGGTGGGTTCACACTGGGTACACACTCCCAGAGCAGGATGTCCACCCCCAGCCCCATGGCCCATGCCATTCCTGCCCTTCAGAGGAAGGTCACAGTGTGTTGAAGGGAAATAAGCAAAAGCAAGCCCACTTCCAGCTAGAGACTGTCCCCTTGCCCTGCATCTTCCCCATGCACACAAACAAGCAGTTGAGGTCAGAGGAACCTCCCTCTACCTTTCCCAACAGCCACCTCTGTCCAGTCTAGCTTCAGTCCTCAAACTTGCTCCTTCCTGTCTAGGCTCAGTTTCCTCATCTGAAAAAACAGGACTGGGTCCTGGTTTCTATGGTCCCTTCTTTCCAGATTATTCTCTACTCCTGTGAGTCTCTCTGTGTGTTCCCGTGGGAGTAGGACTTCCAGAAAATTACATGCATGGAGCTTCTGTAAAGGAAAGGATGGTGGGGTATGAGGGTCCTCTGAGGGCGGGGATTAGCAGGGGGCCAGGCAAGAAAGAGCAGATGAAAGAGTGAAAAAGGAAAGGGGGGCTGAGATGAAATTCAGAGAAAGGGAGGGGCTGAGGCCAAGCTACCCAGAGGACCGGAGACTCGTCCTCTGCCTCCGGTGCTGTCCTCAGCTCATCGTGCAGCAGTGGACACCCAGAGCCTCTGAACTAAGCTCAAGATCCTGCCCCCTTGCCAGGACCCTTCCACATGTCCCTCCGGGGAAGCAGCTCCCAAGACAAACTCTGGGAGTGTGAGGAGGAGATGAAGGAGGAGGGGTTCTTCTTTTCCACCCACAGTCTCCACCATCAGCCCACCATAGCCTGACCTCATGCTGCAGCCCACAAAGTTGGAGGGCTGCTGGGGCAAGGGGGTGAAAGGGGACAGAGAGTAGATTTTACAGTTCCTGCCCACAGCCTGGCCCAGATTAACCCCATGATTATGGGTCTCTGGGATTTGGTAATCTCAACTCAGGCAGACAGTACCAGACGTGTGGCCACCTATCCACCCTGTCTCCTTCCCTTGAAGGACAGCCCTCAGAGGTCCCAGGATGGTATCAGAGAGGCCATGGGATGTGTGATGTGGCTCCAAGGTCACTCAGTAATGGCTTGGATTTTGGGCTTTGGACTCCTGTTTCATCTCAATGTTCCCTTCAGCAAGCACAGCTCTCCCCCTTCCCCAGTATCCCTACACACACACACACACACACATGCATACACACACACACACGCATACACACACACAGTCTGATTTGACCCTGAGCCAGGGCCAGGGCTCCCCTACACATACACAACAACCTGTCAGTCAACATGGTGGGCACCCTTAGGGACTTGGGTAGGGAACAGGGTAGATAGGCCCAACAAGGGTCCTTGCATTCCTGGAACTACCATGCCAGTGCAGAGGGCAACAGCATCCCTAGATGGAGAATGCTCAACCCAGGCAGGCAGGCAGCCAGGTGAGGTCCCAAAGGACAGGGAGAGCAGAAAAGACAGCAAGGTTGGACTTCTGATGTGTCTGAATCAAGCAGCCCACCAAGAAACACCAGGAAAGCTACTCCTGGGTCTCATTCCCACCAAGACTCCTGGATCAGGGGCCAGGACACTGCAACTCTGGCTTCTACCTTGCTTCTACCACAAGGATACTGTGTGACTAGGCTGAGAATCTTGCCCTCTCTGGTCTTCAATGCCCACATAATAAGATGGTCTGATCTGAGGATCTCCATAGCCCCCATCCTTCAATGCATTCACACATTCCATGACAAATCTAGACCTGGTTTGCTATTCCTTATGTGGCATTTGAGTGGGAGCAAGGGGGAAATTACCAGGGGGAAAGACCAGGCAGAACCTGAAAGGTTTTTTTCAGTGCTCAAAGAAATATATATTTTTTCCATTTGAAAAAAGACAAAGTGCCAGGCACTCTTGGAGACTTTCTGGAGTGGAAAGAGACCATGGAGATGGAGCTTTTAGGCTTTTCGAGCTGACTAAAAAGGTGTTGCCGGGGTGGCTGGGCTGTGTCACACAACTGTGGGAAAGAGTGGGGAAGGAAAGTGCTCTTGGAGTGATGGAGAGTGTAGGGAGCTATGGGTTCGGTAGTAAGACATGGAGACAAAACATGAGATAGGATGGACAGATATTCGAATGAAGAGGTAAAAATACATATAGTGGAACAGGAAGACATAGAGGAGGCTGCAAATGCCATGCCAGAGGCAGCAACAAAGTGCTAGAGGAATAGGGAGCCCGGAACATACTATTTATTAAAACTGCCTACAATGTGTTAATAACCTTCAGTTCAGTTCAGTCGCTCAGTCACGTCTGACTCTTTGCGACCCCATGAATCGCAGCACACCAGGCCTCCCTGTCCATCACCAACTCCTGGAGTTTATCCAAACTCACGTGCATCGAGTCGGTGATGCCATCCAGCCATCTCATCCTTTGTCATCCCCTTCTCCTCCTGTTCCCAATCTCTCCCAGCATCAGGGTCTTTTCCAGTGAGTTAACACTTTGCATGAGGTGGCCAAAGTATTGGAGTTTCAGCCTCAGCATCAGTCCTTCCAATTAACACCCAGGACTGATCTCCTTTAGAATGGATTGGTTGGATCTCCTTGCAGTCCAAGGGACTCTCAAGAGTCTTCTCCAACACCACAGTTCAAAAGCATCAATTCTTTGGCGCTCAGCTTTCTTCACAGTCCAACTCACATCCATACATGACCACTGGAAAAACCATAGCCTTGACTAGATGGACCTTTGTTGGCAAAGTAATGCTTCTGCTTTTGAATATGCTGTCTAGGGTGGTCGTAACTTTCCTCCCAAGGAGTAAGTGTCTTTTAATTTCATGGCTGCAGTCACCATCTGCAGTGATTTTGGAGCCCCCCAAAATAAAGTCTGCCACTGTTTCCACGGTTTCCCCATCTATTTCCCATGAAGTGATGGGACCAGATGCCATGATCTTCGTTTTCTGAATGTTGAGCTTTAAGCCAACTTTTTCACTCTCCTCTTTCACTTTCATCAAGAGGCTCTTTAGTTCCTCTTCACTTTCTGCCATAAGGGTGGTGTCATCTGCATATGTGAGGTTATTGATATTTCTCCCGGCAATCTTGATTCCGGTTTGTGCTTCTTCCAGTCCAGCGTTTCTCATGATGTACTCTGCATATAAGTTAAATAATCAGGGTGACAATATACAGTCTTGACATACTCCTTTTCCTATTTGGAACCAGTCTGTTGTTCCATGTCCATTTCTAACTGTTGCTTCCTGACCTGCATATAGGTTTCTCAAGAGACAGGTCAGGTGGTCTGGTATTCCCATCTCTTTCAGAATTTTCCACAGTTAATAACCATAGTAGGCAGTTTTTGCTCTTTCTGAGAGTAGGATGCCCGCCCAAGGAGGGGTGGGGAGGGACAAAGCCAGACGGACTATAGGGATCAAAGTATGGTGTACCCAGGGACAGAGCGAGAGATGGCTAGGAATTATAAGCAAGCGGACTGCGGGGGTGAAAGCTCTGAAACGGAGTTGGCGGGGGGGAGTGGGCTGCCAGTCAGGCGCGGGGTTGAGATGGGACAGATGAGATGGGAGGCGGCGAGGAGAACGGGAGTGCAGAGCCTGCAGCAGTGCAGCCGAGCCCTGACTTCCCGCAGAGTCCGTTCGGCTCTCATCACCCGGTTTCCAGCTCTGCGGGTCCCAGCGGGTGCCCTTCACATCCCGCGGCGTCCCACTGCGGAGCATCAGGATCCGCAAGTCCCGCCCCCAGCCCAGAGCCTGGGCCAAGAGTTCGCGGCGGCGCTTGCGCCTCCTGTGGCGGTGGCGGCTGGGGACTCAGCGCGCGGTGGGCAGCACCGAGGATGGGAGGAGCCAAGCGAGCTCCCGTCCCCACCTTGAGCAGAAACTCCCACTTCGCGGACTTACACCGACTTCCAGTCATTTGGCTTCACTGCGCTGCCTCGCCCGGAGAAGGCAATGGCACCCCACTCCAGTACTCTTGCTTGGAAAATCCCATGGATGTAGGAGCCTGGTAGGCTACAGTCCATGGGGTCGCTACGAGTCGGACACGACTGAGCGACTTCACTTTCACTTTTCACTTTCATGCATTGGAGGAGGAAATGGCAACCCACTCCAGTGTTCTTGCCTGGAGAATCCCAGGGACGGCGGAGCCTGGTGGGCTGCCGTCTATGGGGTCGCACAGAGTCGGACACGACTGAAGCGACTTAGCAGCAGCAGCAGCAGCAGCAGCAGCGCTGCCTCACCAACCGGCCATGTTGTAGTCCCCCTCTGGCCTTCTCCACCCGACCCCATATTTGAGAAGTGTCTCACCACCACCATTTCTTCCACTCCAGTTCGAGATAGTGACGGTCTTCTTTGTCAGCAAGTCAGCCCCTCCACCTCCTGTCTACCCCAGATCTCACAGACCATGTGGCATGACGGAAGACCTTGTGCAACAGCCAGATGGTCAAGGAAACAATGGCTTCTGCCTTCTTGGCTGACTGACTGACTCACTCCTCAGCCTACTCTACTCCCACACTTCTCACCACCTGTTTTCTGTCTGACAAGATCAACTGGACCCTGGGTTCCAAAAAGTATCCCTTGAAACTCTCCTAATGCCAAGAATACCTTAGACCTTATGAGCAGGCTACTGCTGCTGCTCAGTCTCTTCAGTCGTGTCCGACTCTGTGAGACCCCATAGACGCCCTCCTACCAGGCTCCCCCGTCCCTGGGATTCTCCAGGCAAGAACACTGGAGTGGGTTGCCATGTCCTTCTCTAATGCATGAAAGTGAAAAGTGAAAGTGAAGTCGCTCAGTCGTGTCTGACTCTTAGAGACCCCGTGGACTGCAGCCTACCAGGCTCCTCCCATCCATGGGATTTCCTAGGCAACTGAACCTCAGTTTTCACCCATGTGATATGGAGATCACCCTTACCCCAGAGAATACTCCACTGTAAAAGTTCCATGAGCTCACTTTTGTTTGGTTGGAACTTTTGTACCCAAGGACCCATAAGGCTGAGGGGGAAGAATGTGTAGAACCCCCAGGGGCTGAAGTTGTAACCCGAAGCTTTGTATGCAAGCAAGGAATGTCTTTAAAATACCTGCTCTGAAACATCTTCTTGAATTTTCCAGTTAATTCCAGTGTACATCCATATTGTTTTCATATAAAAATGGTGCTTTAATCCTTTAAGCCTTTGAGGAAAGTTGACACTCCAGGAAGATGAGCCACATTGGTCCTGTGCATCCATATGCCTCTAAGCCCCTGCCTTAGACCCCAGGGATACCAAACACCTGGCACATGGAAAGCCCTCAGTCACTGAGAATAGACAGTAACATTTATGAAGCACTTGTTATGTGAGTCAAAGTTATAAACACTTTCCATGTATGATCACACTTTAAGCATCACGAAAGCTCTGTGAGGAGGTCAAATTATTATCATTGCCCTCATTTTTGGTGGGAAAATTGCAACACAGAGAGATTAAGTAATTTGCCCAAGGCTGCACAGTTAGGAAGTGACCACTGGGCTTTAAACGCAGACGAATCTTTCAGCTTTGGTTAGTAATCACCATATACACTGCCTCTCCAGCCACAACAGAGCCTTTTACCCATGCATTGCCACAGCTTCAAACCAGGAAAGTTGAATTGGCAGAAGCAGACCTTATTCCAATGAGATGAGAAGCTCCTTGAGGGCAGAGATGTAGTGTCTTCTCCCCATAACCCAGCCAGGAGCTGGTTCTCCATTCATGTGTGGCAACTGACTGTTTCCTGGCTCCAGCAATCTCTTGGACCCAGCACCTGTTGGGCTGGTGAAAGAGCACTAGCATTTCACACAGGAGTCCTCTGCCAACCTCCATAGCAAAGATCCAGATTCAGAAAGGGCTATCCATCACCTACAAGGACAAGTCCACACATCTAAGTTTGACATTCATAGTTCCACACAAGCTCACCCAGCCAAAGCAGTTGGCATTCCCAGGACACACTAAACTTCATTAACTATCCTAATGTGTTACATGTGTTCTTCTCTCAACACACACACATACACACACAATGCTTATCCTTATTTCCTTCACTCATTTCACATTTACATGGTGTTTTCAATGTACCTGGCACTACTCTAAGCTCTTTGTACATTTTAACTCATACAGTCATCACACAAACCCTGTGGGTATTATTATTATCCCATTTTACAGATGAGGAAACTGAGGCATAAAGAGGTTAAGGTATTTGCCCTATCTCTTTCACTGGGCAAAGTTCCACAGACCCTGTAGCCCCTCTTATGAATAGAATAAGCCATTCCCTTTCCAGTCACTCCTTCAGCTCAGTTTCATCAGCAATAATTCTATATTGAATTATCTGTATGTCTTCCTTGTCCAATAAGAGTCTGGATCCTCTGAGGCCTGGGACTGTGTTTTATTATTTATGGCATAGACATTGATCAGGAAGGAGCTTGGCACAGAGTTGGTATTTAGGGAATATTTGTTCAAGGGCTGAATGAATGACTCAGAAGCAGCCTTGCCCAAACTCACTGGTGGCAGAAAGATTTGGGGTCTTCTCTCCCCAACATCACTAGGGTAGAGGAACATCAAGATGGCTTGGTGACCAAACATGAAATGCAGCTACCTTTGGTGAGAGGAGAAGACAGAGAAGGCCTCTGCATCCCTTCCTGCACTTTGTGTGGTTAACTCAAACCTGGCACCCTGACCGCAGAGCCATTTGAACTGATGGGGTATCTACATCTAGCAAGTCATGAAAGCTGGCAGCTCTGGGTTCTGCTCCAGAGAAATGACCTCACTGGTTTCTGTGTTTCCCTCCCAAGGTCCCCACAATTGTCTGCAGTTCAGAGGTTCATATGGAAAAGAGTTTAAATGTCATTCCCCTAGGGATTTGGGGTTTGCTGCTTTAAGGCTCAAATGTTATGCTTCAGTCAATTTGCTCTATCCTTCCCACACTGGCCAAATGCACTCTGTGGACAAGTAGAGGGCAGTTTGGGCACAACTCTGGCCTCAAGTCCTGGTTCCACCATTCAGTAGCTGTGTAACCTTTGGCAAGTTACTGAACCCCAGTTACTTCATCTAGAAAATGGAAACAATATTTTCCTGCCCCAGAAACCTCTAGATAATGGATCTGAGAGCACTTTTAAATGGAAAATGACCAGATATAGAATTGCAGTGGAGTACTTCTTGGATCAGTGTTCTGCCTCCAACTGAAGGCAGAAAGGTGAAAGATGGAGAGTGTCTTTCCTGTCTCCTCTTGGCTGTGTCTGACTATGGCCCAATCATTAGCCTTTACTGGGCCTTAGTCAAATAGAAAGGATCATTCCTAGGTCCTAGAAGCCTAGTCTTATGAGAGTTACTGGATGGGCAGCAACAGTGTATAAGTTGCACAGATTTTATCAGCTCCAGAGAAGAGGTCCCTAAGAACTGCAACTCTCAAAGCAGCCTGGACTTTGAACATCAGCATCAATGCTACTTACTAGATGACGTGTCATATCACTTTTCTGGTTCAGTTTCATCACTATTAAAGGGAGATGGTAAACACCTACTGGGACTTCAAGGAGATCAAACCAGTCAATCCTAAAGAAAATCAGTCCTGAATATTCACTGGAAGGACTGAGGCTAAAACTGAAACTCCAATACTTCGGCCACCTGATGTGAGTCAGTGGTAAAGACCCTGATGCTGGGAAAGATTGAAGGCAGGAGAAGGGGACGACAGAGGATGAGATGGCTGGATGGCATCACCAACTCGTGGATGGACACGAGTTTGAGCAAGCTCTGGGAGTTGGTGATGGACAGGAGGCCTGGCGTGCTGCAGTCCATGGGGTCGCAAAGAGTCGGACATGACTGAGCGACTGAACTGAACTCAGCTCAACTCCTACTTCACCAAACTGTCATGTGACCCAAATGAGATATAAGATAAGCTTGTCAGTGGCAAACCCACCCCTTAGCCCTTCACCTGCCTCGCTGCTTCCTTCCTGTCCTTCCTTCCTTGTCAGCCTGTGTCACACAGGCTGATCAGTTTAGTGTCCACTAATTCTTTCCACTTTATGTGGGAAGTAGTCATAGCACCTACCCACAGTCGCACCCACTCCCACTCCCCAACTTTAGCACACACAATTTCACCCCAGTGGAACTTGCAGAAGCACCTCCTCCTCTCTCCATTACCTGGCAAGATGCAGTACCACCAAACAGGAACAGGGACCCTGCAGTCTGGCTCAGGAGTCCAGGACTTAGTCCATTTAAGCAGCTGGCCTTGCCATGAATGGCTTTTGTGTCAGGGAAAGAGTTTGCAGTTTGGCAGGGATGGGGAAATCGGTCATCTACATCCTCACCTTTGTGTGACTAGCCAGGAGGACTGGCAAGTCATGGCAGTAAGCAGACTCTGTTTGCATCCATCACTGGGTGTGTTCCTTTGGGATTCCAGGCCAGTGCATGAGAGAGCACCCAGTGGGCCAGGGCCCCAACCGAAGCCCAGCATGGAGTTGGTGTGCCCTCAGAGAGCATCTGCTCCACACCCTCATTATACAGATGGAGGTCCTAGGCTCATCCAGGGAGGGGCTAGGAACCTAGGGCCCTGTACTCAGGCTTTGCCCTTCAGTATTTGTTCTTGCCTTGCCCTGTCCTGCAGATTCTGTCATCCTCCTGAGGTCTTATGGGTCTGAGTGGTTCAAATGATTAGGTCAGAAGGGATCCAGAGAAGTCCCACATTTCTCTGAGGGGTTGCTGAGTCACTAAGCCATATCTGACTCTTTGTGACCACATGGACTGCAGCATTCCAGGCTTCCCTGTCCTTTTATATCTCCCAGAGTTTGCTCAAACTCGTGTCCATTGTGTCAGTGAGGCCATCCAGCCATCTCATCCTCTGTCTCCCCTACTCCTCCTGCTCTCAATCTTTCCCAGAATCAGGGTCTTTTCCAGTGAGTCAGCTGTTCACATCAGGTGGCCAAAGTATTGGAGCTTCAGCATCAGTCCTTCCAGTGAATATTCAGGGTTGATTTTCTTTAGGATTGACTGGTTTGATCTCCTTGCAGTCTAAGGGACTCTCAAGAGTCTTCTCCAGCACCACAATTTGAAATCATCAGTTTTTCAGTGCTCAATCTTGATTATGGTCTGACTCTCGCATCCATATATGACTACTGGAAAAACCATAGCTTTGACTGTACGGACTTTTGTCAGCAAAGTGACGTCTCCACTTTTTAATACATTGTCTAGGTTTGTCAGAGCTTTCCTTCCAAAGAGCAAGCATCTTTTAATTTTGTGGCTGCAGACACTGTCCGCAATGGTTTTGAAACTCCCCAAAATAAAATTTGTCACTGTTTCCACTTTTTCCCCATCTATTTGCCATAAAGTGATGAGACTGGATGCCACGATCTTAGTTTTTGAATGTTGAGTTTTAATTCAGCTTTTTCACTCTCCTCTTTCACCCTCATCAAGAGGCTCTTCAGTTCCTCTTTGTTTTCTGCCATTAGAGTGGTATCATCTGCATATCTGAGGATGTTTATATTTCTCCCAGCAATCTTTATTTCACATTGTGAGTCATCCAGTGCAGCATTTTGCATGATGTATTCTGCATATAAATTAAATAAGCAGGATGACAATATACAGCCTTGACATACTCTTTTCCCAATTTTGAACCAGTCCGGTTTTCCATGTCTGGTTCTAACTGTTGCTTCTTGGCCTGCATACAGGTTTCTCTGGAGGCAGGTAAGGTGGTCTGGTATTCTCATCTCTTGAAGAATTTTCCACAGTTTGTTGTGATCCACACAGTCAAGGGCTTTGGCATAGTAAATAAAGCAGAAGTAGATGTTTTTCTGGAATTCTCTTGCTTTTTCAATGATCCAGTGGATGTTGGCAATTTGATCTCTGGATCTTCTGCCTTTTCTAAATCCAGCTTGTATATCTGGAAGTCCTCGGTTCATGTACTGCCGAAGCTTAGTTTGAAGGATTTTGAGCATTATCTTCCTAGCATGTGAAAGTGAAAGTCACTCAGTCGTGTCCGACTCTTTGTGACCTCATGGAATTCTCCATGGAATTTTCCAGGACAGAATACTGGAGTGGGTAGCCTTTCCCTTCTCCAGGGCATCTTCCCAACCCAGGGATCAAACTCAGGTCTCCTGCATTGCAGACAGATTCTTTACCAACTGAGCTATCAGGGAAGCCCCTCCCAGCATGTGAAATGAGCACAATTGCATGATAGTTTGAACATTCTTTGGCACGGCCCTTCTTTGGGATTGGAATGAAAACTGACATTTTCCAGTCCTGTGGCCACTGCTGAGTTTTCCAAATTTGCTGGCATATGGAGTGCAGCACTTTAACAGCATCATCTTTTAGGATTTTAAATAGCTGAGCTGGAATTCTATCACTAGGGGGGAACATCTCTCAGGGGAACATCTGTAATTTCTCCTCTGTGTGGTATCCTCAGTTAACTCACGCCAAAGTCTGTAAACAAAAGCTGACAAAGTGCAGGTTGTCAGATAAACAGTGGTGAGCCTTGAACACCACTTACAACATAAGTGTAGCAGTGAAAGGAGTGGGAAGCCAGGCTGTCCCTTTCTACTTCCCCAACAACAGTGAGTTGGAAACCAGGCTGCTTTTCCAGAACCTTGAAGGAGGAGTCTAGTGAAAATGTTCTCTCATGCCAAGAGTTCAGTCAGAAGGGCTAAATGGCAGGATTTAGCCCCCGTGTCAGCTACGTCCCCTGGACTGGAGAGCTCAGGGACAGGGACCACATCCCTTGTCAGAACAAAACCCCAAACCCTGTGTAGAGGCTCTGTGGGGGCAGGGCCTTGTCTTGTTGTCTTAAAGTCTGCAGTGGACCCAGCCAGATATGAGGGTCCAGAGGGGCTGTTCACACTCAGGGCCCAGAGACAGGGTCTCAGGGTCAGCCTCCCCTTCCCTCCTGCTCACCCCTCTTTTCCTGGCTCTTCTCCATCCGAGCCTGGATGGTCTATGTTCTAGTTTAACTAAGGAGGTTGTTCTCTTTGACCAAGTTATTATCCTTCAAGCCGAGTGTTGCCATCCCTTTGGCCTTTGACCTGCTATATAACCTTTGGGCAGGTTACTTGCCCTTTCAGGTCTAATGATATCTTCATCTGATCATGAAAGGGTTAGATGGACTAGATCAGCAGGCTTGCAAATTGTGCCTCACAGTGGCTAGGAAGGGCCTTAGACCTATCGTGGGGATGTTGGGGGAAGGGAGAACAAAGGAAGGCTGAGCTTATCCCACCTTGCTTCAATCAAAGTCATGCAGGTTTTTGTTTTATACTTTGAGCTTCCACATAGGATTTAGTTTACACCTAAGAAAAAGCAAATGGACTAGACATGAACTCACACTTGGGCCTCAGTTCCCTTCCGAGTGATTATTACAAGCCATAACACAAGTCAAATGTTTAGAGCAGTGCCCAGCATATAACAATGGTGACAATGATAGCTATTATTTATTGAGCACTGAGTGCCAGGCATTGTTTAAAGTTTGTACCAGAGTCAACTCATTTGCTCCTTCCAAATCTTCTCAAGAGGGTGCAATTGTTATCTTCATTTTACACATAGGACACTGAGGCACTGAGAAGTTAAGCAACTTACCCAAGATTGCACAGCTAATGGATGGTGCACCTGGGATTTGAATACAGGCATTTTGACTCTAGGGCCCTCCTTGATCAGTCCTACTATTGGTTCTCAATACATATTTAGTTATTTTTGCTGTTCTTGTGGTTGTTTCCATTGGCATGTTCTCTTATCCTTCATCTGCAAAATGGGCTGAGTTCCACCTCTCAGTGTGACTGTGTGCCTGAAACCAGACCATGGCTGTAGAGCAGGTACATTCTTGTGCTGGCAGCCAGGCCAGGCTTCAGTATGCCCTCAAGCTAAATCTGCAGAGGTAAAGCCTATGGTTTGAGGCCACTTCCCCAAACAGTGCACAATGGGAAAAGGGTGAGTTTGCTAAGAAAATAAGTGTTGGCTCACATGCTCAGAGCGTAGAGAAAACCAGAGAGCAGACCAGCGGAAACTTGTAAGGTGGCTGGATGTCCCACAGGCAACGAGGCTCTGCTGACGTGCTCAGTTCAGCCCTTACTGACTCAGCCCTCTAATTGCCCTCCATTTGCCCAGGTCAGCCTTCCTTCTTCCATTTCATCTCCTTTTCTGGCTCCCTCTGTTTTTCTCTTCCTTTCTTCTCCTTCTCCTTGCTCAGCAAGGCTCATAATAACTTGCCAAACCAGAACTCTCATATTTCTTATATTTCTGCGTGCCAGGGGAATTTCACAGCTGGTCCTAACTTCTTCTCCTAAATGATCCCATTCTGGCCACATTCATCTCTTCTCGGGGTTCACTAGCCTTCCCCAGCTGGTTCCCTCAACTTGAACTCAAAGCCCAAAGGTTTGTCCCTCTGCCACCTTTGCTTGACTGTCAGAGCCACTAACTCCCTGGGTGCGTCCCTTCTCTTTTCTGAGTCTCAGTTTCTCTATCTGATAAAGGTTGAAGGGGAGGTGGTGATTTGACTAAATGATATCTGAGGAGTTTTCTAGCTCTAATTTACAACCATTTTATATCTGATCCATTTAGAAAATTGAATTTTCTTGACCACTTCTCTCTCTCTCTCTCATTTGTATGTTTACACACACACGTGTGTGTGTGTGTGTGTGTGTGTGTGTGTGTGTGTGTGTGTGTGTGCTGAGAACCCTGAAAACAGGGCTTTGGGCCAGAATCTGAGGAACTGGGAGCTTTACAAAGTGGGTCAGCATGTTAAAAACCAAGTGACTTTAGAAAAATGGTTCCCCTGTTTGAGGTTGAGCTTGATTCCAGAGGAAGCTCAGGGAAATGTGTGTCCAGAACCCAGGCAGGAGCAAAGCACCAACTCTTCTAGGTGTAGCATAGCCCCTGGGCTTGAGCTCCATGCCTGACCCTCGTCCCTTCTAAGAGTGACCTGTTCCACACAAGTCATCAGAACTAAGGGCAATGGGGACCCAACCCTGGATGGGCCAAGATTTCTGTTCTCAATGTGCTGACAGTCAAGTTACAGAGACCAGCACGGAGATAAATAGAGCATCCTTTACAGTTGTCCAAACACTTTTATTTATTTTGTCTCATTTGGTCCTTACAACAATGCTGTGAGATAGCAGGTGAGGAACTGTTATCCCATTTAACAGAGCAAAGGACTGAGGGTCAAAGATAGGAGATAATTCACCCTAGCTGAGTGGAGAGCTGAGAGACAAACCCAGGTGTTTAATCTTCAGAGCTAGTGCTCCCTCCAAAGCCTCGTGCTCTCTCACATTTTCAATAACCTTGATAATATAACCTTTCTGGGAAGCTATTAGAATAACTTCTTAATGGTGGCTAACTTGGAAAATGGAAGTGAAGATTAACGGGACTTTGGCTCTCTATTTTATATCCAGATATTCCTTAAGGTTTTTCCTTTGAGAATGATTCTTAATCAGTATGTGAAGGAAATGGGCTTCCCTGGTAGCTCAGCTGGTAAAGAATCTGCCTGCAATGCAGGAGACCCCAGTTCTATTCTTGGGTTGGGAAGAGCCCCTGGAGAAGGGATAGGCTTCCCACTCCAGTATTCTTGGGCATCCCTGGTGGCTCCAAAGGTAAAGAATCCACCTGCAATGCTGAAGGAGGGCATGGCAACCCACTCCAGTTTTCTTCCCTGAAGAATCCCCATGAACAGAGGAGCCAAAGAGTTGGACGTGACTGAGCGACTAAGCACAGCACAGCATGTGAAGGAAATACTCCAGTACAAGGGAGAACTTGATCCATTCTCTAAGACACAGATACACAGTATGCAAGAGACTTAAAGATTGGAGGACATACTATTTGAATTGAGTTGCAAAGAATGGCAAAGGTCTGAACAGACTGAAATGGAAGTGGGAGTCTCTGAATCCGAGGGACCCCAGCAGCACTCCAGCTCAGCAGCTGTCAGTACCTTCTGAGACAACCGTGCTGACTAGAAGGAATTCTTCCTGAACAATTAGGTACATAAAATGGGCAGGATTTCCTGTTTTCTTTCCTTTCTTCATTTTATATTGTGAAGTACCTAGGCCTGAATCCCAGCCTTGGGAAACACCTGCTTCACCCACTTGCCCCTCACCTGGAACATGATCACAAATGGCTCTGGGGGTGGGCCAGACCAGCCAGACTTGAGCAGAAGGAGCCATGGGGACCCGGAGGCTTTACATACAGAAGGGGGCCCAGCCAGGCCTCCCACACTGTTTTTCCCTAAGGTCCAGGATCAGTGTCAAATTATCAGATGATCAGATTGCTCACATTTTTGGAAAAACAAGGTCAAACACCTATTCAATTAAGTGTCACACAACCATAGTGTGTAGGAGATGGAAGGGCCTTAGTGGCCGCTCTATCCAATTTCTTCATTTTAATGATTGGGAAGTCAGGGCCGAGAAGAAGATAGTTGCCCAAGGTCACAGAGCTGTTAGCCACCAAGGCACTGTGCCTGACTGCAACTTTCACCCTACTGACAAATGACCCTTGTGAGCCAGGCCTCCAAGGGGCTCATTGGCCAATATGAGAAATAGCACATCTGGTCTTTGAAGACTGGGAGGTGAATAGAAGCACATCTGATACTTCCATCACTCCACCCAGAGTTGCCCTTTGGCCTCTACACACTGGATCCCTGGAGTGGGGGTGGGGCTACAGAGCAAGGAGTTAACCTGGGCCTTCCCCATCGCAGAGGCCCAGGGGCTTATTCCTGAGGTCTCAGCTCCTGCCTTCTTTAATCTCAAATCAGACTTCTGGACTGGAGAAAACATCTCTCCCTCCCCGCCACTCTCTTGCTTGGACTGGTCATGGTGGTAATTTTCATAATCATTTAATAACTATTATATGTATATTGCCTGAGAGCAATCCCTGGGTCCAGAAGATCCCCTGGAGAAGGGAATGGCTATCCTCTTGGTATTCGTTCCTAGAGAATCCCATAGACAGAGGAGCCTGGAAGGCTATACAGTCTATGGGGTCGCAAAGAATCAGACATGACTGAGCGACTAACACTTTCACTTTGGGAGCTTATTGAGCTCTCTCACTCCCACTATCACACTTAGTTCGCACAACAAACCAAGAATTGGGTATTTGGATCTTTACTTTCAAACGGAGACAACTGAGGCTCAGAGAGGTGATCACATAGCTGATAAGTGAGAGAGTCAGACATCAGACCCAGACATGTCCAAATTCTTCAGAAACCAAGCCCTTTTCATCAACCTTAAACTACCTTTTCCACTGGCATCTTGGGAAGGACGCATAAGTGGATGGGTGGATGGAAGGATGAAGCAAATAGCCCTTGAACACTGTCTCTGTGGCTGGCTATGTATTCAGTTCAGTTCAGTTCAGTTGCTCAGTTGTGTCTGACTCTTTGCAACTCCATGGACTCCAGCACACCAGGCCTCCCTGTCCATCACCAACTCCTGGAGCCTACTCAAACTCATGTCCATTGAGTGAGTCATGCCATCCAACCATCTCATCCTCTCTTGGCCCTTTCTCCTCCCTTCAATCTTTCCCAGCATTAAGGTCTTTGCAAATGAGTCAGCTCTTCGCATCAGGTGGCCAAAGTATTGGAGTTTCAGCTTCAGCATCAGTCCTTCCAATGAATATTCAGGACTGATTTCCTTTAGGATGGACTGGTTGGATCTCCTTGCCAACCAAGGGATTCTCAAGAGTCTTCTCCAACACCAGTTCAAAAGCATCAAGTCTTTGGTGTTCAGCTTTCTTTATAATCCAACTCTCACATCCATACATGACTACTGGAAAAAAAAAACATAGCTTTGACTAGATGGACCTTTGTTGTCAAAGTAATGTCTCTGCTTTTTAGTAAGGTGTCTAGGTTGGTCATAAATTTTCTTCCAAGGAGCAAGTGTCTTTTAATTTTATGGCTGCAGTCACCATTTGCAGTGATTTTCAGTTCAGTTCAGTCACTCAGTCGTGTCTGACTCTTTGCAACCCCATGAGTTGCAGCACGCCAGGCCTCCCTGTCCATCACCAACTCCTGGAGTTCACTCAAACTCACATCTGTCAAGTCAGTGATGCCATCCAGCCATCTCATCCTCTGTCGTCCCCTTCTCCTCCTGCCCCCAATCCCTCCCAGCATCAGGGTCTTTTCCAATGAGTCAGCTCTTCGCATGAGGTGGCCAAAGTACTGGAGTTTCAGCTTTAGCATCATTCCTTCCAAAGAACACCCAGGACCAATCTCCTTTAGAATGAACTGGTTGGATCTCCTTGCAGTCCAAGGGACTCTCAAGAGTCTTCTCCAACACCACAGTTCCAAAGCATCAGTTCTTCAGCGCTCAGCTTTCTTCACAGTCCATTCACACACATGAGACATATAGAAGCTCTGAGGCCAGAACTGTTTGCTTTGAAGGACCATGTTTCTTTGGCACCCTGGTGATCCACACTTCAACCCTGCCAACTAGCTGTGAACTAGGCATGTTCCTCAGCCTGGAAACCAGAACTGGAAAGGACACCAGGGATTCTGAAAGGTTTTTTACTTCCTAAAAGACCTTTTGGTGACTGTGATTGGGAAACAAGATGGCATCCACATCCCAGGAACAGAGAGCTGAGAGGGGAGAAAATCAGGCAAGCTTACAGCTGCTTATGTAGGTTGATGAAGTGGTTATCCTGTGAGAGATATTTAGGGACTGGTAAAGTGCGTCCCTGTTTTTGATGGCTTTCTCAAGAAAAGAAGCATGTATTTCATAAAGTTTGAATGTTGTTCTGCCATTTGCATGTTCTGTTAATGGATTAATAGACTCATTATTCATTCTGCCTTTTTTCTTTGTTTTAGAGAAAGGTTCTGAGTGCCAGCCTACTTTGATGATCTTCAGGGAAACAAGAAAAAGTGCTTCGACTTTCTCTGGGGCCATAGGTTAAAGGGAGCAGGGCATCTCTGGGGTCCAGATGTGCTGATAACAGCAGTGAGGTCAAAGTATAATAGTGCCAAGTGGCAGATGGGGGAGGTGGGGAGCTTTGGATATTCTGAAACGATTTCTCCTCCACTCCTTAAGAGTCTCCTTTGGCCTTTTTCTTTTTCCAAACCTTGAAGGGCTTTGTGTTTTGTTTTCAGTAAAGAGGCCATTCCCTTCCCTGGTGGAATGTATTCCCTGAAATATCCTGCTCCAGGGGCATATGACACAGAGTTGGAAGCCTCTGTTCTCAGGAGCCCTACTTCCTATGTTTTCATTTTTCCTCTTGAAACATAAACCAAACCAACTCTTCCTGTTTCTGGTTTGGGGATGTGGAGAGTCACACAGCAGGGACCCTCTAGCAAACAGGTCAGAAGGGGCCTCTGAAAGCTGCCCCTTGGCTGCCCTGCCATGGGAGGAGGGCTGTTGGGATGGGATTTTAGTCCCATGGAAAGAGGAGAACGGTATCCAGGCTGTGATGAGGAAGCAGCCAACACTGGTTCTGATGCCTGTTTGTTCTTCTTTGCCTTTGCCCTTACCCCAGGCTGACCAAAACCAGATTGCCATGGAGCTTTTATCAGCTGAGCTACTGATTTTCAACCCTTGGGTACTGTCAATCTGGAGCAAGTTTAGGGGAGAATCATCAGGACTGTGAGAAATTGGGAGCTGGTGCTGTTCACTCTCTGGAAAGACAGATTCTAGGAGGATATTATACAAGAGTGGGGACTTGGGTTCTAGTCTCAGTTTTACTACTAAGTGCCGTCTTCTGTTTTTCAGATGACCTACCTACTCTGAGCTTCAGTTTCACCAGTTGCAGTGGGAGCATTAGACTGTACGAGCTATAAGGCTCCTTCCATCTCAGACTTTGGGAAATTCTAAGCGCCAGCAGATTGATCATAGAGAGGAGGAATATAACAACTTCCATGAGACTGCAAAGGGTGAAAACAAGACCACTGAGTGGAAGTTGTGAGGAAGATTCTGGTTTCACATAAAGAAGGACTTTCAACTGAGCACAGAATGAAAAGGAATGCTTGGCCATACCTGGAGTTTGGACTGAGCCTGAGTGGCTATATAGCAGGAATGGTAAAAAGGGAGCCTGTTAGCAATTGACCACATGACTAGAGCAGTGGTCACCAATATTTACTTTTATGTGACCAACTTCAGTCTCCAAATGAAACATTTATGGAACCTCCAAGAGGTGAAGTAGATTTGGTTGAGGGAAGTAACCCCACAGCTCTGTCCTCCCCTCATATCTCCCAGTGAATCTCTGGGAACTCTAGAGTTCCTCAGAACTCAGTTCGTAAGCTACCAGTTAATATAAATATGGTCTTTAAGTGTCCTTCTTGTCTTGAGATGTAGGCAACCTCCAAGTTTCAAGGGTTTGGTGGAAATGTGTTTTACATGGATCTGTACCATTGACTGCAACTCTTAGCCTCTCAAAGCCCTGTCTCAAGACAATTTGTCATCTGGAGCCAGTGGGGGCTCTGTGTTAATGTGTAATAGCTAGTTCAGAGCTGAAAAGATAGGGAAGAATGTCTGCTGAGAAAAGAAGTCACTAGTCTAATTACCAGCAGTTCTTTCGCTATGCCATCAAAAATAAATGGCAGTCCTTGCAGATTCATTGTTTGTGTGAGGCCCTGTGCTGACTTAGTTCTGGGAATATAGAGGTCAGTCAGATGCAGCTCTTGTATACCAACAACTCATGATCCATGGGATATACAGAAAAGAAAAGAAGCAAATGCAGAACAGCATGTTGTGTTATAATAGAGATATGGACAAGATGGGCTTGTCCAGAGAACCAGAAGATGGCTTGACAAGCCAAGTAGGGGAGCTGGCAAAGATACATGCAGTGGACAGTCCAATATAAGAGCTCACTGTATGTACAGGAAATACTGTCCCATGAGGCTCAGAAATGTGTGGGTGTGGTGGGAGATGAAGAAAGAAAAAGATAGGTTATTAAGTTGTGAAGAACCTTAGTTGCCAATGCAAAAAATCTGGATTTTGACCAAAGGTAGGGAACAATCAAAGGTTTTTGAGCATGACCAAATTTTTCTTTTAAAGAGAGAACTCTGACAGCAGTATGGGAGGTGGACTGGAAGGGAAAGCAAGCTGTCAGGGAGACCAGTTAGGAACCAAAGAAACCATCCATGACAGAGCTCTTAATGGCCAAAATGGAGGACTATGACAGTGTGGGTGGAAAAGAAGGGACAGATTTGAGAAACATTACAGATAAGTTTCACGGGCATGATTTGGTGACTGGATGGTAGCCAGTAAGAGAGGGAGGAGCCCAGGCAATTTCCATGATTCTTGCTTGAGTTACAAGGTGGATAATAGTACATTAACCAAGAAAAAGAATCCTAGAGAAGGAGAAGGTTTCCAGGAGAATGATGAAGAACTATGACTTTTAGTGTTGAGTTTGAAGGATTCATGTGACTTCCTGGTGGAAGTGTCCAGTAACACTTCTCAGGTCCTTTCCAGATCTGTCATTCCATTTGCAATTCCCATTCCTCCACCCAGCCTGTGGGTAGCTGTCCTGTGCCACACAGCCCTTATTCTGATCTTCCAGATTGGCCCAGGCTGCAAAAATGGTCAACTAAGCTGTGGCTCGGACATTTGCCTGGCCCATCTGCAAGCCTGGCTTTCTATTTTGTATTCCTGTAAGCAAGCATTGGGGACCTGGAATTCCCATCCCCTTTTGACCCCAAAAGAAGCTATTAGACTCTCCTCTATGGGTCTGGAAATCCTTTCCCTATCCCAAAAGACATCTTGAAATTGCCCTTTCCTCTGACCCTATCCCTGCCTCTCCCTCCTTTCAGTCTGACTCTGACAGGAACAAGGGGTGGAGGATGACACAGAGTAGAGTACAGATGATCTTGAGACCTTCTATTTCAACTTTCTTATTTTTCATACATGGAAATTGTGGCTCAGGCAGGGGAGACAACTAACTCAAGGTCACAGAAGGAGTTAATGTCAGATTTGGGATTAGATCTTGGAATTTTCAACCCATAGTCCAGTGTTATTTACCTTGGCTAAATTCACTGTAGACCACAGTTGAAAGATTTCCTGTTTCAAATGATAATCAATTCCAGGAACCCGCTAACTCAGTCAATTTTTATACTACTCCAAGTTGCTGGGTAAAATATCTGTCAATTGCTAGATAAGCTATGGCCCGCAAATGTTCATCAAAAGGCAAATGTTAAATGGCCAGATCTGTCAAGAATTAGTTATAATAATGATTTGGTCATTTTCAAAAGAGAGGAAGTTTATTATTATTATTCTGATAATTTTCATAGGCTCAATGTTTCGGTATACTCTCCTCTTGAGCCTTAGAAGTGATGTTTAATAGTAACTTAAATAAATATCTTTGTTTCTATTTTCTCCCTTTTAAACTAGTCTTCTCTGCTCTCCCAGAGCTGGAGGGAAGGGTCTGGGGCATTTGATGGATGAAGTCTGGTGTTCAGGCCAAATCTGCAGCCAGGCTGAAGCCAGGTGGGTTGGGGAGCCAAGACTCTTGTTACAGGCCAACTATTACCCCCAACCCCTCACCAGGTCACCACAGCCATTTCAACAGGAGCTTGGAGAGAAGTCCTGAAACAAAACAACAAAAGAAGTCCACAACAAAAGAAGTCTTGTGCACTGGGAACAAGGGGCCTCAGGGAGGATTTGGTGTAGGGCAGTGGGAGGGAAGGTCAGCAAGCTTCTCACCTCTGTGGGCTGCTGGGAAGGGGAGCTAATGGGTTAAACCGAAGTATAGGTTCTATAAGTCAAGAAGTCATTGAATTTCATTCAGAGCAGCAAGATAACTTAGAGGCCATTTGGACCAAGCGCTTCACTTTATAATTGGGAACACTAGGGCCGAGAGAGGGGAAGGGACAGGCCCAAGGTCACACAACTGGTCAAAGAGAGAGACAAAATGGGAACCTAGAACTTCTGGTACTCTGGTCAAGTGTTCTCACTTCAGTACCTGTGAGGCAGTTCCGAATGGTTCAGGTCAGAATTTGTTTGGAGGGAAGGGGTTCCTTTTAGGCTCCAGAACTTATTTCCAACTCAGGAGCAATTCGTTCTTAAGTAACAGGAATAAGGAGTATGGAGTGCTGTAGGGAGCCCGGGAGCATTCAGCAAGTCTTGGAGTGAGCCACAGAGGCCTAAAGGCCCATTTGACCTGCCAGTTTGTGTAACCACTACCTGTGGTTTCCAATGCTTGGTATATATGCAAGGGGTGATTTGGAGTGATACATCAATATTTTGAATTATGATAGATATATGTGAATTCATTATGTACTAGGAAAGCTGTAGCCAGTATCTCAATCCCTCATTTCATAGATATTTACAGCTTGGTGGTGGTTTAGTTGCTAAGTCGTGGCCAACTCTTTTGCGACCTTGTGGACTGTAGCCCCCCAGGCTCCTCTGTCCATAGAATTTTCCAGGCAAGAATACTGGAGTGGTTTGCTGTTTCCTTTTCCAGGGGACCTTCCTGACCCAGGGATCCCGGGTCTCCTACACTGAAGTGAGGTTATAGTTTAAAATCAGGCTGAAGTAAAGAAACATAGTAAATACATACTGCACAGGATGAAACGATGGCAAAAACTGTGAAGTTGGTTCACCAATAAGTGAAATTTGGAGAATATTGTGTTAGCGGATGCTTGGGCCATGATAGCAGGATCATCAAAGGTCATTCAAGCCATCCTCCTGGGCCTGGGCAGCATTATATATGTTGAAGCCAGTTAGATGTTCCTAATGTTGATGCCTTTGAACTGTGGTGCTGGAGAAGACTCTTGAGAGTCCCTTGGACTGCAAGGAGATCCAACCAGTCCATTCTAAAGGAGACCAGTGTTGGGTGTTCATTGGAAGGACTGATGCTGAGGCTGAAACTCCAATACTTTGGCTACCTCATGTGAAGAGTTGACTCATTGGAAAAGACCCTGATGCTGGGAGGGATTGGGGGCAGGAGGAGAAGGGGACGACAGAGGATGAGATGGCTGGATGGCATCACTGACTCAGTGCACATGAGTTTGGGTGAACTCTGGGAGTTGGTGATGGACAGGGAGGCCTGGCGTGCTGCGATTCATGGGGTCATAAAGAGTCGGACACGAGTGAGCGACTGAACTGAACTGAACTGAATGTTCTCCTGTGCAGATGGTGCCAAAGATTTGCTCTGTCCATGAAACCACTAGGAGAGAAGCGGTAACATGACGGAGAAACCTTTGATTGACTAATCTTAATAGGAAGAAGATTACATATGCAAAGCATACTCAGTCATCAGCTTTGAGTCAATGTCTTGACTTTTTCTTCTCTGAAGGGGTCAGTCCTCCCCTTCACCATTTCCATTCTACTCTGGTGAAAACTTGCAAGAATGGCATATGAAAACACAACAGGCTCATTGAGAGTCAGAGAGGGGAAGGTTCTTAAGATCCTTCAAACGTGAGTTGTGCAGTCAAGACTAGATCCCAGGCTTCTTGATTCCCAATTGCTTATTCCACATTTGCTGCCCTGCAATTCCTTCTTCATTGCCCTCTTGGCACATTCCCCTCAATCTAACCCCAAAGCAGGCATCTATAGCCTCCACTGAAGTCCTGGCTAGTACAGCTCACTTTCTTTAAGACCTTCTAAACGCCATCAAGGGGCCAAGAAACTGGTAACATTGGTCATATCAGAGAGGATTGCTGAGTGGTGAAGAGACAGGCATAGGGAGATTTTGTATTTTCATATCTCTTGAATTTTCAAACAAGTGAAAGCATAACCTCATCCCCCCAAATCAATAATAAATCAAGAGTTCTCTCCCTCCCTGAGCTATATCTCAAAAATAATCATATTTGCTCAGCACTTTGATGTTTTAAATGCACCATTTATTACAATCCATGCAAGAACCCCATGAAGTAAGCTCCATTTTATAGATGTGGACACTGGTCCAGAGAGAGGAAGTTCCATGCCTGGGCCCACACAGTGAATTGCTTATGAACCAGGTCCTTTGATTTTTGGTGTCTTGCTGCTTCCACTGCCATAGTCACATAAACTCTTAATTTGTTCCAGACTGGCTTTCAATCAGCCTAAGGCAATGTGTTCACATTTGTCCTTAAATAGACATTTTCAATCTTTAACCTAGAGAAGCAGCACAAAAGTCAGTTCTAGCTCAGTTCTGTAGGTGACAACCTCTTCTGCCTGGTCCTACCCTCTAAAAGACACTCCTCTTTTCTCTAGAAACCACAGACCTCTCAAGCCACTTGGTGCCCACCCTCCCAGGATGCAGCCCTGGCAATTCAGCCTGGCACAGACAATCTAATGAGGCAACCTGGTAACTTCTGCCAGTGCTTTTTTCGGGGAAGGGTCATTATTTCAGGACCTGAGGATTTCTTTTTAGCCTTTGCAGCTGGTGTCTCTGAAATAGAGAAGTTTGTCCTTTCCCCACTTTGGGCAGCCCACATATATTGTGCCCCCAGAAGTCTCTGTTGCAAAGTAGGAACTGTGTTCTGCAAGAAGCTCTGGAAGGAGATGGGGGAGGTTGGGGAGAGGGAGGCAGTGGAGAGAAACAGATGTATGCTGCATGCTGATCAAAGCAGTGCTCCTGCTCTAAAATGGGTCCCCTCTCATCTGCTGTCAGGGCAATGTAATAAACACCTTCCCTGCTGGCTTTTCCTTTTGAGCAGCCACCACCCAATAACTCAGGGTCCTAAGGTGGAAAAGCCCTTAGAAGGTCACCAGATCCTTTCTCTGCCTCCTTGTAAGACCAGTGACCTGGGGAGGTCCTCAGGAGCAAGGGCTCCAGTTGTCTATTTCAACACCTTACCAAGATGCTCTGCACAGGCTCTTAGCATCCCAGTTCTTAATTGGTGCCTTTCTGTTTCCCTGAGCCCCAACCCTAACTGCCATCTAGCAGCCATGCTCATTCAAGTCCTGAGCTCATCCTGATGAGAAACTGTAGCCAGTGGAAGTGGCTGAGGTCAGGTTGGAGCCAAGAGGATGACCTAGATGACCTCAGAAAAGCCCAGTTGATGCCAGGAGTCCAGGCTCTGGCAGCAAATTCATTCCTGGCCAATATCTTTCATTCTCTTTCTCCCCAAAGCAGTCATCTCTAAACAACTGTGTCCTCTTCAACGGAAGGTAGGTTCTCCAGAATGCCACCCACTTGTTCACACCTAAGTGGGATATCAGAGGCAGAAGACAGTTAAGCAAAGAAATTTGTAGGAGAAGAAAGAGAGGGATTTTTCTCCCTCAAGGCTATGTATATCCCTTCAGTCCTAACTGACTCTCTTGGTAGATTTCCAAATAAAGTAAGCATTGGAAATATCACAGATATCGAACTCCAAATGCCAAGTCTCTTTCCTTCACCTCTTCTTACCTGTTCCCTTTCCCAACATATCTCCCATGCCTGATATACTTTCTTGTGAAAAGAAAGCATTTGAGAAAAAGGGAAACATATGGGTGGCTGCCACTTGCTGATAGCTCTATAGGGAGACCTTCCCCTGGTTCCCTGACTGGAGAAAATCATCCATCTGAGAAACACAGAAGTTCTGCATGCTCATTCACTTCAAAAGACCTCAGAAGTAGACCTTGGGAAAGGAGCTTGGGAAATGCCCACTGGAGGGAGACAGAGGACATCTCCAGCTTCGGCACTAGGACATCAGCTCCACAGCCCAGACACCTGATCAGCTAATCTGTGAAGATCACTGAGAAGCTCAGTGCTATTGCATGCTACGTGTGTGCCCCACCTTACACACTTACCGGCATTCTTCCTCCCCTGCAGCAATGGGAAGCACTGTAAAATAAAGAGAGAAGAAATTAAGGCATTACAGAGCCCCACAAAATATTAGAATCAGAAGGAATCCTTGAAGTCAGCAAGTTCAATCTACCCATTTTACAGAGAAGCACATGGAGGCCCACAAAAAAGGAAAATGCGGTACATGTCGAGAGCAAAGTGGAGCTTAGAAGCTCAGACTCCTGACTGCCCACTCCACGCTACTTTCTCCCACTCCACTGACTGACTCCTCTGGTTCATGTCATTATCATAGAATAAGAGCACCTCCAAGTCAGGAGACTGGAGGCAGTCTGTGCAGGTCACAGTACTGTTCCAAGGCCTGACAATAAGAATTCACATAGAATCAGTCAGCATTTGCTTGGAACATACCATTCTTGGCATAGCATCAGCCAGGTTAGAAGCAAGGTATGTTGGTGGAAAAAGCAATATTTGGAATTGGAAAGCTCAGGTTCCAATAGGGCTCCCTTTATTGATTATGTAACATTAGACATTACCCATAACCTTTCAAAACTCACTTTCTGCATCCATAAGCCTAGGATAGTAATAATCCCAAGTTCACATATTTTGTAAGAAATTGCAATACACAAAAATATTTTAAATGATAAAGAATATTATAAATTAACTCATTGAAAATATTTATACAGCACCCTCTCCTCCGTGGATCACAGCCTTGTGATGGTGAAGGGGCTTGTGTAACTCAATGAAGCTGTGAGCCATGCTATGCAGGGCCACCCAAGACGGATGGGTCATAGTGAAAAGTTCTGACAAAATGTGGTCAACTGGAGGAGGAAATGGCCACCCACTGCAATATTCCTGCCATGAGAACCCCATGAACAGTATGAAAAAGCAAAAAGACATGATACTGGAGGATGAGTCTCCCAGGTCAGAAGTCGTCCAATATGCTACTGGGGAAGAGCGGAGAGTAATCACTGATAGCTCTCCAGAAAGAATGAAGCAGCTGGGCCAAAGCAGAAATGACACACAGTTGTGGATATGTCTGGTGGTAAAAGTAAAGCCCGATGTTGTAAAGAATGATATTGCATAGGAACCTGGAATGTTAAGTCCATGAATCAAGGTAAATGGAACATGGTCAAGCAGGAGATGGCAAGAGTGAACGTCAACAGTGTAGGAATCAGTGAACTAAAATTGTTGGGAATGGGTGGCTTTAATTCAGATGACCATTATATTTACTACTGAGGGCAAGATTCTCTTAGAAGAAATGGAGTAACTCTTATAGTCAACAAAAGAGTCCAAAATGCAGTACTTGGGTGCAATCTCAAAAATGACAGAATAATCTCAGGTCATTTCCGAGGCAAAACAATCAACATCACAGTAATCCAAGTCTATGCCCCAACCACTGATGCTGAAGAAGCTGAAGTTGACTGGTTCTATGAAGACCTACCACACCTTCTAGGACTAACACACAAAAAAAGATGTCTTTTGCATCATCGGGGATTGGGGTGCCAAAGTAAGAAGTTAAGAGATACCCAGAATAAAAGGCAAGTTTGGCCTTGGAGTACAAAATGAAGCAGGGCAAAGGCTAATAGAGTTTTGTTAAGATAACACACTGGTCATAGCAAACACTCTTTTCCAACAACTAAAGATACAGCTCTATATATGGACATCACCAGATGGTCAATACAGAAATCAGACTGATTATGTTATTTGCAGCTGAAGATAGAGAAGCTCTATACAGTCAGCAAAAACAAGACCAGGAGCTGACTGTGGCTCAGATCATGAACTCCTTATTGCAAAACTCAGGCTTAAATTGAAGAAAGTAGGGAAAACCACTAGACCATTCAGGTATGACCTAAATCAAATCCTTTACAATTATACAGTGGAAGTGATAAATAGATTCAAGGGATTAGATCTGATAGAGTGCCTGAAGAACTACGGACTGAGTTTCATAACATCGTGTAGGAGGCAGTGACCAAAACCATCCTAAAGAAAAAGAAATGCGAGAAGGAAAAATGATTGTCTGAGGAGTGCTTGCAAATAGCTGAGGAAAGAAGAGAAGCAAAAAGCAAAGGAGAAAGGGAAAGATATAGCCAACTGAACTCAGAGTCCCAGAGAATAGCAAGGAGAGATAAGAAGGCCTTCTTAAATGAACAATGCAAAGAAATAGGGGGAAACAATAGGATGCAAAAGATGAGAGATCTCTTCAAGAAAATTGGAGATAGCAAAGGAACATTTCATGCAAGGATGGGCACAATAAAGGACAGAAACGGTAAGTACCTAACAGAGGCAGAAGAGATTAAGAAAAGATGGCAAGAATATACAGAAGTATACAAGAAAGGTCTTAATGACCCAGAAAACCATGATGGTGTGGTCACTCACCTAGAACCAGACATCCTGGAATGTGAAGTCAAGTGGGCCTTAGGAAGCATTACTATGAACAAAGCTAGTGGAGATGATGGAATTCCAGCTGAGCTATTTCAAATCCTAAAAGATGATGCAATTTAAGTGCTACACTCAATGTGTCAGTAAATTTGGAAAGCTCAGCAGTGGCCGCAAGACTGGAAAAGGTCAGTTTTCATTCCAATTCCAAAGAAGGGCAATGCCAGAGAATGTTCAAACTACCATATAACTGTGCTCATTTTACATGCTAGCAAGGTTATGCTCAAAATTCTTCAACCAAGACTTCGGCAGTATGTGAACCAAAAACTTTCAAATGTACAAGCTCCATTTAGAAAAGGTAGAGGAGCCAGAGATCAAATTGCCAACATTCACTGGATCACAGAGAAAGCAAGGGAATTCCAGGGAAACATCTGCTTCATTGCCTACACTAATGCCTTTGACTGTATGGATCCCAACAAACTGTGGAAAATTCTTAAAAGACATGGGAGTACTAGACCACCTTACCTGTCTCCTAGGAAACGTGTATGCGTGTCAAGAAGCAACAGTTAGAACTGGACATGGAACAATGGACTGATTCAAAATCGGGAAAGCAGTATGACAAGGCTGAATATTGTCACTTTGTTTATTTGACTTATATGCAGAGTACATCATGAGAAATGCTGGGCTGAATAAATCATAAGCTAGAATCAAGATTACCAGAAGAAATATCAACAACCTTAGATATGTAGATGATACCACTCTAACGGCAGAAAGTGAAGAGGAAGGAACTAAGGAGCTTCTTGATGATGGTAAAATGGGAGAATGAAAAAACTAGCTTGAAACTCAACATCAAAAAACTAAGATCATGGCATCCAGTCCCATTATTTCATGGCAAATAGAAGGGGAAAAAGTGGAAGCAGTGACAGGTTTTATTTTCTTGGGCTGCAACATTACTGCAGAAATTGACTGCAGCCTTGGAAGGAAAGCTATGATAAACCTAGATAGCATATTAAAAAGCAGAGACATCAATTTGCTGACAAAAGTGTGTGTGGTTCAAGTTAAGGTTTTTCCAGTAGTTATACGGATGTGAGAGTTGGACCATAAATGAGGCTGAGCACCAAAAAATTGATGATTTCAAATTGTGGTGCTGGAAAAGACTCTTGAGAGTCCCTTAGACTGCAAGGAGATCAAACCAGTCAGTCCTAAAGGAAACCAGTCCTGAATATTCACTGGAAGGACTGATGATGAAGCTGAAGCTCTAATACTTTGGCCATCTGATGTGAAGAACTGACTCATTGGAAAAGACCCTGATGCTGGGAAAGATTGAGGGCAGGAAGAGAAGGGGGCAACAGAGGATGAGATGGTTGGATGGCCTCATTGACTCAATGGACATGAGTTTGAGTGATCTCTGGGAGATAGAGAAGGACAGGGAAGCCTGGCATGCTGCAGTCCATGGGGTTGCAAAGAGTCAGCTACAACTTAGCGACTGAACAATAACAACAACATCAATGCCCTACAAGACACTATAATAGATGCTAAGAATATAGCATAGATTTAGATAGATAAGGTCCCTGACCTCATCGAGCAGGGACAAATCATAAATAGGTAAATAAGTCAATAAGTAAATTATAGCTATCAGTAAGATCCAAGAAGGAGAAACCTTAAAACCAGGATGAGGTAGAGAGTGATAGGATAGATGGAATAGGCAGGGATTGCTTTAGAAAAGGTGACCAGAGAGTGTCTCTCAGGGGTGCTGAACTTTGAGCAGAGGCTTCAATGGTAAGAAGGAGCCAACAATGTGACAATCTGTGTACAGAACATTCCAAACAGAGGTTGAGAGAGTCAAGTGCCAAATTATGCAGGGTTTTGAAGGCCAGGGTGAGGATTTTGGCTTTGATTCAAATGATGTTAAGTAGCTATTGGAGGGCATAGAACAAGAGACTGGCAATATCTGACTTACATGATAGAGAGATCACTCTGGCTGCTGTGTGCAGAATGGATTGTGGAACTAAAGAGGAAGCAGGGAGTCTCTCTTAGAAGGCCTTTGTAGTAGTGCAGGTAAGCAATGTTGGTGGCTTAGGTTAAAATGATAGTGGTAAAATGTGAATACAATAGTTAAGGAAAGAAAGAAGGGTTCCTCTTAGAGGTGGAAGAGATTTCTTGCCTATTCTCCTGCCTTCAAGCAGCTAGTCTCTAAGCCAACCAAAATCTTATAAGGAAATGAGTTGCCATAGTACTTTTCACCTCTCTTATCCTTGCACAGATTGCTATACCAGGTGCAGACACTTGACCACAATGATTTCTAGTCCCAGGAGATTAATATAAGCCCTAGCGACCCTGAAATGAAAAAAGTCAGATCTACCTTTGTAGACTGAAAGACAAAATCTGGTGACTCTCCAACCCACAATTGGCCACAAGAGAGAGTAGGGGTAAGAGGTGTCCCCCTTGAGTGTTCACTGGCAAAATCCTCAAGAGACATTAGTCTCAGGGAGATGGAAAGTTCTAGAATGAGACAGGTATAAAGAGAGGGAAAAGCCCAGTTGAGAGAGACTAATGAAATTCTCCTACAAAGCTCCAAAGTGAACCCATGATTAAGCAAGTCAATATAATTTTCAGTGGTGGACAAAAAGGGAGTAAAAAAGAAGGTTGAAGAGGTGGGAGGGAAAGTGGAAGCAGGGTCCTGTGAGATCCTAAATGTGACAGTTCTGGAAAATTAGGAGATGAACTGGTAGGTAGGACACACTGTTACTCTGAAATCATATTGTATTCATATTAAATTCCCTCCTCTTCTACCCTAACCCACTAAAGGTGTAAGAGAATTAAGGATCATTCAGGAGCTAATTAGGCTTTAAATTTATGCAGGTATTTGCAGGTTATAAATAATTAAGCTATCACAAAGTAGACTGTCATAAACAAGGTAGGTTTTCTTATGCTCATGTAACACATGAGGAAAATGAGGCCCAGAGAAGAGAAATTACTTATCCAAGGCCACACAGCAGTAAATGGCAGAACCAAGTTTACAGTTTAGGCTGATGGGACTCCCAGTTTTATTTTATCCTATTCTTTTCTCTCTGGGGTCAAGGATAACCTGGCCATGAAACCCACTCTTCTTTGGACCCTGATCCTGGCACTATTTTGGTACCTGAGAGGCTTACAAGGGAAAATGGGGTATGAAATTTTACATCATAGCGTTTGCTACCTGATGAAAATTCTTTTTGTTTCTTGGTTGTAAAACATATTCTTTTACATGGAGATTCTGGACAGAGGAACCAGGAGCCCAGCAGTTGTAGAGATAGGCACTCTGGAAGAAGACCAGGATTGGTGGTAACCATTGGGTCCCATCCAGTTGGTTCCCATCCAGTGACTCATTCAGTTATTCATTCATCCATTTACTCACTATGAGCCTCTAAGGGCCAGGCCCTTTGATAGGTACTCAGGGCTTCAGATAAATTAGATATATTCCTTCCCCTTGAGGAATTCATGGTCAAGTGGGGGCAAGAGGTAGGCCACAAGTACAAATCATCACAATTCCATGTAAATACTGGAAGAAAATCATGACAGGAGGAACAGAAATAAAGTCAAGGAGGTATGGAAGCATGAGATTTGAGGAACAGTGTATATCTGGCTGGAGAGCAGAGTGCCAGACAGAGAGTAAGAACTGGGTGTGGAGCAGTGGTCAGGGCCAAATCATGAAGAAACCTGTAGGTCAGTGTGATAGAACTTGAACTTTATCCAGAGCCCAGTGGGGAACTCTTGAAGGGGCCTAATCAAGGTTTATGTTTCAGGATGCCTCTCTGTCTGTTGAGTGAGGAATTGGGAATCTGAGTGGGAGAGGTTAGGTAAAACTTGAGACAGGGAGGCTGGAGAAGATTGGGTCAGTGACCTTTGGGATCAGAAAAGAAGGGGCTAATATATGAACTGTCTACATAGTGGGACCACAGTAAGTGACAGAATGTGGGAGATAAAGAGAAGTTGAGGATGAGTCCAAAGTTTCTGGCCTGGGCAACCAGTTAAAATAGCACCAGGTGGAGGTGCTATTAACTGGGATCAGGAACAGAGGGAAAGGCCTGATTGGGGTAAGTGGGAGGGTAATTTTCTTTTTGTAATGAATCTCATTTTGAACCTCTCAGATTTGAAGCCTATGTGGAACATCTGCTCAGAACTGTACAATAGCCCCAGCAGTGGACCTGCAGATACAAACTTACACAGAAGCAGACATGGTTCTTGTGTTTGAGGTGCTTGCCATCTAGTGGGAAACAGAGTAGCTAGACAGAAAGAGACAGATACAGAGTTTTTGAGAGAAAAAGAGAATTTTATTGAAAGAGTATAAAAAGAGAGAGCCAGAGCCCAAAGGGAGATGGATACAGGAAGCTGGTCTCTGAGTGAGAAGTCAAAGGGTCTGAGAGGGATAGTTTGGAGGCCATCCACAAAGACTACTGACAGGCTTTGTCCAGACTTGAAGAGTTCTCAGCATCATTGGTGGATTTAGAGCTCAGCATTCCAGCATCCTCTCTGCTGGGCCTGTGGGCCCAGTCCTTGTCCTGCTATCTGAAGGCAAGTCAGCGGGGACTTTTCATCTTTTCTTTGCCTGGCTTCCCTGCTCTGCCTCAACCCCTGGCCAGTCCTGTGCCACAGGCCCCAGCCTAGGGCTGGTCATGAGAGCACGTTCTTGACATTCCAGCCTCCCCCAGCCTTCTCAGATGGACCACACAGAGCCCTATTCACAGTCTGGGCCCCCCTCCTTAGTGGGCTATCACCACCCTCAGGCCCAGACTGTGTGTTGCCAAGAAAGACTGTGGCCACTGTGGGAAGGAGACTCCCTGATCCCTCCATAGTTGATTCCTCTGTCTCTTGGGGTCTCTCTGTCAGGAGAGGGTTCAGTGGCTTTGGTTACTTGTATGTACATGAGAGTACAAGTGTGTTCCATGCACTCAGCCAACTTCCTTTATGCTGGGCCTAAAATAGAGACTGTGTTGGGCTGGACATAGGGGTGGATAAGACACAGGTTGGATCCTTAAAGGAGTTCACAGTCCAGCATGGAGGTAGCTGGGTACGTGGCGGCTGGTGTGCAGGTGAAGGCCGGATTGAGCCTGCCACCAGGTCTTCAGTTGGAACATTGGTGTCATGGTGTCACTTTTAAACCCCATCCCAGTGGCCTGGGAACATGTGTTCATGGGTAGGGTGTGAAATCTGGCTGTGAGGTGGTGTGGTCCTGAGGGATGCCAATTTCTTCTCTGGAAAGAACAGAAGAGACATTTAAAGGTGGAGAGAGATTTAAAGTGGGACTGAGTGATAGCAGGCATTCTGGTCATGTGCCTTTGACCAGTTCTTTGCTAGACTTCAGACTTGTTGCCTATAAGGATAGGTGGGTCCCTGATCATTCTAATCCTTTCATCACAAGGAAGAGGGTGAAGGACAATTCCAGCTGGGAAAAGACACTGTAAGAAAGGATTTCAGGAAGGCCTTTGTAGAACTCAAACTGGGACAGCATTTTGAGGAATCCCAGAGGTTTCTTTTTTTCCTTTCTCTGAGGGTGCAAGCTATCCCAGACTAGCTTGAAATGTGTGAGCCTCTCAGAAGTTCTGACTCTCCTTTCCCACCCACCAGAACTACCATGGTCTAATAACCCACCCACCCCTAAAAGGGGATCCAACCTGTAGCCTCAGGGATGATGAACTGTATATCATTTTCTAACTCACCCACTGACAGATATCCTGCTGCCTTGGGCTCTTTTTGCCTTAATTCCTTCCTGCCAGTCCTGGTGGAGTGTTTTTTGCTCCTTCCCCACTCCCCACTGCTCACTTGGCCTGCACCACGCGAGTTCCTTGCCTTTGAGCCCTATCGTCCCAGCCTTCTCCAGCTTCATACCCTCCTGCCCTCCCCACCTCCACAAGAGGCAGAGAGCTGGGCTGGAGAGGAGAGACAGCGAGAGGAAAGAGAGAGAGCACAAACAGCTGCAACTCCCAGGGGTTCTCTGGACAATCTCAGGAATGTCACATCCCAAAGATTTGATTTTCCCACCAGCCAACAGGGACCCTCTTTCCTGCCTAGAGCTTGGGACTCCCTCTGGGAGAGGGACCTTAGACAGGGTGAGTGCAGTAAGGGACTGGAGAGGGGAGATGCAATGGTATCACAGCAGAATGGGGCCTCTTTTCCAGATTCTGAACTAGTTTGACCCAGAGTGGGAGTAAGGGTAGAGATAGGAAGAGCGAGTGGAATGGCTTAAACAACTCACTTCCTGAGCCTGAGGGTAGTAATATCAGTGTTTCCTTCTGTCTTTTTATCTCCACAGTATGTCACCAATTCTAGGCTTTCTTTGGGCAGGTAGAATTTCACCCCATTCTATGGATGAGGAAACTGAGGGCCCAAGCCATGGGCCCAGGATCACAAGAGCAACCCATGAACTATCTTCAAATTTAAGTCAAATTTTCTAAGTACGTACTGTGCAGCAAGCCCTTTCACATGCAATCAATTTTGAAGTGGAGACTATTATCCCCATATTGTAGATGAGGAAACTGAGGCTCTGAAAGGGGGAGAAAAGGCAGAATCTGGGCTCGCAGTTCCATTTCCAGCAGCTACTACATTGTATCATTATACTGCATTCTTCTCTGAAGCTCCCACGGGGACCCAGGCCAGATTAGCTAAAAAGGCCAGAGAATTTTAACTCACACCCATTTCCAGGGCCTCAAACCCCATTTTCCAAATGCAGAACTTCCTTTCCTCTGCCCCTTGGCAGCTGCAGCCTTGGAGCTGCTGGTCTAACTGGACTCCAAGGTCCCTAGTGGCAGAGGCTGCTCAGGGGTGGCCCAAAGGGATGGGATCGAGGAGTTCCACTCCCTAACTCCACTGTGAAACCTCTGACCCCACATCCCAGCACAGGCTGCCTGAGCTGCTGTTCCCTGTTATTGTTACTAGTGACTTGGAAATGCAGGCCAGGCCCTGGCTCCCAGAGCTTCTCAGGCTATTCTCCAGCCCTAGGGGCTGCTGGGAGGACTGGCCTTCAGGGCAGGCTCATTTGTCTGAGCCTGGGCTCAGCTCCACTCTCCAGGGAACTTGAGTGGAAATCACTGACATTTGGGGAGCAGATTTTTTTTCACTTAGCTTAAAAGTTCAGAGAAGTATATATTGTCAACTTGAAAAAAATTGCACAACCTAAAACTTGAGAAATTCTTAAGAAAAACTTGAGAATTTTATTTGACAGTCTTTCTGAGGGCTTCAAGCCCAGAAGACAACCTCTCAGATAGCTCTGAAGGACTGCTGCAAAGATGTAAAGGAAGAGCCAGGATATATGGAGCTTTCAAAGACCAGAGAGTTGGAATATCAAAAGATTACTGTTAATTAAATAAAACCAGATATCTCAAGTTAATGAATGTAGCACTTTTCTGTGTATGGGAAGATGCAAGAGTCTTGCCCCCCCCTTTTTTTTTCAGTCAATGATAGTAAGTATAATGAGAGTTATTGAAGCTGGAAGGACTTTCAGAGATAAACCAATCTAACCCCCTGTTTATAGGTGGAAAAAAACTGAGGCAGAGATTACATAAACATAGTGGAAAGAACATGGATTTTGGACCTTGATTACCTGTATTTAAAATCCCAAGTTTATCACTTAATAGCTGTGTGACCTTGGATAAATTTCCTAACTGTTCTGTATTTCAGTCAAATGAGAATGATGAGTGTAATAGCACCCACGTTGCAGAGTTGATTGTGATAGTGAAATGAGTTAATATTTGTGAAGGACTTGGTACAGTGTCTACCATATACCATGTGCTCTATAAATGTAGCTAATCGCTTCTTTCTGCCGTGCTTTTGGCTGGGGCATGGGTGGGGGCACAGTGTGAGGAACTGGCATTGCCAATCTGCAGGTTTTCCCACTTTCTTCTTCCTCCACCAACCATATCATCAGACATGTCCTCCATTCCCAGTAACCCCTACTCATACTCTTTTTGGTACCAAAGAAGCTGAAGGCAAAGTAAGAATTTGTGTCCAAAACATGAGTCAGAGTCAAAGCTTTGATTCCTATTCCCCATCTTACCTCCTTAGTGCCCATGGGCACTTTTCCCACTCCCCAGAACAAATACTGTCCAATCTCAGATGGTTCTTGAGCAAACTTCACCAACTGTGCTGAGATGAGGCAACTGGAGGAGAAGGGGCAAATTCTGGAGGTCCTCACCCCTATCCCTTGATTTTTCCAGCTGTGCTGTTGCAGAAAGTACCCTAGTCTCCAGTTAAGCTTTTCCTTTGCTTGAGAACTAGGCGGATTTGCACACACAGAAGAGGGTGCTTGAGAGTGTGTTCTTGCGTGAACTCAGGAGAGCCCTTGTGCACATCTGCACTCATAGGCCTGGCTGTGTGAGTATACAGTGACTGGGCAAAAGCATGGAATTGTTGGTTGGACCAAAACTGGATGGCCAACCTTGACAAGGCTTCCCAGTTTCCAAGGGATTTTTCAGTCTGATTTGCTTTGCCTCCCATAGAAGCAGGTAGGTGAGACAAGGTTATTACCACATGCATTTATGTGCATGTGTGGCAGTCCTGCCAGAATTGCTGTTATATTCTACCAGAGACAAGTGGTGTTTGGATTTTGCCACAGAGCAAGTAGGAAGACTACAGACTATGTGTGGATCTGGTCACCCTCTGTGTGACTTTGGGCACATCTCTTCCCCTCTTTGAGCTTCAGTTTCCTCATCCATAGTTTGAAGAGAGGAAAAGGGAGGGAGAAACAGATGACCTCATTGAACCTTGTCATCCTTGATACTGTGTGATTAGCTATGTCTAAGGGGAAAGAATTGAGGGCCAGCAGGGAGTACTGATCCTCTCAAAGTCACCTAGAGGTCATGGCTGATATGGAACTCCAGCTGTATTCTCCACCTCCCAGGTCAGTGCCATCCAGGACCTAACAAGCTCGCCTGATACAAAGAGAGTAACATAAGAGAGGATCCATGTTCTGGGCACTCATGATGTGCATCACACCATGCTTGGTCTGGAATGGGGCAAAAGGACACATCAGAGAAATGGTCCTGTGTGTATGCGTGTGAGTATGAGGCTGAGGGGACTCTCATGCATACATAGTGCTGTGTTAAGAGGTCATGGATAACTTCTCAACCTTCACTGGCCTCCAGGGAAGAAACATCAGACATGTATGGAACTATATACACTGAGTTCATCTCACATCCAAACACCTTACCCTTGGGCTACTCCTAACCCCAGCACAGCTCAAGGCAGTCCTGGACCCTGGCCTGACCTCTTCCCACCTTCCCAGTAACACTAACTTCTGAAGTATCACCCTTCAGCTCCCAAACAGGTTGTTTCTGGTCCTAAAGTCAGACAGGGCCAGAGGAGAGGGCTGAAGAGGAGTTGTGGCAAAGGAGCCAGTGAGACTTGAGTTCTTAACCCTGGAGTTGCCAAACATGGAATAACCTTTGTTCTTTGCTCCGATGCTCCCAGTGAATAGTTCGGAAATCTACTGCCAATGAGTCATGTGTATTGACCACTTATTCCACACCAGGCACTTTAAAGACACAACCTTCTCAAATCCTCATAGTATCTCTGTGAGGCAGGCCCTGATTAGTGTTATTTTGCAAACAAGGAAACTGAGGCTCACAGAGGACTTGCTTAAAAGCACACAGCTCAGGTGTGTGTGTGTGTGTGTGTGTGTGTGCACGTGCGCGCATGCACATGTGATGGGGTGGGGGCTGGGATTCTAAGTTCCTTTGCTTCCTCCCTCTTCAAATATCCTCAGCTGATGGAGAGCTCCATGTGGTGCTGGATGCTAGGAGCTCAGTTTCCCCATCAGGACCACAAGAAGGTCAAATGAGACATCTGAGATGGCCCTTTCAGCTACGGCAGGTTCAGGCATGGCCATGCCCCTCCCTGTAGGCAGCTTCTGCAGCTGCCACAGCTCCCTCCCACACAGCCAAGCAATTGCTCACAAGGGGCCCAGCTCAGAGAGGCAGGGTGGCTCAGGGCATCCCATACCCCTGAGTGGGTTTACAAGCCCAGAAGTCCTGCCTATTTGACTGGGTCTGCAAAGTAGTAGTGCTGGAAAAAGAGACACAAAACTCAAAGTGTACGTAGGTCTGGCAGGCCGCCTCTTATTCTGAGATCTGTGTGTTGATTCATGTCTGCCACAACCCTGTGTGCGCACGTGTGTCTTTATGCTGTATGCATGCTTCTGTATGTCTAATTGTGAGTGTGCCTGCAAGCTCATGCATGGGAGAGTATCTGTTTGTGTGCACGCATGCCTACCTCTGTATGTGCACGTGTGCATGTGTGTGAGTCTACATGCTTGTGGATATGTACTATCTGTGTGTGCATGTGTGATTGCACATGTATTTGCCTCTATGTGTGTATGTGTGTGTGTGCACACACTTGAATGGTGTGTCTATGCATATGTGTGTGTAGCTGAGAGTATGCAGAAACACAGGTATAGGCTCCATCTTTGTGGACACGCACGTGAGTGAATGTGTGCATGTGTGCTAATATCTGGGACCAGGGATAGAGGCCCCTGACTTTTTCTTGAGGGTCTCTGACCCCAACAGTCTCTAAAAGACTGTCATTGGTGAGAGCATTTGCCGGGAGTCTGACAGATTAGGGTAATGAATGCAACAGGATTTAAATCCATGCCAAATATCCAGAATGGTTCTCCAGGGAGTGGACAGTCATATCAGTCTGGTGTCCAGCGTCATAGGTACTTTCACCTCCCCTTTGCCCTGTTCTTCTCATTGGATCCATCTCTCATCATCTGCTCTCTACTTACTGCCATTGCAGCCACCTTCCTGGCTTTCACATTGCTACTTGGGACCCTCCACACCATTTTTGCCCAAGGCCACTGGAGTGATTTTCTTAAAACCGTCCACTTAACTATATCCATACTTTATTGAACTCCTCTATCCTCTAAAACAAGTTGAGTCCTCAGATTTTGGAATTTCATGGATAAGGAAGGCAATATTTAAATAAATGAGGAAGGGAACAGTCAAGAGTATTGGAAACTTTATTTTCCTGAGGACAAAAATTTTAAAAATCTCACACTTCTATTTCATAAAAATAAATCATTTAAACCCCACCCCCATAAGAAGTAATAGTAATCTTTAAATAAAGAATAGTCCTTTGACTTGAATTAATTTAGCTTTCTGAAAACTGCAATGCATTAGCCCTACCCTTCTCATGTTTTACTGCAGATGAGTGAAAAGCTCATTTGAGAACCTCACTAGGTGAGGGCCAGGAACCCACGGATCAATTCCAAATTCTATGGGAGGTAGACTCTTGTCCTCCATCTCCAGCTCCTCTCTCCTCAAACCCTGCAATAAGGCACATGATGAAACCAGCCCTTCCTCCAACCCATCACTGCCTCCAGACTCTTGCTGATGAAGTTCCCTCTGCCAGGCATGCCTGGAATGCCCTTCCCCCCATTTGGACTGACAAACTTCTCTTCCTTCAAGCTCAGCCCAAATGTGACCTCCTGTAAATCTATTCCAAGCTCCTCCAACGATGCCAGCTTGATTTTCATCTTGTCTTCTATGTAGTCAGGCTAGTTGTCAAAAGTTCTCCCTACTGGGTGCAGCTATGGGAAGCCATATAGTGTCAACAAGACTATGGATTTAGGAGTTCAGATCCCATCTCTGCCAATCATATCTGAGTGATCTTGTAAATATTTCTTGATCATTCATAGTGTCCATTCCCCATCTACAAAAGGAGGAAAACAATGGCTTGCTTATGGTGAAAATCACCATCACAGTTGACAAACAGAAAGTGCCTATGTCTGACACATACCATATATGAAATAAATATCAGTTCCCTGATTCTTTAAAGCAGAAATAATATCCTCTACATCCTCATGCGTCCTGCTGTGCTTGTGTATCCTGCATGTACAAGATATTGCAAGCACTCAACAACTATTTATTGACCAACTAACTATCTAGCATAGTGTCTGGCATATGTCTTGATAAAGATTTAACACTTTTCTTACCTCTTCTTTGAGGACAAAAGCTATTTGGTTTTTTGTGTAATTCCTGTGGTGCCTAGCACAGAGTAGGTATTTAATATACGTTGAAGGAAATCAGTAGCAATAATCATAATAATAGTTACCATTACTTGTATGGTATGGATGCTACATGCCAGGCATCACACTAGGAACTTTACACACATTGTCTCTAATATTTCCATACATTTAATATGTAAACAATAACACCAACCTCACCACCCTATAAACTTGGTGTCACTATTATGTTTATTTTAAAGCTGAGGAAATGGAGGCTCAGAAAGGTTAAGAATCTTGTCTTTGTGGCAAGGCCAGGGAAGCAACAGAGGCAAGTTTTAGAATAAGAGCCAGCCAGCTGTCTTATTTCTGTGAGAAAGCAGTAGAAGATCACAGAGCTGTTGTCAAAGGTAAGACTTGAACCCAAGCCTTTCTAGCTCTAAGGTAGTCTCAGAAGCCTATCTGCCTTCCAGCCAGCACTCAGTGGTCCCCAGCTGCCTCCTTCAAACCAGAGCAGTGGAGTGGGCTGGGGCTAGGTAACCTCTTACCTTCACTTTCCTGAAGCAAGCCCAAAACACGTCCAACAGAGGCATGGTGGGGTGAGGGGAACTGGCAGGGCCCAGCAGAGCTCTGCTGGGCACAGGTCTCTCCCTCTCTGGGGACCAGGCTACCCAGGAGCCGGGGCTCAGCCAGAGCTAGCTCTGATCCGGTGCTCCATCAGCGACTCATCTTGGGAAGAGGCGGAGAGCAGCGGCCTGAGCTCAGCTCGTCTGCACTTTTCCCCGAGGGCCCGAGGGAGGGAAGGAGGGAGGGGGGGAGGAAGAGAGACTAGCTGAGGAGGAGGGGCCAGGAGGCGGGTCGCTGATTCAAACTCGGCACCGTTAACCAGTTGGCTGGTACTGGACAGCAATGCCAATTGAAATTCCCTGAATTTCAGCTCCCAAGCTTGGAGCATCCAGCCTGCTGCAGCTTACCGGCCAGTCCTGCCACTTGCACGCTGGCCTGCTTGGCTCCTGCCACCTGCGAATGACACACCAGCCCTTCCTGGGGGCCTCTGGGTAAAACCGAAACCACACAGGGACACTGGAAAGAGTGCCAAGGAAAAGCACCCAGGGAGGAGAGCCCTCGACCTGAGCAGGACTCAGGTCGGTGTGGAGACACAGAAGGGGAAAGGCCTGGGCCCTGGGTCACAGGGTCGTCCTCCTCACCCTGCTTTAACGTCAGGAATCATGACTCACTCTGGCATTTTGGGGAGGCCCTCTCCTTTCTGGGCCTCACTTTCCCAACTGTACAATGAGAAGCAGGCTCACAGGTCACTAAGTCTCAAGTCTGTTGTATGGCTCCCGTTTGGAGTTAGCTACAGGGCAAGTCTGTAGGAAAATCCCTTCTGGTAATTACTACTGCTTTCAGAACTGCTGTGCTGCCCTTAGGCATTCATAGGAAGTCAGGGAATGCTGCAAAGAGAATCCCAGCTCTCAAAGATCATTTCCTCCATCCCTCTGCCTCAGAGCATCACAGCTTTCTCCCAACTCAGATATCCTGGCTATGTGTCCTTTTCTGAACATTGAAGCAGATGACAATTTCCCTTCTTTATCCACTCTCATACTCCCATGCGCAGAACACTCCAGTTCCAGTTTAGCCTGGAATCTAGTCTTGAACCCCCTGGATGCACTGAAGTCAGCTCTTTCCATGGAAACAGAGTTAGCACTAGCCACTTCTAGAGGCTTTTTGGGCAGGAAGCCATTAAGAAATAGTGATTCCCTTCCCCCACTCCAAAGCTTCAGCAGGCAGGGTGCCATGGCTGATGGCCAGAGGGTCCCAGGGACCGACTCCAGGCTTGGGTCTCTGGGGGGATATGTCATCACAAGTCCTAGAATAACTTACTCCCTCTGGCCTCACTTCCCTTTCTGAGATTCACGATGGTCAGGCAAAGGGCCAAATCCTGGGGCCCAAGAAGATCTTAAGCCTACTTTGAGCAAGCCTCTGCCTATGTTTGAGGACTTTCCTCATCTGTGGTTTGGTCCAGAGGTTTGTCTTGAGGGTCTCTAAGGATCCCTCCAGTCCTGCTTACACCTTACTCTGTGGCCCTCAGTTTCCTTATTTGTACTCTGGGGAGGTTGTGATGACGGATCTCTCACCTTCTCCCTAGCCTCTGGGTCATCTCAGATATTTGTTCTGCTGGGCTCTGTCAGAAGGATATTCAGACACAAGGCAAATGGTTCCTTCACAACCACCTCCAACTGTATGCATGCTCACGAGGGGAAGCCCCCTGCCTGGGGCAGGCAAGTAACACAAGAACCAAGAGTGGAGCAGTGTTTCCTCCTTTGAATGTATCTCCTCTTCCCCCTCAGCCACATGTTTGAGGATGGAGAGCCACGGAGGCTGTGCGGTAAGAATGCAGGCCTCCCAGAATGAGTCCCTTCATTAGATTCAGGCCCCTGGGCAGAGGTGCACCAATTGTGCCTTTGGACATTCATTCAGGAGGCAATAGTGCACAGCACACTGACTTGAGAGATCAGGAGATTTCAGTTCGGGGCCTCTCACACTAGTTTAGCTTTGAGCTTGAGGATAGTAGCGTTCAACCACTAAGCCTATGAACTGTGGCTCTGAACTGTCTGGATCCAAATCCAAGTTCTGTTACTCTCTAACTAGATGACCTTGGGCTGCCTTACTTTCCTCATCTGTTAAACGGGAGATAATAATAGTACATACCTGGTTGGGAGGTTTAAATTAAATGAGTTAGAGCATTTAGTACAGAGCCTGGCATACAGAAAGTTCTCAAGAAATGTTATTTGGTATTACTGAAAAACTAAGGCTTTGGAACTTGACAGACTTAGATTTGAATACTGGTTCTGCTGCCTTTAGCAGTGTGCCCTCAGGAAAGTCACCTCATTTCTGTTTCCCCATCTGTAAACTGAGGATTCTCTGTTTATATGAGGGAACTACTGTTAGGAGTTGATGGAAGAGAACATTCATTTACACTCACCATGCTGGGCACATAGTAAGCGTTCAATAGATGTGAGTTTCTTTGCTCCCTCTTCTTTTCCCGGGTGCTCCTGACTCTCCCTGCTCTTGGTAAAGCAGAAAGAATGTTAATTTGGCATTCTTTAGACCCAAATTCAAATCCAGGCCCAGCTACTTTGGGGCTATATAACTACCTTAGGCAAGTCACTTTCTCTCTGGGACCTTCAGTTTCCCTGGCTGTAACATGAGGATGCTGAAGCTGAAGC
>NW_024070207.1:74579437-74595440 GCF_014754425.2 Oryx dammah
GACCTTCAGTTTCCCTGGCTGTAACATGAGGATGCTGAAGCTGAAGCTCCAATACTTTGGCCACCTGATGCAAAGAGCCAACTCAGGAAAAGGACAGAGGAGCCTGGCATGCTATAGTCCATGGGGTCGCAAACAGTTGGACACAACTTAGTGACTGAAGAACAACAGCAAACATGAAGGTGAAGGTAAAGATCACTACTTACCTTCCAAACTTGTCATTAAGGAAGAAGCAACATGAAGAACCTGATGTATAGTGGTTTCTCTCAGTCAACACAGATTCTCCCTCCTTTCTTTCCTACTTCTGTCCTCCTTCCCTACCTCATGGGGGCTCTGAATCTGGGAGGGCTTCCCTTGCCTCATACCCAAGATCTCCCATGATGGGCATAACAGGCTGCTTTTGTTTGGTGGCCAGAGTCCAGAGGGGCCGGTTATTGAGGGAGTGAAGAATAGGGTATGGAGACTATAGCAATTAGGACAGGTGGACCCAGAGGGACTGGGAACTTGTAGACAGACAAGCAGGGAGGCTATCACATTAACCCTCATGAGACTAGCTGCTTTCTTCCTCCACTCAGGAACTGGCACTGTCTGCCATAGGGTGTCTTGTCTAAGGCCCAAGTCACCAGTCTGTGCCAAGGAACCCAGGTGAGGGAGATAGTATATTATCTGGTATAGCTTAGATCGGTGAATTCGGAAGAATGGCCTACCTCCCGAGGTCACTGTGTTCTTCCCTCTGTCAGATATTGAGCAGATCATATTTGGAACCACTAAAGTGAAAAGGCTTTATAGAATGAGACAGGAAGTCAGAGACCTTACTAGAACCTTCTTAACTTTTTGCTCTCAATATCTCTTTATACTATTAAAAGTTATTATTAAAGATCTAGGCATTCTTATTTATGTGGGTTGTATCTATGGATATTTATGGTATTAGAAATTAAGACTGAGATGTTTAAAGAGGATTGATGGATTCATTTATTTTAAAAACATGCTTCAAAATTAGACATGTTCACATATTTTTAATATATTTTGTGAAGAATAACAATATTTCCTAAAATAAATTTACTGAGAAGAGTGGCATGGTTTTACAGTTTCTTGCTTCTCTCTTTAATATCTGGCTTAACAGAAGATAGCTGAACTTTCATGGTTGCTTATATGTTCAGTCTCTTGTGATAGGCTGTTTTGACTGAAGTATGTGAAGAAAATCTTGCCTCTCAAAGATACATAATTTGAAAAGGGAGACCTCATTGATCATTGAAAAGGGTCTCAGAGACCTTTAGGGATTCTTGGGTCACACTTTGAGAACCACTGTATTACAAGATCCTAATTAGACCTCATTAAAGAATTCTGAAACATTTGTGCTGGAAGAGTCTTACAGAGCATTCAGTTTGAAATTTTTCATTGAGCAAAGAGGGAAACTGAGGCCCACATAAGGAAAGGAACTACCCAACTTCACACAGCAAGGCAATGCTGGAGCTCATACTTGGACCCAGATCTCCTGCTTCCTAGGACAGTTCTCTTCCTACCAATGTTGTTAAATACAGGTTATTCAGTAAATAATCTGCTTGCAATGCAGGAGACTCGGGTTTAATTCCTGTGTTGGGAAGATCCCTTGGAGAAGGGAATGGCTACCCACTCCAGTATTCCTGCCTGCAGAATCCCATGGACAGAGGAGCCTGGTGAACAACAGTCCATGGGGTCACAAAGGGTTAGACATGATTGAGTGACTAACACTTGTTAAATGCAGCTCTATAGTTCCAAGGGTACTATGCTGGAGAGTACCCTAGTCTGGGTTATAGGGAGGTTTGGGTTCTAATACTAGATTTACATTACTGATGCAGCAGTCAAAGCTTTTCTAAGCATTCAAAGATTGCAGCATAGATCAAGAATGTAGTAAAGATTATGAAGTAGGGAGCTCCCCCATCATTATATGTATACAAGGGAAAGTTGGCCCAACTAACTTCTCATGTTCCTAACATGATAGCCTAACAGAGGTGACTATAAATGGTACGTTGTACCAAAGTTTAGGCAGGATTCCTGTGGCAGGGCCTAATCAGTCCTTTTTCCAGGTTGAAACAGGAACATGGTAACTCAAAAGAAGTGTTTGAATAATTATTCCACACTTATTTTATTTAAAAAACTGTTTATGCATTTATTTGCTTATATTCTATCTTTCATTCACCAATGTCCATTCATTCATTCAACAAATATTTACTTGACACCTACTACACAAATCTTGGCATTTGTATTTCATCTTTTTTTTCCCTTGGTCTCTAAATATTTACCAATGTTTCAATCAGTGAAATCTACTATAACAGATGGAGAGAGCAAAGCCCAATGGAAATCAAGTTTCCTAGCAGTCCATAGGCAGACAGGAATGGAGTGAAAGGCACAAGTCTAGATTTCCATTTCTAATAATCACAGTAGAGAATGGAAGCATAGAAGTGTTCCTATGAGACAAATAGTTGCATTACAATCTCTAAACAGCTGTTTACTCCCCTAGAAAGGAATATGCTATTATATAAGCTCCTGGAGGACAGAAATTTTCTCCCAAGGGAATATGGTTTTCCAATGCTCGTGTATTTTTCAGTACACAGCCACTGCCTTTGGCATCTAGCACTTTCCATCAATCGGGCTCAGGATCTTATATCCATGTCTTTTATGCATGTATACATTCATTCATTCATTCATTCAGTAGATCTTACTGATCACCACACTGTGCTTGGCCCCAAAGATATAGAGATGATGATGTATAACAATAGCTGCCATTTATTGAGCACTTTATGTATACTCACTCTGTTCTAAACACTCTCAAAGCTTTATCACATTTAGTTTTCACAGTAACTCTCTGTAAAAATTACTCTTATAATTCTCATTTTACAGATAAGAAAATGGAGTCTGAAAGAGGTGGAAAATCTTGCCCAAGTTCACACAGTTGGTAATTGGCAGTGCTAAAATCCAAGCAAAACTCATTTGACCTCAGGACCCATGGACCTCAGGGCCCATGCCCATACACATTACTCTCTACTCAGATATGGTCCCCGTCCTGGTGGAGGGCTGGCTCATGTTCCATGGAAGAGTTAAGCCAATAGATAAAATAACTCTGATCCAAAATATAGCAGGGGAGGTGGAAATAGAGAGACAAGGAAAGTACTATCAAAGGATAGATCAAGGTCAGCTCAAAGAATAAGAACATTTGAAAGAAGAGATGTATTCAGCTTGAAGAATGCACAGGATTTGGGGAAATAATGGATTGAGTATTCCAGAAAGAGGGGCTAGCATAAGCAGAGGCCTAGCAGTAAGAATTCAGAAATCACCTATTAATTACATGTGACAAAATTCATTCAGGTGGTCTGCTGTGTAGGTTGCATCAAGTTGCCACACTGAGCAAAATATAAATACAAGATGCTCAGTTAAATTTGGATTTCAAATCAACAATGAATAATTCCTTAGTACGTCTGAAATTCAGATTTAACTGGTATCCTGAATTTTAGATATTTTCTATTTTATGCAGTCCTAAGGGGGTATAAATGAGATGCTAAAATAAGAAAAAGTAGATTAGAACCAGATCATAGACAGCCTTCAATGTCAGGTTAGGTAGTTGCCATATGACCTTCAAAAATGCCTTACTGAGTTTCAGTTCCCCCATCTGCAATGTGAGGGCACTGAACTAGATCAGTAACTCCTAAACCTGGCTATACATCTGATTTTAAAAAGAAGACTGCCAAGCTATTTTCCAGATATCCTGAATCAGAACCTTAAGGAGTAGGGTCCGGTTCTCTGGTGATTCTGATGAATAGCTGGGATTGGAAAGCAATGGGCCAAATGGCTCTAGGGGTCCTCTAGCTCCCATGTTTATTATGACCAATCCAATAATTGATTATAATGGAGAGGCAGAATATACCTTTATACCTTTAAATCCCTGAGCTCCTTTGGTCTCCTGATTTTCCTCATCAGGGAGGCCCAACACCAAAGACTTCGGGAATTCCCTACCCATTCCTCTCTCAGAGACAGAAGATTACCATTTTAAATGAGGTGTTCCAGCAGATGAAAAGCAGATAATCATTTCTACAAAATGCCCCTTGCCTTGACAGGAATTTTCTCATGCCCAAGGGAGGGGCCCAGGTACGGTTGGAAAATGGGATGGAGACTAGGGTTCTGTGTGTTACAGGACCATTAAGGCAAGCAGCCAGAGACTGAGGCAGGCCTGAATGTGATCTCCGGAAAAGACATGAGATGTCCCTTGGAGAAGTGAAATTCCTGCTGTTAGAAAGTCTGGTCTCCCAGTCCCCAGGGCCTCAGGTGGGAAATGCAGAATTTTCAGCTCAGGAATGCAATGTCCCTGCCCACTGCCACAGTGGTTCTGCCCATAAGTAGGTCAGCTCAGCACCTCCTAGCTCCTGTGGCCCCTAGTCCAGTCAACTTGTTAGGCTGAGAGTCAGAGGCAGGGCAGGGGACATGAGATTCCCCAAGGATCAAGCTCTACTACGTTTCCTAGACAGGCTCAGCACCCCTCACCTTGGGCCAACCCACTCCACCTCTCTGGGGAGGCCTTGGGCTTCATTTCTAAGTGCAACAGTCCTGAAGGGCCACCACTGGCTTGGCCTCACAGGAAGTGGTGGTAACCGAGGGCTGAATCCCTTGAGCATCTGATTGTCAGCAGGATTGTTGGCCATTATCAGCCCAGCACATGAGCAATTTCCTGCATGAAGCATTGGCTCCAAATGCTCTGACAAAGGGGCTGCTGACTCGGCCCTCACAGGCCAGAGAGAACCTGGCAGGGCTAAGTGCAGGGTGAGAAAGCTAGCCCACAAAGGGAAAGGAAATGGAGAATGTGTCACAGATGTGGGTAAGAGAACTGAGAAACAGGGCAGGAGAAAGAAGTAAACTAGCTTGGAACAAGTTCTGGGCCAGTGACACAGTGGGGACCTCCTCCTCGGGCTCCAGAATGGCCTATGGGCATGACTCAGGGAGACTTTGGGTTAGGGTAGCAAATGCTTGGGAACTTCTTTGCCAGGCTTGGTGGGTAGAATGAAAGTCTTTGTCATAGGATAATAGCTTCAGGAAACCTGGATACCCTGAGAGATGGCAAGACCTAGGCAGGCACTACAGGGTAAGCCTTGCTACATTTGCAGGAAGGCAGGCAGAATAGGCTCTCTGGAGAGCCGAGGTGACAACCAGGAGTGGAGATGCTCAGGGGAGCATGCATGCTAAGATGTTTCAGTCATGTCCAACTCTACGCAATGCTATGGACTATAGCTTGCCAGGCTCCTCTGTCCATGAGATTCTCTAGGCAAGAATACTGGAGTGGGGTGTCATTTCCTTTTCCAGGGGATCTTCCTGACTCAGAGGTGAAACCAAGGTCTCCTGCATTGCAGGCAGATTCTTTACCACTAGTGCCACCTGGGAAGCCCCATGGGACAGTGCAGGTCTTCAGTCTCATACAGTGTCTTGGGGGAAAGTGTGGCAATTGACGAGTCCATGGACAGATAATGCCAAGTACTCTAGGAGGGGTTGAGGATGTGGCACCTGGAGGGTCTCTGTCTGTGGGTGGAAGGATTCCAGCAGGGGAAAAAAGGCCAGATTCTAGTTTACGAGGGGATCAGTAAGGGCAAAGCAAGACACTCAGGTCACCAAGGATGAAACTAGGGATCAAAGTGGGGACTTGGTCACCATTACTTGGTCACCATTACCAGTCAGAGCCCTGTGAACCAGGATGCAGGGCCAGGGCCAGGCCACAACAAGGTTCTGATGCTGAGTACAGAAGGTGGGCCTGGGCTGCCCAGTGTCAGGATGGATGCCAGAAATGGGGCTGGGCCAGTAGGTAGGATCAAAAGGTCTCAGCTATGTGGGAAAGAGATCAGCAGTGGCTGGGTCCTGGGCAATATTAGATAATAGGCCCCACAGCACCAAGTTCAGTGCAGAAGTGTCTGTCTTCTTGAGCTCGAACCACTCAGCTTAAACAACTTGACTCAGAGTCTGCCACAGTGGCCAAAAGCCTCCCAAGAGGCCCAGACTCAGGAAAAACAAGCCTTGAACTAAGAAGCTGTGACCTGCTCGGTAATTTGGTGAACTCTGAGACAAGCCATTCCTGGGCTTCTGGGTCTTCATTTTTCTATCTACCATCCATCCATAGGACTGGAGGAAGAAAAATACATACATGGAAGGAGAAGAAACCAAAAGAAGAGTAATAATAACAGTGATGATGATGATGAAATAAAATATAGAACATTAAGAGGAAAGTATAATGATGAGTTCTAATAACCACAATCATAGCTAACATGCATTAAGCACTTACTTTGTGCCAGATGCCTCTCTAAATACTTTCAATGAATAGCTTCATTAACCATCACAGAATTCCTGAGTGGTAGCTAGAAATGAGGAAATCAGTTACTTTTGCCTGAGGTCCTAACAGTTGTCAAGTGGTAGAGTGAGCTTTCTAATCCAGGCAGACTGGCTCCTGAGTCTGCATAAGTAACTCTCATACTCAATAGCCTCCAACAAAGAGGCTCATGGGGATAATAATAAAAAAAAATCAACCCCAGCTCCTCCCTGTAGCCCAGTTAGTAGGAGTGTCTCCACCAGTGAGCATGGCTTGGTTGTCCTCCATATCTATTTGTCAACAATAAACAAATAAACAAGTAAATAAATATGCAAAAAAAAATAAAGTAAAATTCCAGGTATTGACCAGAGCTATAAAAATACAACAGGAGGAGAAGATGAAAAATGAGGCCCAAAGCACAAAAAGTGTCATCTGGCTGGAACTGGAGCCTTGATCTCTATGCCAGACTTCCTTGCGTTGTCCTATTCTGTCTCCTCACCCTCCATCCCACATCTCATCAACCACCTGCCTCATCAAAGCCTTAGACTTTGTCAATTCTACCAAGGCCAGGGCTCAATGCATGTGGTGGGCTGGTTCTTCCCATGGGCAATGGGGCTCCCTTCTCTAGCTGTTAGGAAAAGTGAAAGTGTTAGTTGCTCAGTCGTGCCTGACTCTTTGTGACCCCATGGACTGCAGCTCACCAGGCTCCTCTGTCCATGGGATTTTCCAGGCATGGATACTGGAGTGGTTTGCCTTCTCTAGGGGATATTCCTGACCCAGGGATCGAACCCGGGTCTCCTGCACTGCAGTCAGATTCTTTCCTGAACAGAAACTCCAATTTGCCATTGTCTTTCATCGCCAGCAATGCAGGAGACTTGGGTTCAATCCCTGGGTTGGGAAGATCCCCTGGAGAAGGGAACGGTTACCCATTCCAGTATTCTGGCCTGGAGAATTCCATGGACAAAGAAGCCTGGCAGGCTACAGTCCATGGAGTTGCAAAGAGTCCAACATGACTGAGAGCCTTTCACTCTCAATTTTCACTCTTTCATTGCCCTGGACTCTGGGCTCATGAATAGTAGTGCTGACCCCTGGTAGCAAGGCCGGGCAATGGGTAGAGAGGCTAGTGTTCTAAATTCCTGGAATTCACTAGCAGTGAGCTCCTCAGCTTACAGATAGTGGTGAATCTGTACACTATTCAGAAAGTCAGGCAGTCAGCTCTTTTTTGAACATCAGCCACCACATGATTACCCAAGATGAGAAAGACACAATCCTGCCCTCAAAGAGCTTTTAATCTAGTTTCGGGAACAAAACAGACATTTCTATTGGAAGGGAAGGAGCCCTAGACTGAGAGGAAGTAGACATACCTTATAGTCCCAAGAAGCTGAGTAATCTTGGGTAAACCTCTGCATCACTCCATGCCTTGGTTTCCCCTTCTGAAAATCTGGATGACACTCTGTCTTGCTAGGGTTATTTTTAAGATTAAATGATAGGATGGATGTGAAAGTACTGGAGATCTGCAAATTGAAGCGGGTATTTATCCTAGTCTGAACAGCTAAGCTGGATGTGGCCAAAGTTAACTTAGACAAGGAGAGTGTTGTGCTCTTCAACTCATTTACACTTTCTTAAGAAAATATAAATGGAACTCTTTATGAATGCAGCTTGGCTTTTACAGCAACATCTATTAGGTTAAATACTTACATCAAATGCACAACTTACACATGATTTTTAAATACACAAACAGATACAATTCCATACTTTTCTCATTGCTTTTCAACTGTACTTAATCATTAAGATTAAACAAGTAATGCATATGAAATGTTCTTTGTAAACTGGAAAACACAATGGAAATGTGTTATTATTACCAAATGTAGGGTCTGTTATATTTCCGTCTAGAATCCTCTAATTTTAAATTAGGCATTCCAGTAGGGCCTAATTTATCTGGCAGCTCAGGTCATTTTGGCATCAAAGGTGAGCACATCTTCTAATGTTGGGATGGGATGGGTTCTTTGGATCCAGCTGAGGTCCACAGAGCTGACCAAGCTGCGGTAGATTTGGCCATTGTGGGGAGGGGGACTGACTCCTTTCCCACAGACAGATGCCCTCAGGAGGAGACAGATTTTGATCTGGTAGCATAAAGAATGTTAAGACCTTGGCATTTGGAGTATAAAGACCAAAGACTATAGGGGTAAAGACAGGACCAGCAGGCTTTACAGACACCACACAGCCTCCTGTGTCCATGTCTGTGGGCACACTTTTCTCTTTTGGGAAAAGGATGGGGCAGAAGTAGAAAGAGATAGGTGAAATCTCAGGAGATTCAAGGCTTCAGGAACTGCTCATTTCCTGCTCTGTTCTCTCTGTTTGCAACTTCCTCACTTCTGAGAAATTCTCCACTCTCCATTTTTTTTTAAAATGAAATCTGCCTAATTAAATATTAGACGATTCTAGATGGAAATGTAAGGGAGTCTACATTTGATAGCAATAACACATTTCTGTCATATTTTCCAATTTACAAAGAACATTTCACATGTATTAACTTGCTTAATCTTCACAATCAAGAATATCTGAAGGCAGTTCTATTTCCAGTTTTTTAAGGAATCTCCACACTGTTCTCCATAGTGGCTGTACTAGTTTGCATTCCCACCAACTGGTTTCTTTTTCTCCGCACCCTCTCCAGCATTTATTGTTTGTAGACTTTTTGATAGCAGCCATTCTGACCGGCATGAGATGTTACCTCATTGTGGTTTTGATTTGCATTTCCCGGATAATGAGTGATGTTGAGCATCTTTTCATGTGTTTGTTAGCCATCTGTATGTCTTCTTTGGAGAAATGTCTGTTTAGTTCTTTGGCCCATTTTTTGATTGGGTCACTTATTTTTCTGGAACTGAGCTTCAGGAGTTGCTTGTATATTTTTGAGATTAATTCTTTGTCAGTTGCTTCATTTTCTATTATTTTCTCCCATTCTGAAGGCTGTCTTTTCACCTTGTTTATAGTTTCCCTTGTTGTGCAAAAGCTTTTAAGTTTATTTAGGTTCCTTTTGTTTATTTTTGCTTTTATTTCCATAACTCTGAGAGGTGGGTCACAGAGGATCCTGCTATAATTTACGTCAGAGTGTTTTGCCTATGTTTTCCTCTAGGAGTTTTATAGTTTCTGGTCTTACATTTAGATCTTTAATCCATTTGGAGTTTATTTTTGTGTATGGTGTTAGAAAGTGTTCTAGTTTCATTCTTTTACAAGTGGTTGACCATTTTTCCCAGCACCGCTTGTTAAAGAGATTGTCTTTAATCCGCTGTATATTCTTGCCTCCTTTGTCAAAGATAAGGTGTCCATAGGTGTATAGATTTATCTCTGGGCTTTCTACTTTGTTCCATTGATCTAGATTTCTGTCTTTGTGCCAGTACCATATTGTCTTGATGACTGTTGCTTTGTAGTATAGCCTGAAGTCAGGCAGGTTGATTCCTCCACTTCCATTCTTCTTCCTCAAGATTGCTTTGGCTATTTGAGGTTTTTTGTATTTCCATACAAATTGTGAAATTATTTGTTCTAGTTCTCTGAAAAATACCGTTGGTGGCTTGATAAGGATTGCATTGAATCTATACATTGCTTTGGGTAGTATACTCATTTTCACTCTATTTATTCTTCCAATCCATGAACATGGTGTATTTCTCCATCTATTTGTGTCCTCTTTGATTTCTTTCACCAGTGTTTTATAGTTCTCTATATATAGGTCTTTAGTTTCTTTAGGTAAATATATTCCTAAGTATTTTATTCTTTTCATTGCAATGGTGAATGGAATTGTTTCCTTAATTTCTCTTTCTGTTTTCTCATTGTTAGTGTATAGGAATGCAAGAGATTTCTGTGTGTTAATTTTATATCCTGCAACTTTACTATATTCATTGATTAGCTCTAGTAATTTTCTGGTGGAGTCTTTAGGGTTTTCTATGTAGAGGATCATGTCATCTGCAAACAGTGAGAGTTTTACTTCTTCTTTTCCAATCTGGATTCCTTTTCTTTCTTTTTCTGCTCTGATTGTTGTGGCCAAAACTTCCAAAACTATGTTGAATCGTAGTGGTGAGAGTGGGCATCCTTGTCTTGTTCTTGACTTTAGGGGAAATGCTTTCAATTTTTCACCATTAAGGATAATGGCGGGTTTATTATATATGGCTTTTATTATGTTCAGGTATGTTCTTTCTATGCCTGCTTTCTGGTTTTTTATCATAAATGGATGCTGAATTTTGTCAAAGGCTTTCTCTGCATCTATTGAGATAATCATATGGTTTTTATCTTTCAATTTGTTAATGTGGTGTATTACATTGATTGATTTGCGGATATTGAAGAATCCTTGCATCCCTGGGATAAATCCCACTTGGTCATGATGTATGATCTTTTAAATATGTTGTTAGATTCTGTTTGCTAGAATTTTGTTAAGGATTTTTGCATCTATGTCCCACTGCTGGGCATACACGCCAAGGAAACCAGAATTGAAAGAGACATGTGTACCCCATCACACTACTGTTTACAATAGCCAGGACATGGAAGCAACCTAGATGTCCATCAGCAGATGGATGTATGAGAAAGCTGTGGTACATATACACAATGGAATATTATTCAGCTTTTAAAAGAATGCACTTGAATCAGTTCTGATGAGGTGGATGAAACTGGAGCCTATTGTAGAGAGCGAAGTAAGTCAGAAAGAGAGACACCAATACAGTTTATTAATGCATATATATGGAATTTAGGATGGTAATGATGACCCTATATGTGAGACAACAAAAGAGACACAGATGTAAAGAACAGACTTTTGGATTCTGTGGGAGAAGGTGAGGGTGGGATGATTTGAGAGAATAGCATTGAAACATGTATATTATCATATGTGAAATAGATCGCCAGTCCAGGTTCAATGCATGAGACAGGGTGCTCAGGGCTGGTGCACTGGGATGACCCTGAGGGATGGGATGGGGAGGGAGGTGGGAGGGGGGTTCAAGATGGGGAACGCATGTACACCCATGGCTGATTCATGTGAATGTATGGCAAAAACCACCACAATATTGTAAAGTAATTAGCCTCCAATTAAAATGTTTTAAAAAAGAATATCTGAAGGCCAGTGAGAAAATACAGGGGCTTCTCAGGTGGCCTTAGTGGTAAAGAACATGCCTGCCAATTCAGGAGACATAAAAGATGTGGGCTCAATCCCTGGGTTGGGAAGATCCCTTGGAGAAGGAAATGGCAACCCACTCCAGTATCCTTGCCTGGAGAATCCCATGGACAGAAGAGCTTGGCGGGCTGCAATCCATGGGGTCACAAAGAGTCAGACATGACTGAAATGGCTGAGCACCAGTGAGAAAATAGAGTTGTATCTATTTGTGCATTTAAAAGGGCTTCCCTGCTGGCTCAGATGGTAAAGTGTCTGCCTGCAATGTGGGAGACCTGGGTTCAATTCCTGGGTCCAGAAGATCCCCTGGACAAAGAAATGGCAATCCACTCCAGCACTCTTGCCTGGAAAATCCCATGGAATTGTGTGTGCTTTGCATTCTTAGACACCCAATACTACCATTGCCTCCCAAAACATACTTTCTGACCATAGCTTATCAATCCAGGGATGCATCTAGGGATGGTTAGCTGACTTAAGCCTGGACCATTTAATTCACTTCATGTCAAATAGATGGGGACAAAATGGAAACAGTGACAGACTTTATTTTCTTGGGCTCCAAAATTACTGCAGATGGTGACTGCAGCCATGAAATTAAAAGATGCTTGCTCCTTGGAAGGAAAGCTATGACAAACCTAGACAGCTTATTAAAAGCAAAGACATTACATTGCTGACAAAGGTCCATATAGTCAAAGCCAAGGTTTTTCCAGTAGTCATGTATGGATGTGAGAGTTGGACAATAAAGAAGGCTGAAGAATTGATGTTTTTGAACTGTGGTGTTGGAGAAGACTCTTGAGAGACCCTTGGACTGCAAGGAGATCAAACCAGTCAATTCTAAAGGAAATTAATCCTGAATATTCATTGGAAGGACTGATGCTGAAGCTGAAGCTCCAATATTTCGGCCACCTGATGCGAAGAGCCAACTCATTTGAAAAGACCCTGATGCTGGGAAAGACTGAAGGTAGGAGGAGAAGGGGAAGACAGACGATGAGCTGGTTGGATGGCATCACTGACTCAATGCACATGAGTTTGAACAAGCTCCGGGAGATGGTGAAGGACAGGGAAAACTGTCATGCTGTAGTCCATGGGGTTGCAAAGAGTTGGACATGACTGAGGGACTGAACAATAACAACAAATCTAATTGTACCCTTTTACTTTACTATCTGGAGGGATTCACTCACTCTCAGGTTATGTGAGGCACAGAGACCATGTTATCATGTGAAGAGGGCCAGTTTCCTGCAGACAAGACTGAAGATGGCTTGCAGAGAGAAACTGATAGTGAGATACAGCTAGATTCAGGTCCTGGCAGTGTTCAAGGGCTCAGATCCAATGGTTCCTGAGGTGCTGCTATATTCCAGTCTCTTGAGTTTGGTTTTTCAACCATACATTACACTACTTTTGCCTAAGCTACTTTGAACTGAATTGGTCAATTTCTAACAAAATTCTCTATCCTTGGTTTTTCATCCTCAAATATTTCATAGGCAGTACTGTCAAAGAGAGAAACTGAGGCAACTCATTTTGGGTCATTTTCTTATTTGGCATATTCACTACACTTGACTATTGATTATTTCCTCTCTCTTAAAACACTTCTCTTATGTTGAAGACTCTTCATTCTCCTTAATCTCCTCTTCTGTTTCTGATTCTGCCCTTCCCCATCTCCTTCAGGGAGACATATTTCTCTGCCTCACCACTGCTATTCTCTAAAATTATATCCTAAGCTCACTCTACTCTCCCTAGATGACCTCATTCACTTTCAAGATTTCAACCACATTTTATGTGCTGATGACTCCCAACCTTTGTTTTCAGGCCCGATCTCTCCTTCAGCTTCAGACCCGTGCATCCAGTTGTCTATTCAACACCTTTTGCTGAATGTGTCACATGCACCTCAAATGCAACACATCCAACATTGAACTCCTCATTTTGTACTTTTGTTTATTCTTCACCTTAATGAACAGCACTCACACACATTCAGTAACCAAAACCAAAAACCTGGGAATCCTCCAGGATTCTTCTAATCTTCATTCACCATGTTCCACTGTTCCATCAGTCCCAACTGCTCTCTCAGTTTGTCAGTTGTTGTCCTTTACTTAGTGTTAATGGTAAGGGAGTTATTTGTAGCAAATTAGAATTAGAAATGGCTCCCCAAATGCCCTTCTCACTGACAAAGTTGTAATGCTTTGTAATTATCTCTCTGAGTTATTATAACGACTAGTCTAGCAAACATATCACACACACACCTAATTCTAGAATCTCCTCATCCTCTCAATCCCTACCATCCTTGGGCTGGATCAGGCCTGTTTCTGCCTAGGGTAGGTGGAAGGGTTCAAAGTGCTCTGTGGAAGCATATCAGGCCACCATGAGAAGAGAGGGAAAGTGTCAGAAGCTAGGGCTCTAGACTCTACCCCTTCCTCAACAGTGCTTGTAGATGTGTTGATTTCTTGATTTATATATTGGAATACAGGATAATTTCATTGGAGTAGACACTGTCTAGCCCCTTTCACATATCTTCTGTCACTTGATCTTTATAACATCGCACAAGGCAGAAAATATGCATGTTTTGACAAGTAAATTAAGGCTCAGAAAGGTTATGTGACTTGCTTAAAATCACAACAGCTGAAAAGTAGTGGAGCCCAGATTTGAACCCATCTGTCTGCCTCTCAATTCTGCCTTTCCCCTACCATGCCATAATTCTTCCTCCCTTCTTTGCCTGGACATGCACATACCTCATTCTTCTAAGGTACTAGTTCAGTTTCAAGGACAGGCATTCACATAATGCCTAGTCAGGGAGCGGGAGAAGGGAACAGGCAGGGCAGAAATGTCTCCTTATATCACATACCAAATGGAAGAACTGGAAGAGATCTCTTATTTTTTAAGAAAGAGACATACTCCTGAGAGGAAAAAGACAGACTGAGCATAGACCCAGAAAGGACTCAAACTCTTTTGATGAGTCTCACCAGTGGTTTTACATCTACAGAGCATTGAAGACTGGACTGATTTTGAGAGAACTGAAATTGCTTCATTCTGTGATCCTAAATTTTATGCATGCTAAGTCACTCAGTGGTGTCCGACTCTGTGACCCTATGGACCTTAGCCCGCCAGGCTCCTCTGTCCATAGGATTTTCTAGGCAAGAATACTGGAGTGGGTTGCCATTTCCTACTCCAGGGGATCGTCCTGAAACTGAATCTCTTGGGTCTCCTGCATTGGCAGGATTCTTTACCACTAGAGCCACTGCGCTGGCATGGATTCCTTACCACTAGTGCCACTGGGAAGCTGCTCTAAATTTTATATTCATTATCATTACTTAACTTATACCTACATAAATATTTTATGACCAGAAAAATTTTTTTTAATTTAGTTTAATAACTTTTCCTGTCACTCCCATTTTATAAACAAGAAAATAGTGGCTCAGAGAGAACTGACTGGCTTGATAAAGTGGGTTAATGACAGAGCTAGGGCAGGAATCCCTCAGAAGAAATGGAGTAGCCATCATGGTCAACAAAAGAGTCTGAAATGCAGTAGTTGGATGCAATCTCAAAAAAGACAGAATGATCTCTGTTCATTTCCAAGGCAAACCACTCAATATCACAGTTATCTAAGTCTATGCACCAACCAGTAACAGTGAAGAAGCTGAAGCTGAACGGTTTTATGAAAACCTACAAGACCTTTTAGAACTAACACCCAAAAAAGATGTCCTTTTCATTATAGGGGACTGGAATGCAAAAGTAGGAAGTCAAGAAACACCTGGAGCAACAGGCAAATTTGGCCTTGGAATACGGAATGAAGCAGCGCAAAGACTAATAGAGTTTTGTCAAGAAAATGCACTGGTCATAGCAAACACCTTCTTCCAACAACACAAGAGAAGACTCTACACATGGACATCACCAGATGGTCAACACCGAAATCAGATTGATTATATTCTTTGCAGCCAAAGACGGAGAAGCTCTATACAGTCAACAAAAACAAGACCAGGAGCTGACTGTGGCTCAGATCATGAACTCCTTATTACCAAATTCAAAATTAAATTGAAGAAAGTAGGGAAAACCACTAGACCATTCAGGTATGACCTAAATCAAATCCCTTATGATTATACAGTGGAAGTGAGAAATAGATTTAAGGGCCTAGATCTGATAGATAGAGTGCCTGATGAACTATGGAATGAGGTTTGTGACATTGTACAGGAGACAGGGATCAAGACCATCCCCATGAAAAGAAATGCAAAAAAGCAAAATGGCTGTTTGGGGAGGCCTTACAAATAGCTGTAAAAAGAAGAGAGGCTAAAAGCAAAAGAGAAAAGGAAAGATATAAGCATCTGAATGCAGAGTTCCAAAGAATAGCAAGAAGAGATAAGAAAGCCTGCTTCAGTGATCAGTGCAAAGAAATAGAGGAAAACAACAGAATGGGAAAGACTAGAGATCTCTTCAAGAAAATTAGAGATACCAAGGGAACATTTCATGCAAAGATGGGCTCAATAAAGGACAGAAATGGTATGGACTTAACAGAAGCAGAAGATATTAAGAAGAGGTGGCAAGAATACACAGAA
>NW_024070207.1:74595940-74842154 GCF_014754425.2 Oryx dammah
TACCAGACCACCTGACCTGCCTCTTGAGAAACCTATATGCAGGCCAGGAAGCAACAGTTAGAACTGGACATGAAACAACAGTCTGGTTCCAAATAGGAAAAGGAGTACATCAAGGCTGCATATTGTCACCCTGCTTATTTAACTTATATGCAGAGTACATCATGAGAAACGCTAGACTGGAAGAAACACAAGCTGGAATCAAGATTGCCGGGAGAAATATCAATAACCTCAGATATGCAGATGACACCACCCTTATGGCAGAAAGTGAAGAGGAACTAAAAAGCCTCTTGATTAAAGTGAAAGTGGACAGTAAAAAAGTTGGCTTAAAGCTCAACATTTAGAAAACGAAGATCATGGCATCTGATCCCATCACTTCATGGGAAATAGATGGGGAAACAGTGGAAACAGTGGCTGACTTTATTTTTCGGGGCTCCAAAATCACTGCAGATGGTGAATGCAGCCATGAAATTAAAAGATGCTTACTCCTTGGAAGAAAACTTGTGACCAACCTAGATAGCATATTCAAAAGCAGAGACATTACTTTGCCAACTAAGGTCCATCTAGTCAAGGCTATGGTTTTTCCAGTGGTCATGTATGGATGTGAGAGTTGGACTATGAAGAAGGCTGAGCGCCAAAGAATTGATGCTTTTGAACTGTGGTGTTGGAGAAGACTCTTGAGAGTCCCTTGGACTGCAAGGAGATCCAACCAGTCCATTCTGAAGGAGGTCAGCCCTGGGATTTCTTTGGAAGGAATGATGCTAAAGCTGAAGCTCCAGTACTTTGGCCACCTCATGCGAAGAGTTGACTCATTGGAAAAGACTCTGATGCTGGGAGGGATTGGGGGCAGGAGGAGAAGGGGAAGACAGAGGATGAGATGGCTGGATGGCATCACTGACTCAATGGATGTGAGTCTGCGTGAACTCCAGGAGTTGGTGATGGACAGGAAAGCCTGGCGTGCTGTGATTCATGGTGTTGCAGAGTCGGACACGACTGAGCGACTGGACTGAACTGAACTGAGGGCTTAAATCCAGGTCACCTTATGGATTCAAGACATGGCTCACTCTATAATTCCATTCTGATATCCTAGACATTCATTTTACATAACAAAAGAGGAGACCCCATCCATACCATAAGAAACAACTTTAAAAGTAGTCTTGTTCATTGCTCAGCATTAATTGGAAGAGAACATTGCTGAAAAGTTCCTGGTAGGAGGAGAGAAAGAGAAACACACTTCACAGAGCCTTTCACTTTCCAACCCTTTGGAATTTTAAATCCATTTGAGCATGCCTCATTTTTATCATCATCTGGAATTTTCCAAAAGGGCATTTCACATTGCAGTCAATTATATCACATTTAATGCCACCTTGTATAACAATCAGATCATTCTATTTTGCCTACTTGTGGAGAAATGCTGACTCTTGGAGAACTTGTAGGCTTCTTCCTTGATTTGTTTTTCATTCCTCCTTTTCTATCCTGCTTTCCTTCCCAGCATGTAAGAGGCAGACCGAGGGTTGATCAAAGGAAAAGAGAAGGAAGGAGGAGGTATACAGATCCACAGACTCAACCTGGAACTTTCTTATAGACCCAAGTCCCCTAATCTACATCATAGGCTAAGAATTTTCAGATGGAGGAAGCAGCAGGGGCTCACAGGCAGCCACACAGTATCAATCTCCCTCTAGTTCTGGAATCAAGTTCATATGGCCTTGCAAGTAATATCAGAGCTCTGCCACTCACATTCAGCTCTCTGAGCTTCCATTTCATCATGTATAAAATACATGATGAAAAAATATGAGTAAAAATGTGCATGGGGTTTCCATGTTGAGAAATGGTAATAGCATATGTGAAAAACTATGTGGTAAACAGTATAAAGAAATCACACTTCTGTAAGATGTGTGTCTGCTTGCAGGCAAGTGGGATGCAACTGGGACAAGATTCAGTGAATCTCTTAGCCCTGTTCCAGGCTGACATAGATATGGAGCAGTACCCTGAAGCCTTACCTTACTGGGGTCGCTGCTGCCCCTAGGGGATCACTCCTAGTCCTCTGAACCAGCTCACCAGGGGTTTACATTTATATTTGGATGGATGAAGGAGGGAAGGAGAGTCTAGTTATGCATCCCAGGACCCATTCTGAAACTAACACATACTGAAAAAATGGAGAGGGACATTCATTTGGCTAGGTTGAGGGCAAATGTGTGAGTTCTTTTATATCTCTTTGCAGGCTTCTTGTTTTGGGAATTCCCTACCACGCTTCTCCAGTCCCCTAGTTAGGCAGGAAGGAAACAGCACAGGAGATAAGTATATAGAACAAAGTAGATATGATATAAATATTATCAACATGTCAATATAGAAGTTAAAGTACAGAGGGCAAAGTTTGGAAGGAAATCTGAAGTAAAAGGTAAGGGAGGGTCTTCTTTATTATCCATCCATCTCTATAAGAAAATTTATTTTCAGTAACAAATATGGTAATAATGGTCAGAAAGGAGACATAGAGTGAAACTTTTGCTTAACTTTTATTAATAATCACAATGACATCACTGTTTATTTCAAATACACAGTATGAATTGAGGAATAAACCATAGAAGTTGGAAACACAAACTTCACCTGAAGTGAGCTCAAGCAGTCCTGAATGGTTCTGAACCATTACAAAGTTACTTTTGAAGAAATGCATGTTGCTGAACCTGCATGTTGTTGGGGGCTGTCTATGTAAATGGGAACTCCCAAAATTAACTTCTATGTACAATAAAATGTTTATTAAAGGTTAGGTAACAAAATCATGCTAATATGAAAAGTTGTAAAGCAATAAATTTCTTACATCATTGTTTCTTTGTAAATTTTGTTCACTGAAGCGTCAAGTAGTGTATGTACTATAACACATTTTTTTCTTTATATAACTTTTTGTTGTGTCCTGGTGCTTGCAATTGACTTTATCTTTCCCTCACTTTTAAAAAACTTATTTTCATCATATTCTCAATAATTTTCTTCAAACTCTCTATCATATTAGGTATTCTAGCCAGTTCCTTTTTGTTCAGAGGTCTCCCCAGCAGAGGTTGTCCTCCTGTTACTATCTGGGTTGTTTTGTCAGGACAAATGCACATTTCTTATCATCTTGGAACTTCAAGGTTTTCCTGGGTATGATCTAATGTTTACACTTTCTTGGTATATTCCTACATTTGGTAGAACACATCCTCAAAGGAGTTTCCAATAAAAAGGTGGGTGGAAGTTCAATTTTATGAGTTCTTATGAGTATGAATTTCAATTCCTGGGTCAGGAAGATCTGCTGGAGAAGGGATAGGCTCCCCACTCTAGTATTCTTGGGCTTCCCTTGTGGCTTAGCTGGTAAAGAATCTGCCTGCAATGCAGGAGACCTGGGTTGGGAAGATCCCCTGAAGAAGGGAAAGGCTACCCACTCCAGTATTCTGGCCTGGAGAATTCTATGGACTGTATAGTCCATGGGATCACAGAGAGTCAGACACGACTGAGTGACTCACTTTATGAGTTTGAAGATCTTTTAAAAATTCTATTATCATACTTAATTTGCAGTTCTGTTAGGTGTAGAATTATTGGTTTAAAACATTGTGTCATAATTATTTCATGATATTGCTTAATTATCTTCTAAAATGCAAAGCTTTTTGATAAGAAGCTCAAGGTTAGTCTGATTCTTATTTCTTTGTATGTGACCTGATTTTAACTGCCTGAAAGCTTTTGGGATCTCCTTTTTTTCCTTAATATTCTGAAATGCTATCATACTGTGATTAGTCATCACAGGATGATATTAGGCTCCTTTTCATTCCTTGGGGTGATATTCATTATGCCCTTTCAATTTAGACATTCATGTTTATTGTTCCTGGTAAAATCTTTTGGATTATTTCTCTGATGATTTTCTGCTTCTATACTTTCTTTTTTCTTTCTCTATGTTATCCCTAGTACTGGGATAATGAATCTCCTGGATTGATTCTCTTATATCTCTTATCATTTTTCTCCTATATTTTCTTTACTTTTGTCTTTCTGTTTTCTTTTCTGGAAGATTTTCTTGACTTATCCACCAATTCCTCCATCAATTTAAAATAATTTAAGAATAGATATATTTTTAAATTCCAGTTCTCTTTTGCTCTCTGATTTTTTCCTTATCAACCTGCTTTTGTTTTCTAAATCCAGTCTTCTCGAGACAAGTTAGACTTAATGCACTTCTATCCCCTGAATTTTTACTCTTTCTTCCAAATTAATTTCTTCTTTTATTTATCTGTTCTCTATATATTTAGCATTGGAAACAATCATATATCTGGAGATCCTTGACTTTCAATTCATATTTTATTATGAGGCATTAAAATCTGGTTAGGAACAAATAAAATCAACAAGGAAGAAGGGAAGCAAAAAATGAAATACAAACAGAAACAAATAAGCCTAACTATATTTCAAATGAATAGCATAACTTCACTGAAAAGGAAAATAAAGTACCTTTTAAACACAGCATTTGACCATATAGCCTCAAGCTAAAGATAAAAACATATATATAAGCAAATATCAAACTCTATAGTTAGTTGGGTTTTTTAAAAATAGAGGTATGATTTATCATTTCCAAAACTACTATGTGTTCTAGGATTGAGCAAGAAGTAAATATTTTGTAGAAATGGGAACCATGACTTTCACTTTTTAAAAAGGGAGTTGTAAAGTAAAAGTCTATCAGTCGTGTCCAACTCTTTGCTACCCTGTAGACTATATAGTCCATGAAATTCTCCAGGCCAGAATACTGGAGTGGGTAGCCTTTCCCTTCTCCAGGGGATCTTCCCAACCCAGGGATCGAACCCAGGTATCCCACACTGCAAGCAAATTCTTTACCAGCTGAGCCACAAGGGAGGCCCAAGAATATTGGTGTGGGTAACATATCCCTTTTCCAGGGGATCTTCCTGACCCAGGAATCAAACCGGGGTCTCCTGCATTATAGGTGGATTCTTTACCAACTGAGCTATCAAGGAAGTTACTAATAGGGAAAAATGGTTAGAATGAACCATGTGGTTGGAATTGGAAGTATCAGCATGGCTTTTAATATATGTTTATATCTGCATTTATTCTAGCTCATCCTCTGAGAGCTCCATCTGAATTGTTTTCTTGCCATTGCCCATTACAAATTAAGAAAGAGCTAGTTTCAGACTAAAGCTAAGAAAATAACAAGATGAGCCTGGAAAATCTTGGTTTTCCAAAAAACATGCTCAAAGAATGTTGGGAACATGTCAAAAGGACACAGGAGCCAGTCTGAAGGGACTGAACCAGTCAAATCTGGTATAATTTAAGTATCAAAACAAAGAATGTAAGAGACTATAACTCACAGAATAAATAAGAATCCTTGAGTCCATGCAAGTACACATAAATGAATAAATGCATAATGGAGAGAGAAAACACCTCCTTATACTGGAATGCCAACTAATAAATGTAGAACAAATGCTGGAATTCGGAAATTACCATTTCTCAACCACCATAGTAATGATTATTTCAGACAAGAATTATCCATGGATGCTAAAACTAGTGAGTAAAAGTTTGATGAGAACTAGAATAGTTACACAGTCTCAGAGTATCTCCCTAAAAGCCACATATTAATTACAAAGAAAATGTAGTAATATTGTAGTGGATAGACTTGGCAAATAGGTGATTAAATCAGATGGTTAAAGTGAACTTAATCAGGTGATTAAAGTGAACATTACCAGTAATGGGACAAATGGACATCACATATCTGATGATATGATACACTAAGAAAGATAAAACATCACCTTCGTGAAGTGAAGTGAAGTCGCTCAGTCGTGTCTGACTCTCTGCAACTCCGTGGACTGTAGCTTACCAGGCTCCTCCATCCATGGAATTTTCTAAGCAAGAGTACTGGAGTGGGTTGCCATTTCCTTCTCCAGGGGATCTTCCCAACCCAGGGATTGAACCTGGGTCTCCCACACTGCGGGCAGATGCTTTACCGTCTAAGCCACCAACCTTCGTAGTATGCTTAATAAAAATGCATAACCTAAATCTAATCCTGAGAGGACATCAGATAAACTTAAAGTGAGGAATATTGGTTCTATAAAACAAATGGCCTATACTGTCCTAAAATGCCAAGATCATGTCAAGAAAGAGAAAGACAGGAAGCATCTAGGTTAAAAGAAACTGGATTGAATTCTGAACTAGAAAAAGAATTTATTTTGATTTTGCTATAAATATATTAGTGAGTTGACTGGTGAAATCTGAATAACGTCGATATTAGGTAACAGTTAAGTGTTAATTGCTCAGTCATGTCCAACTGTTTGTGACCCCATGGACTGTAGCCCACCAGTCTCTTCTGTCCATGGAATAAAAAGAAGCCTGCCAGTCTATAAGCCCTCACCAGCTCCCAACTAGATTCCTCTGTCCATGGAATTCTCCAGCAAGAATATTGGAGTGGTTTGCCATTCCCTTCTCCAGGGCATCTTCCTGACCCAGGGATTAAACCCTCATCTCCTGCATTGCAGGCAGATTCTTTACCATCTGAATATTAGTTTTGTGATTTTGATATTTATATTGTGGTTATGTAAGAGAATGTCTTCATTATTAGGAAATTGACAGTGATGTATTTAAGAGTAAAGGGGCATCATGCCTGCAACTTCCTCTCAAATAGTTTTAAAATAATGTATATATAATGATATAGATAGTATAGATAAGTCCATTGAATGAGACAAAGCAAATATGGTTAAATGTTAATATTTTTGGGAATGTGGGTAAAGGGTATACAGAAGTTCTTTTAATATTTTTGCAACTTTTCTGTATTTATGAAGTAATTTAAAAACAAACATTTAAAAAATCTGGTTGGGAACTGGTGAGGGCTTATTGACTGGCAGACTTCTTTTTAGGATGACTGGGTGGTAAACTGGATGATATACTAGGACACTTCAAAACATCAGAAAATGGGGGTATTTTCTCCAGAGTTTGTCATTTTTGTTTGAGAAAAATCCTTCAATTTTTTGGTCAAAGGATAGACAACTGACTGCTGAGAATGAGAGTGAAGAAGTTGTTAGAGGGTGATAGGGTGGCTGGGTTCAAATACTAGGCCCTGTCTTCCCTGACTAAGTTCTGAACGAACTGAGAAACGAGACAAAGAAGAAAAGTCCTTTGGATAACAAAATGCAGTCTTTGTATCCATAAAGAATAAGAATACAGCGTATATCAAGACCAAATTGATTTCCTAATACTAAAGCCCAGAACTAGAATAGTTTATCCACTTGGTGCAGTGCTAGAACATTCCAGGACTCCCCATAAGGCAGGGTGGGGCATGTTCTGCTAAGGTGGTTGCACGGTGGAGATCCACTGAGAGTACACACTCTCTATGGGAAGACCACCTCCCTCCCCATTCAAGGAGTGGAGAGGAAGGAGCTAGAATTACATGCTGGTTTCTCTTTCTAAACTCAGCAATTAGAGTTATGAGAAGAGGACAGTGTTTAAGAAATTCTTTCTCCCAGAAATCAGGAATGGAGAATTACTCTCTATAGAGAAGAGTTAGCACTTCTCGGCACAGACTTTCAGCATCCTTATCTTCAGCCTCACTTTCTACATCTGCTCAGCATCAAAAGAGACACAGATGTATAGAACAGTCTTTTGGGCTCTGTGGGAGAAGGGGAGGGTGGGGTGATTTGGGAGAAGGGCATTGATACATGTATAATATAATATATGAAATGAATAGCCAGTCCAGGTTCAATGCATGATACTGGAAGCTTGGGGCTGGTGCACTGAGACGACCCAGAGGGATGGTACGGGGAGGGAAGTGGGAGGGGCGTTCAGGATGGGGAACACGTGTATACCTGTGGCGGATTCATGTTGATGTATGGCAAAACCAATACAATATTGTAAAGTAATTAACCTCCAATTAAAATAAATAAATTTATATATAAAAAAAACTGGCATTTCTAAACAACTACACTGAGGGACAGTAAGAGAAGATCCTAGTGAGTACAGAGAATGCATATGCAGAGAAGTGGGAGGAAAGCTCATTAACATGAAGCTGTGCATGTGGCACACAGAGGAATCAAGTGCCAAGAAAGGAGTTGTCGACAATGTTATGTCAGTGAGAGGCTGTAGGAAAATGAATATTGGAGAAAAGCCCTTGGATTATAAATCTAAACTAGGGTGTCAGTGACATGTGGAGAGAGGTGAAGGCACAAGTCCCATTGCAAGGGGTCAAAAAGTGTTGAACATTTCTCTCTTTGTGCTTCAAAAACATCCTAAAAATGACCTGCCTTCTCCCATCAAAGGTACAGACTTTTCTATCCTGGCCAGCACACAGTGTTTAGCTTTCCTCTCATTTCTGGCTCTGACTGTTTCCCAGTGTGATGATACAGAGGAAGAATGTGGTAAGAGGCTGGCTCTCACTTCAGTGCTAGTCACATGCCAGCTTTTCCCAGGCAGGATTATTCCCATCCTAAGTGCTGAGAAAACCTGAAAACTGCTTTACCCAAGCCAGGATACTATTTCCCCTCTTCCAGAGAGTCAGGTTTGAGTTCATAAGGATGTGCAGCTCACCAATCCAATAGAGGCCATGTAGAAGGAAACAGGCCATGTAGAAGTACAGGGCTTCCCAGGTGGCACTAGTGATAAAGAACCCACTTGCCGATACAGGAGACTTAAGAGACACAGGTTCAATCCCTGGGCCAGGAAGATCCCCTGGAGGAGGGCATGGCAACCCACTCCAGTTTTCTTGCCCAGAGAATCCCATGGACAGAGGAGCCTGGTCGGCTACAGTTCATAGGGTCACAGAGTGTTGGACATGACTGAAGGCAATTTAGCACGGCACAGCAAAGTTAAGTTAAACTAATCTGAAGTAGATTGTTTTAAATTGAGATGTGAATTATAATCCCCATGGGGAAAACTAAGAAAATAACCCAAAATTATAGTAAAAAAAGATTACAAAGAAATTAAAATAGTACACTGAAGATATATATTTAACATAAAAGAAGCAATAGAGAATTAATGGAGGATAGCGGTTCATGGGGTCGCAAAGAGACAGACACGACTGAGCAACTGAACTGAACAGAATGGTGGATAAGCGAAAGTCACTCAGTCATGTCCAACTCTTTGCAGCCCCATGGACTGTAGCCCACCAGACTCTTCTGTATGTGGGGATTCTCCAGGAAAGAATACTGGAGTGGGTTGCCATGCTCTCCTCCAGGGTATCTTCCCAACCCAGGGATTGAACCCAGATCTCCCTCATTGCAGGCAGATTCTTTACTGCCTGAGCCACCTGGTATCAGTACTGACATTGAACACAAATGATTAAAGCACTACAATCAAAGGCAGAGATTTGCAGAATGGATATAATGTAAGTATGTGTTATTAATAAGAGATATTCTTTTTCTCAAAAACACAAATAAATTGAAAGCAAAATGATGGGAAAAGGGGACTTCCCTGGTGGTCCAGTAGCTAAGACTTCCTGCTTCCAATGCCGGGGGCCTCGGTTTGATCTCTTGTCGGGGAGCTAGATCCCATATGCTGCAACTAAGAGTTCACATGCCACAGCAACGATGAAAGAGCCCTCGTGCCACAATTAAGTCCCAGCACAACCAAATAAATAAACATTTTTTTAAATTCACTTCAGTTGGATTTTTCAATCAGTCACTTCACAGAAGGCATTGTTTTAATACTAATAAATATAATAAAATACTGGGAAAAGATACACCATACAAACAGTAATCAAAAGAAAGCTGGAGTGGCTATATTAATATCAAACAAAATAGATAAGATAAAATTTGTTCAGTTCCATTCAGACGCTCATTCACGTCCAACTTTTTGCCACCCCATGGACTGGAGCATGCCAGGCCTCCCTGTCCATCATCACCTCCCGGAATTTACTCAAACTCATATCCATTGAGTCGATGATGCCATCCAACCATCTCATCCTGTCATCCCCTTCTCCTGCTTTCAATCTTTCCCATCATCAGGGTCTTTGCAAATGAGTCAGCTCTTCGCATCAGGTGGCCAAAGTATTGGAGTTTCAGCTTCAGCATCAGTCCTTCCAATGAACACCCAGGACTGATCTCCTTTAAGATGGACTGGTTGGATCTCCTTGCAGTCCAAGGGACTCTCAAGAGTCTTCTTCAACACCATAGTTCAAAAGCATCAATTCTTCAGCACTCAGCTTTCTTTATAGTCCAACTCTCACATCCATACATGACTACTGGAAAAACCATAGCCTTGACTAGAATTTGTTACTAAAGGCAAATATATTGTAATGATAGAAGAGTTAATCTATCAAGAAGATATAATTATAAATGTACATGTACCAAAAAATGAAGCCTGCAAAACACATGAAGTAAAAACAGAAATGAAGGAATAGACAATTCAACAATACTTGATGGAGACTTCAATGATTCCACTTTCAATTACACATAGAACAGATAGAAGATCAACAAGGCCTTAGAAGAATTAAACAATATTATATACCAACTATACAGCTTATAGAACACTCCATACAACAGCAGAATACAGGTTTACTTCAAGTGTACATGGAACATTCACCAGGATAGATCATAATATGAAATAGGAAGTCTCAATCAGTTTAAAAGGATAGAAATTATACATAGTATGTTCTACAACTACAATAGAATAAAATTAGTAATTGATAACAGAAAAAACTTTTGGAAATTCATAAATATGTGCAAATTAAGTAACATGATTGCAAATAACCAATGGACCAAAGAATAAATCATAAGAGAAATGAAAAAAAACTTTGAGATGCATGAAAAAATACTAAACACAAAACTTATGAGATATCCGCTTTGGGGTTTCTTTTACAAGAACACTAATCTCATTAAGTGTTAGTATTAATATCCTCTGATCAATTTCTGATATTGGTAATTTGTGACCTAATTACCTCCCAAAGGACCCACATCTGAATACCATCACGTTGAGGGGTTAAGATTTCAACATATGCATTTTGAGGGGACACAAATACTCAGTCTATAGCATGAAACGAAGCTAAAGCAGTGCTTAGAAGGTAATCTATAGTTGCACAAGTCTATATCTAACAAATAACACAGATCAGTAATCTAAATTTCCACTTTAGGAACCTAGAAAAAGAAGAGCAAACCAAGATATGGCCAGCAGAAGAAGAAAATAAATATTTGATAGAAACTAAATGTCATAAAGAATAGAGAAACAATAGAAAAAAATCAGTAAACCCAAAAGTTGATCCTTTGCAAATGCCAGAAATATTGACAGACCTTTTACTAGACAGATGAGAGAGAGAAATTAAAATCAGAAATGAGTCTTGTATGTTATTTTTCACTTTTTCCTTGCTGCGAATGGGACCTAATTAAACTTAAAAACTTTTGCACAGCCAGGGAAACCATAAACAAGATAAAAAGACAATCCTCAGCATGGAAGAAAATATTTGCAAATGGAGCAATGGACAAAGGATTAATCTCCAAAATATACAAACAGCTCATGTAGCTCAAAAAAAAAAAATTAATTAAAAAAATGGGTGGAGGACCTAAACAGACATCTCTCCAAGGAAGACATACAGAGGGCCAACAAACACATGAAAAGATGCTTAATATCACTAATTATTAGAGAAATTCAAACCAAAGCTACAGTGAGGTAGCACCTCACGCTGGTCAGGATGAACCATGCATGCATGCTCAATTGTGTCTGGCTCTTTGTGATCCTATGGACTGTAGCCCACCAGACTCTTGTGTCCATGGGATTTTCCCTGCAAGAATACTGGAATGAGTTGCTATTTCCTCCTCCTGGGGGTCTTCCCGACCTAGGGATTGGTCAGAATGGCCATCATCAAAAAGTCTACAAACACTATGCCAAAACCAATACAGAATTGTAAAGTAAAAATTAAAAATAAATAAATAAATAAATTTAAAAAAAAAGTCTACAAACAATAAATTCTGGAGAGGGTATGGAGAAAAGGGAACACTCATGCACTGTTACTGGGAATGTAAACTGATACAGCCACTGTGGAGAACAGTATGAGGTTCCTTAGAAAACTAAAATCAGAGCTACTATATGACTTCCAAATCCTACTACTGGATATATACCCTGAGAAAACCATAATTCAAAAGGAAACTTGTACCCCAATGTTCACTGAGGCACTATAATAGCCAGAACATGGAAACAACCTAAATGTCCATCAACAGATGAATGGATTAACAAGATGTGGTACATATATACAATGGAATATTACTCAGCCATAAAAAGAAACAAAATTGTGTCATTCTCAGAGACATGGATGGACCTAGAGACTGTTATGCAGAGTGAAGTAAGTCAGAAAGAGAAAAACAAATATTGTATATTAGTGCATATATGTGGAATCTAGAAAAATGGTATAGGTGATCTTATTTGCAAAGTAGAAATAGAGACACAGACACAGAAAACAAACTTGTGGATACTACAGAGGAAGGAGGAGTGGGATGAATTAGGAGATAGGGATTGACATATATACACTGCTATGTATAAAAATCGGAGAAGGCAATGGCACCCCACTCTAGCACTCTTGCCTGGAAAATCCCATGGATGGAGGAGCCTGGTAGGCTGCAGTCCATGGGGTCGCTAGAGTCGGACACGACTGAGCGACTTCACTTTCACTTTCATGCATTGGAGAAGGAAATGGCAACCCACTCCAGTGTTCTTGCCTAGAGAATCCCAGGGACAGGGGAGCCTGGTGGGCTGCCGTCTATGGGGTCGCACAGAGGCGGACATGACTGAAGTGACTTAGCAGCATGTATAAAATAGATAATTAATGAGAATCTAAAAACATTATCTATGCTCCTCCCACAAGAAATTAGAAGTGCAAAATAATTCCAAAGCAGGGCAAAGTAAGGAAATAATAGAGTATAAATCAATGAAAATGAAAACAGAAAAACAATAGAGAAAATCAATGAAACTGTGCCCAAATGCTCAGTTGTGTCCAACTCTTTGAGACCCTATGGACTGTAGCCCCCCAGGCTCCTGTGTCCATGGGGTTTCCTGGCAAGAATACTGGAGTGAGTTGCCATTTCCACCTCCAGGGGATCTTCCTGACCCAGGGGTTGAACTCAGGTCTCCTGCATTGGCAGGAGGATTCTTTTACCACTGAGCCATGGAGAAAGCCCAACAATGAAACCAAGAGCTATATTTTGAGTCCAATACAATTACAAATACTTTGCTGAGACTGACAAAGGAAAAAAAAAAAACCACAAATTACCAATATCAGGAATTGAACAGAGGGTATTAATGCAAACCCTGGGACACCAAAAGGATAATAAAAGAACACTACAAACAACTCTTTGATAACTTAAGTGAAATTGACCAATTACTTGGAAAAGAAATTACCCCAACTCATCTAATATGAAATAGATAATTTGAATCACTCTATAACTATTAAAGTAACTGAAATAATAATTTTAAAACTAAAGTTCAGATTGTTTAACTTTAGAATTCTACCAAACATTTAAAGAATTAACAAGCCTACATATCTTCCAATAAATAGAAAACGATTTCCAATTCATTTACAAGGCCAGTATTACCCTGAATACAAAACCAGACAAAGTACAAAAAAGAAAACTATAGACTGATATCCCTCATAAACATATACACAAAAATTCTTAATAACATATTTGCAAATAGAATTCAGTGGTATATAAAAGAAATTATGCATCTTGACAATATGACGTTTAATTAAGGGCCACAGGGATACAAGATTGGTTCAGTATTTGAAAATAAAATAATTTAATTCACCTCTTTAACAGGCTAAAGAAGAAAAATCACAGAATCTGAAAAGTTGATGCATAAAAATCATTTGACAAAGTTCAACATGCATTCTTGATTAAAAAAAAAAACTCTCAGAAAAATAAGAATAAAGGGCAACTTCCTCAATTTGACACATATTTTCTATAAAAACCTAAAGTTAACATTATACTTAATGATGAGATCCTAAATATTATCCCTGTAAGAACAGGAAAATTCTTACCACTTATTCAACATAGTTCTAGAAGTCCTAGCAATAAGGCAAGAAAGAAATAAAAGATGTACTGATTACAAAGGAGAAATTAAACTGCCCCTATTTTCAGGTGTCATGATTGTCTACACAGAAAATCTCAAAGGAGCTACAAAAAAATTCCTAGAACTAATGAGTGCAGCATGGTCATAGGACATAAGATAAACATAAAAAATCTCAGTTATGCATCTGTATACTTGCGATGAACACATGGAAACCAAAACTGAAAAATACAATACCATCTACAATTAACTCAAAATATGAAATACATAATCCAATAATGCATGCCTTTTGTATAAGTTTTTTCCCCTATTCATCATATTGTATAGATTTATCCACGTTGTTACATATATAATTTCATTCCATTTTGTTGTTGAGTAGTGTATTATTGTATATCACTGTCTGTTAACCCTTTCTCACGTTACAGATGTATGGATTGTTTCCAGATTGGAGCTACTATGAATAAGGCTACTGTGAGAATTCATGTTCATGTCTTTGTGTGGATATGTTTCAATTCTTTTTGAATACATACTTAGGTGTGGAATTGTTGTGTCATAGGGAATGCATATGTTTAAAAGAACTGCCTGTGTGTGCTAAGTCGCTTCAGTTGATTTCAACTCTTTGCAACTCTAGGGACAGTAGCCCTTCAGCTCCTATGTCCATAGGATAGGATACTCCACGCAAGAATACTGCAGGGGGTTGCCATGCCCTCCTCCAGAGGAAAGAACTGCCTAACTGTTTTTAAGGTGGTTATATCATTTTCACTACCCATTTATAAGATTTATGGTTGTTTTACATCCTTCAAAATATTTGCTATTGCAGTGTTTTTAATAGTAAATATTCTGGAGGATATGTAAAGCTGTCTCGTTGTTGTTGTTGTTGTTGTTGTTGTTTTCTGAGATATAATTGACGTATCTGGGGCCACTGGAGAAAGGAATAGCAAACCACTTCAGCATTCTTGCCTTGACAACCCCATGAACAGTATGAAAAGGCAAAAAGTTAGGACACTGAAAGATGAACCCCCCAGGTTGGTAGGGGTCAAAGATGCTACTGGAGAAGAACAGAGAAATAGCTCCAGAAAGAATGAAGAGGCTGAGCCAAAGCAGAAATGACACACAGTTGTGGATGTGTCTGGTGGTGAATGTAAAGTCTGATTCTGTAAAGAACAATATTGCACAGGAATCTAGAATGTTAGGTCCATGAATCAAAGTAAATTGGAAGTGGTCAAACAGTAGATGGCAAGAGTGAACATCGACATTTTAGGAATCAGTGAACTAAAATGGATCTGAACGGGCAAATTTAATTCAGATGACCATTATATCTACTACTGTGGGCAAGAATCCCTTAGAAGAAATGGACTAGCCCTCATAGTCAACAAGAGTCCAAAATGCAGTACTTGGGTGCAATCGCAAAAATGACAGAATGATCTGTTTTTTTTCCAAGGCAAACAGTTCAGCATCACAGTAATTCAAGTCTATGCCCCAATCACTAATGCAGGAGAATAAGTTGAACGGTTCTATGAAGACCTACAACACCTTCTAGAACTAACACCAAAAAAAAAAAAGTCCTTCTCATCAGAGGGGACTGGAATACATAAGTAGGAAGTCAAGAGATACCTGGAGTAACAGGCAAATTTGGCCTTGGAGTATAAAATGAAGCAGGGCAAAGGCTAACAGAGTTTTGCTAAGAAAATGCACTGGTTATAGAAAACACCCTCTTCCAACAACACGAGACAACTCTACACATGGACATCACCAGATGGTCAATATCAAAATCAGAATGATTATATTCTTTGTCAATGAAGATGCAGAAGCTCTATACAGTCAGTAAGAACAAGACCCAGAGCTGACTGTGGCTCAGATCATGAGCTCCTTATTGCAAAATTCAGATTTAAATTGAAGAAGTAGGAAAAACCACTAGGCCATTTGGATATGACCTAAATCATATCCCTTATGATATACAGTGGAAGTGACAAATAGATTCAAGGGATTAGATCTGATAGACAGAGTGCCTGAAGAACAGAGGTTTATAACACTGTAGAGGAGGCAGTGATCAAAACCATCCCCAAGAAAAAAAATGCAAAAGGGCAAAATGGTTGTCTGAGGAGGCCTTACAAATAGCTGAGAGTGAAAAAATTGGCTTAAAACTCAACATTCAAAAAACTAAGATCATGGCATCCAGTCCCATCACTTCATGGCAAATAGATGAGAAAATGACGGAAACAGTGACAAACTTAATTTTCTTGGGCTCCAAAATTACTGTGGCTATTCACTGCAGCCATGAAATTAAAAGATGCTAGCTGCTTTATGACAAATCTTGGACAGCTTATTAAAAATCAGAGATTTCATTTTGCTGACAAAGGTCCATATAGTCAAAGCCATAGTTTTTCCAGTAGTCATGTACAGATGTGAGAGTTGGACCATAAAGAAGGCTGAGCAATGAAGAACTGATGCTTTTGAATTGTGGTGCTGGAGAAGTCTCTTTAGAGTAATTTGGACAGCAAGGGGATCAAACCAGTCAATCCTAAAAGAAATCAACCCTGAATATTCACTGGAAGGACTGATACTGAAGCTAAAACTCCAATACTTTGGCCACCTGATGCGAAGAGCCAACTCATAGGAAAAGACTCTGAAGCTGGGAAAGATTGAAAGCAAAAGGAGAAGGGGATGGCAGTGGATGAGATGGTTGGATGGCATCACCAACTCAGTGGAACTGAGTCTGAGGAGATTGTGAAGGACAGGGAAGCCTGGCATGCTGTAGTCCATGGAGTCACTAAGAGTTGGACATGACTGAGTAACTGAAAAACAACAATAATTGACATGATATAAAATTCACAATCTTGAAGTTTGCACTTCATTTTTAATATATTCATTATGTGCAGCTACCACCATCACTATATATACACAGAACATTTCTATTACCCCATACATGCTAGCAACTAGTTCCAATTTCCCCTCCCTATGTCCCTTGGAAACCACTAATCTGTGTTTTGTCTTTATGGATTTACCTGTTCTGAACATTCCATTTGAATGGAATCAAATAATATGTGATCTTTGTAACACGGCTTCATTTACCTGGCATAAAGTTTTCAAGATTCATCCATGTTGTAGCAAGTAATAATGCTTGTTTTTTTAATATATATATAATGGATGAATAATATTCCATTGTACGGATTTACCACATTTTGTTTATTCATTCATCAGTTCATAGACTTTTTGATTGTTTCCACTTTTGGGAGTTATAAATATTGCTGCTATTAACATTTAAATAAGTTTTGTTTGAGCATATATTTTAAATCTTCTTCATATATATATAGGAGTGGAACTGTTGGGTCATAAGGTAATTCTGTATTTAATTTTTAAGGAATTGTCAAACTGTTTTACACAGTGACTACACTATTTTACATTCTTTCCAGCAATGTATGAGGGCTCCAATTTCTCAACATCTTCACCAGCATTTATTATTGTCTTTATTTTTGATGATAACTATCCTAATGGATATGAAGTAGTGTTTCATTGTGGTTTTTATTTGCACTTCCTTATTGGTTAATTATGTCAAGCACTTTTTAACGCACTTATTGGTCATTTATATATCTTCTTTGGAGAAATGTCTATTCAAATTCTTTATTTATTTTTATATTGGGTTGCCTTTTAATTTATTGTTGAGTTTTAAGTTTTCTTTATATATTTTGGTCACTTGATACTGATATATAATTTGCAAATATTTTCTCCCATTCTGTGGGTTGTCTTTTCACTTTCTTGGTAGTTTGCTTTGACACACAAGTTTTTAATATCTATGAAGTCTAATTTATCTATTTTTTCTTTGATTGCTTTTACTTTTGGAGGCATATCTAAGAAGTAGTTGCCTAATCCAAAATCACTCAGATTTACACTTACTTTTTAATCTAAGAGTTCTATAGTTTTAAATATTACATTTAGATCTTTGATACATCATGGGTTAAATGTATAGGATGTGAGGTAGGGAACCAAATTCATTCTGGTTATCCAGAATATCCATTTGCGTCCACATCATTTGTTGAAAATACTATTCTTTCCCGTTGATTGATCTTGGAACTCATTTAAAAAAATCAAAATTTATATATTAAAGTCCTAACCTCCAGTACTTCAGAATGTAATTGAATTTCAGTTGTTAAAGAAGCAATTATGTTAAAATGAAGTCTAAGGGTGGGTCCTAGTCCAATATAACTGGTGCTCTTATAAGAAGAGATTTGGATACAAACAAACACAGAGAGAAGACCATGTGAGGAAATACGTTGGAGGTGGCCATCTAAAAGCCAAGGAGAGTAGCCTCAGAAGCAATCGATCCTGACAAAATCTTTATTTCAGATTTCGAGCATCCAGAATCATGAGGAAATAAACTTTAGTTGTTCAATCCATGCTGCTGCCTCTGGTACTTTATTCTGGCAGACTAATATAATGATAAATATATAGATTTATTTACAGACTCCCAGTATTATTTCACTGATCTATATATATATCTTTCTTTTTATTCTAGTACCACAGTCTTGATTATTACAACTGCATAGTAAGTTTTGAAATTGGCAAGTCAGAGTGCCTCAACTTTTCAAGATTGTTTGTCTATTTGAAATTATTTGCTATTCCATAAAATTTTAGCTTTTACAATATTCTGTGTACATGAAACATTTTCTTTTTCCATTTATCTGTCAATGGACACTTAGGTTGTTTCCACCTCTTAGTTATTGCCAATAATGCAGCAATGAATATGGAAGAAAAATATATTTACAAGATCTTGTTTTCATTTTTTTTGGACAAATATGCAGAACTAAGATTGCTGGATCATGTGTTAGTTCTATTTTTATTTTCTTGAGAAGCCTCCATACTGTTTTTCATAGTAGCTGCACCATTTTACATCCCCCACCAATTAATTTCTCTATATCTACCAACACACATTGTTTTCTGTTTTTTTTTTTTTTACATAATGACCATCATAACAAATGTGAGATGATATCTTGTGGTTTTAATTGGCACTTCTCTAAATCCTGAAAGATGATGCTGTGAAAGTGCTGCACTCAATATGCCAGCAAATTTGGAAAACTCAGCAATGGCCACAGGACTGGAAAAGGTCAGTTTTCATTCCAATTCCAAAGAAAGGCAATGCCAAAGAATGCTCAAACTACCGCAGAATTGCACTCATCTCACATGCTAGTAAAGTAATGCTCAAAATTCTCCAAGCCAGGCTTCAGCAATACAGGAACTGTGAACTTCCAGATGTTCAAGCTGGTTTTAGAAAAGGCAGAGGAACCAGAGATCAAATTGCCAACATCTGCTGGATCATGGAAAAAGCAAGAGAGTTCCAGAAAAACATCTATTTCTGCTTTATTGACTATGCCAAAGCCTTTGACTGTGTGGATCACAATAAATTGTGGAAAATTCTGAGAGAGATGGGAATACCAGACCACCTGACCTGCCTCTTGAGAATCCTGTATGCAGGTCAGGAAGCAACAGTTAGAACTGGACATGGAACAACAGACTGGTTCCAAATAGGAAAAGGAGTATGTCAAGGCTGTATATTGTCACCCTCCTTATTTAACTTATATGCAGAGTACATCATGAGAAACGCTGGGCTGGAAGAAGCACAAGCTGGAATCAAGATTGCTGGGAGAAATATCAATAACTTCAGATATGCAGATGACACCACCCTTATGGCAGAAAGTGAAGAGGAACTAAAAAGCCCTTGATGAAAGCGAAAGAGGAGAGTGAAAAAGTTGGCTTAAAGCTCAACATTTAGAAAACTAAGATCATGGCATCTGGTCCCATCACTTCATGGGAAATAGATGGGGAAAGAGTGGAAACAGTGGCAGACTTTATTTTTGGGGGGGTTCCAAAATCACTGCAGATGGTGACTGCAGCCATGTAATTAAAAGACACTTACTCTTTGGAAGGAAAGTTATGACCACTCTAGATAGCATATTGAAAAGCAGAGACATTACTTTGCCAACAAAGGTCTGTCTAGTCAAGGCTATGGTTTTTCCTGTGGTCATGTATGAATGTGAGAGTTGGACTGTGAAGAAAGCTGAGTGCCGAAGAATTGATGCTTTTGAAGTGTGGTGTTGGAGAAGACTCTTGAGAGTCCCTTGGACTGCAAGGAGATCCAACCAGTCCATCCTAAAGGAGATCAGTCCTGGGTGTTCATTGAAACGACTGATGCTGAAGCTGAAACTCCAATACTTTGGCCACCTCATGCTAAGAGTTGACTCATTGGAAAAGACTCTGATGCTGGGAGGGATTGGAGGCAGGAGAAAGGGACGACTGAGGATGAGATGGCTGGATGGCATCACCGACTTGATGGACATGAGTTTGGGTAAACTCTGGGAGTTGGTGATGGACAGGGAGGCCTGGTGTGCTGTGATTCATGGGGGCGCAAAGAGTCGGACACACTGAGTGACTGAACTGAACTGAACTGAAAGACTATTTATATAGAATATTTTCATATAACTATGAAATTATTCATAATTTCAATAATTTCAAGAAATAAATTCATAATTTCAATAATTATTCATTATTTCATAATTTGGCCATTTGTATATTTTCTTTGGAGAGATGTCTATTTAACTCCTTTTTAAATATAAATTTATTTATTTTAATTGGAGTTTAATTATTTTACAATATTGTATTGGTTTGCCATACATCAACATGAATCCACCACGGGTATACACGTGTTCCCCATCCTGAAACCCCTCCCTCTTCCCTCCCCGTACCATCCATCTGGGTCATCGCAGTGCACCATCCCCAAGCATCCTGTATCATGCATCGAACTTGGACTGGCGATTCGTTTCATATATGATATTATACATGTTTCAATGCCATTCTCCCAAATCATCCCACCCTCTCCCTCTCCCACAGAGTCCAAAAGACTGTTCTATACATCTGTGTCTCTTTTGCTTTCTCACATACAGGGTTATCATTACCATCTTTCTAAATTCCATATATATGCGTTAGTATACTGTATTGGTGTTTTTCTTTCTGGCTTATTTCTCTGTATAATAGGCTCCAGTTTCATCCACCTCATTAGAACTGATTCAAATGTATTCTTTTAAATGGCTGAGTAATACTTCATTGTGTATATGTACCACAGCTTTCTTATCCATTCATCTGCTGATGCACATCTAGGTTGCTTCAGATGTCCTGGCTATTATAAACAGTGCTGTGATGAACATTGGGGTACACGTGTCTCTTTCAATTCTGGTTTCCTCAGTGTGTATGCTCAGTAGTGGGATTGCTGGGTCATATGGCAGTTCTATTTTCCAGTTTTTTAAGGAATCTCCACAGTTCTCCATAGTGGCTGTACTAGTTTGCATTCCCACCAACAGTGTAAGAGGGTTCCCTTTTCTCCACACCCTCTCCAGCATTTATTGCTTGTAGACTTTTGGACTGCAGCCATTCTAACTGGCATGAAATGGTACCTCATTGTGGTTTTGATTTGCATTTCTGTGATAATGAGTGATGTTGAGCATTTTTTCATGTGTTTGTTAGCCATCTGTATGCCTTCTTTGGAGAAGCCGTCTGTATGTCTTTGGGCACTTTTTATTTGGATTATTTTATTTTTGTGCTATTGAGTTGTAGGAGTTCTTTATATATTTCAGGTATTAACCCCTTGTAAGATATATTGTTGCTGATTTCCAGTTGCTAAGCTCTGTCCAACTGTTTGTGACCCCACGGACTACAGCATGCCAGGCATCTCTGTCCTCCACTACCTCCCAGAGTTTGCGTGAATTCATGTCCATTGAGTCAGTGATGCTATACAACCATCTCTGCTGTCCCCTTCTCCTTTTGCTTTCAGTCTTTCCCAACATCAGGGTCTTTTCCAATGAGTCGGCTCTTCGCATCAGGTGGCCAAAATATTGGAGCTTCAGCATCAGTCCTTCCAATGAATATTCAGGGTTGATTTCATTGAGGATTCACTGCTTTGATCTCCTTGCAGTCCAAAGGGCACTCAAGGGGCTTCTTCAGCACCACAACTCAAAAGCATCAATTCTTTGGTGCTTAGACTTCTTTACGGTCCCACTCTCACATCCATACATGACTACTGGAAAAACAATAGCTTTGACTATATGGATCTTTGTCAGCAAAATGATGTCTCTTCCTTTTAATACACTGTCTGTGTTTATCATAGCTCTCCTTCCATCGAATAAGTGTCTTTTACTTTCATGGTTGCAGTCACTGTCCACAATGATTTTAGAGCCCAGAAAAATAAAATCTGTCACTGCATTCACTTTTCCCCCTTCTATTTGCCCTGAAGTGATGGGATAGAATAGGATACCATGATCTTAGCTTTTTTTAAATTTTGAGTGTCAAGCCAGTTTTTTCACTCTCCTCTTTTATTCTCATCAAGAGGATACGCCAGATACATAGTTTGCAAACATTTTCTCTCATTTCATAGGTTGCCACTCTGTTAATTATTTTCTTTGCTGTGCAGAAGTTTTTTAGTTTGATGTAATCCACTCACCAAATTTTTGCTTTTATCACCTGTGCTTTTCATATCATATCCAAGAAATAATTGCTAATACCAATGCGATAGGGCTTTCTCCCTTTATTTTAGAATTTTACAGTTTCAGGACTTATGTTTAAGTCTTTAACTCATTTTGAGATATGTCTTAGTCTGCTTGGGCTGCTACAGCAAAATACTACAGGCTGGGTGGCTTATAAGTGAAAGTGAAAGTGTACTCAGCTTGTCTGACTCTTTGCAATCCCCATGGACTGTAGCTTGCCAGGTTCTTCTGTCCATGGAATTCTCTGGGCTAGAATACTGGAGTGGATTGCCATTTCCTTCTCCAAGGGATCTTCCCAGTCCAGGGATCGAACCTGGGTCTCCCACATTGCAGATAGATTCTTTACCATCTGAGCCACAGGGAAGTCTAGGGTGGCTTATAAGCAATAAAAATTTATTTCTCCCAGTCTTAAAGACTGGAAGTCCAAGATCATGGTTCCAGCACAGACAGTGAGGGCCTCTTCTGGATTGCAGATGACTTCTTGTATCCTTCCTGGTAGAAGAGGGCAAGGGAGCCCTCTCAGGCCTCTTTTCTAAAGACACTAATCCCATTTCTGAGGACTTTACACTCACAACCTGAGTACTTCCCAAGGCCCAGCTTCCTAATACCATCACAGTTCAGTTCAGTTCAGTTCAGTTGCTCAGTCGTGTCCAATTCCTTGCGACCCCATGAATTGCAGCATGCCAGGCCTCCCTGTCCATGACCAACTCCTGGAGTTCACTCAGACTCACGTCCATCGAGTCAGTGATGCCATCCAGCCATCCATCACAGTGGCTACTAAAACTTTAACATATGAATTTCGAGGGGAAACATTCAGTCCATAATATTCTGTTCCTGTTCCCCACCCTCTGACATTCATGTCCTTATCACATGCCATCAATTCAAAACTGTAAATCCAAAGTCTCATCTAAAGCATCTAGAGGAGATATGGGTGAGACTTACGGTAAAATCCATTTTAGGGGAAATTTCTATCTAGCTATGAACTTATAAAATCAAATAAGTTATGTGCTTTCAAAATACAATGATAAGACAGGCATAGGATAGACATTCCTATTCTAAGAGGGAGATATAAGAAAGAAAAAAATGGAAACAGGTTCAAAGCAAGTCCAAAATTTTAATGACCACTCAAGTAGAGGAACCTTCTGGACACACTGGAGCAGCAGTCCTTCACAGTTTTTGGCAACCCTGCCCCTACAGCTTTGCTGGCCACAGCTCATTCTGCAGCTCTAATGGATTGGAGTCACATGCTTGCCACTCTCCCATGCTAGAATCACACACACACACGCACACACACACACACACACACACACACACACATCACCTGCTAGTCTGCAGTTGCAAGGATAGTCTGGCCCTAGAGTTCCATTAGGCATTGCCTTAGCAGGGTCTGTCCACATAGTCCTCTGACTGGATCATGCACCTGTGGCCAAAAATGACACTGTACTTCAAAATCTAAGTGGGGGCACTTCCCTGGTGATCCAGTGGTTAAAAATCCACCTTCCAATGCAGGGGACATGGATTAAATCCTTGCTCAGGGAACTAGGATTCCACATGCTGTAGGGAAACTAGGCCCTACAGTGCAATTAGTGCCACAACTTTCTAGCGCCACAACTAGAGAGGCCCATGTGCTTCAACTAGAGAAAGTCTGCATGCCACAACAAAGACCCAGCAAAGCCAAAAAAAAAAATCTAGGTGGAGGTAACCATGATCCCATGGCTTATGCACTCTGTACACTAGTAGAGATAGCACTGCACCTATGCAGCCAAATTACACCATCTGTACCCTTCAATGGAGAAGGAAATGGCAACCGCCACCCCCCCCCCAGTACTCTTGCCTGGAAAATCCCATGGATGGAGGAGCCTGATAGGCTACAGTCCATAGGGTTACAAAGAGTCAGACACAACTGAGCGACCTCACTACACTACCACTATGTACCCTTCAAAGAGGTGGATGATTTTAGTACAGGAATGCAAGGAGCAGAGTTGTGAACTCATTCTGCCCCACGGGCCCTTTCACTATGGGTTTATGATGGGAGAGGCAGCCCCAGTGGCCTCTGAAATGCCTTTGAGGACATTTTTTCCAATATCTTAGACAACAATAAATCCTGATTTCTGTTTAGATGTCTGAGTAATCTCACCACTTTCTTAATGGATAGCACCTGGCTTCCATTGATATGGTGATGCATACTAATCTTCTTATCAAATTTGGCCTTTGTATTTTCTCCTGACTAGCTTTCTAATTTCTTTCATCAGGAATAGGGAGATCAGTTTGGGGAGAACCAGCATCTTAACAATATTGAATCTTCCAGTCCATAGATGTGGTGAATATCATCACTTACTCAGGTCTTCTTTAAGTTTTCTTAGCCATGCCTTGTAGCTTTCAGCGTGAAGATCTTGTATGTTTCTTGTTAAATTTATTCCTAAGGATTTTATGTTTTTGATACTATTGTATATTTTGAATTTAATTCTCAAACTTATACTACTAGTATATAAAATCACATTTGATGTTCTAACATTAACCTTGTATCGTCCAAACTTGTTAAATTCATTTATGAAGTCTAGTAGTTCTGCAAATTTCTTACGATTTTCCATGGAAACAATTATGTAATCTGCAAATAGAAATAGTTTATTTTCATTCTTTATAATCTTTAATCCCTTTATTTTTCCTGCTCTGCTGTACAACACCCAGTTGTGGATGTGACTGGTGATGGAAATACTGTCTGATGTTCTAAAAAGCAACACTGCATAGGAACCTGGCATGTTAGGTCCATGAATCAAGGCAAATTGGAAGTGGTCAAACGGGAGATGGCAAGAGTGAACATTGACATTTTAGGAATCAGCGAACTAAAATGGACTGGAATGGGTGAATTTAATTCAGATGACCATTATATCTACTACTGTGTGCAATAATCCCTTAGAAGAAATGGAGTAGCCATCATAGTCAACAAAAGAGTCCAAAATGCAGTACTTGGATGTGGTCTCATAAACGACAGAATGATCTCTATTCATTTCCAAGGCAAACCATTCAATACCACAGTAATACAAATCTATGCCCTGACAAGTAATGCTGAAGAAGCTGAAATTGAACAGTTCTACAAGACCTTCTAGAACTAACATCCAAAAAAGATGTCCTTTTCATTCTAGGGGAATAGATGCAAAAGTAGGGAATCAAGAAATACCTGGAGTAACATGCAAATTGAAGTACAAAATGAAGCAGGACAAAAGCTAACATAGTTTTGCAAAGAGAATGGATGGGTCATAGCAAACACCCTCTTCCACAAGAGAAGACTCTACACATGGATATCACCAGATGGTCAATACTGAAATCAGGTTAATTATATTCTTTGCAGCCAATGATGGAGAAGCTCTATCAGTTCAGTTCAGTTGCTCAGTTGTGTCTGACTCTTTGCGACCCCATGAATCGCAGCACGCCAGGCCTCCCTGTCCATCACCATCTCCCAGAGTTCACACAAACCCATGTCCATCAAGTCGGTGATGCCATCCAGCCATCTCATCCTCGGTCGTCCCTTTTTCCTCCTGCCCCCAATCTTTCCCAGCATTAGGGTCTTTTCAAATGAGTCAGCTCTTTGAATGAGGTGGCCAAAGTATTGGAGTTTCAGCTTCAACATCAGTCCTTCCAATGAACACCCAGGACTGATCTCCTTTAGGATGAACTGGTTGGATCTCCTTGCAGTCCAAGGGACTCTCAAGAGTCTTCTCCAACACCACAGTTCAAAAGCATCAATTCTTCAGTGCTCAGCTTTCTTCACAATCCAACTCTCACATCCATACATGACCACTGGAAAAATAATAACCTTGACTAGATGGACCTTTGCTGGCAAAGTAATGTCTCTGCTTTTTAATAAGTTGCCTAGGTTGGTCATAACTTTCCTTCTAAGGAGTAAGCATCTTTTAATTTCATGGCTGCAATCACCATCAGCAGTGATTTTGGAGCCCCCCAAAAATAAAGTCAGCCACAGTTTCCTCATCTATTTGCCATGAGGTGATGGGACCAGATGCCATGATCTTCATTTTTTGAATGTTGAGCTTTAAGCCAACTTTTTCACTCTCCTCTTTCACTTTCATCAAGAGGCTCTTTAGTTCTTCTTTCTTTCTGCCATATACAGTCAGCAAAAATAAGACTAGAAGCTGACTGTGGCTCAGATCATGAACTCCTTATTGCCAAATTCAGACTTAAATTGAAAAAAGTAGGGAAAACCACTAGACCATTCAGGTATGACCTAAATCAAATCCCTTACGATTATACAGTGGAAGTGAAAGATTCAAGGGATTAGATCTGATAGACAGAGTGCATGATAAAATATGGATGGAGGTTCATAAGGGAGGAATTAAGATCATCTCCAAGATAAAAGAGATGTAAAAAGGCAAAATGGTTGCCTGAAGAGGCCTTACAAATAACTGCAAAATGAAGTGAAGTGAAAGGCAAAGGAGAAAAGGAAAGAGATACCCATTTGAATACAGAGTTCCAAAAAATACCAAGGAGAGATAAGAAAGCCTTCCTCAGTGATCAATGCAAAGAAATAGAGGAAAACAACAGAATGGGAAAGACTAGAGATCGCTTCAAGAAAATTAGAGAAACCAAGGGAACATTTCATGCAAAGATGGGCACAATAAAGGACAGAAATGCTATGGACCTAACAGAAGCATAAGATATTAAGAAGAGGTGGCAAGAATACACAGAAAACTGTACAAAAAAGATCTTCATGACCCAGATAATCACGATGGTGTGATCACTCACCTAGAGCCAGACATCCTGGAATGTGAAGTCAAGCGGGCCTTAGGTAGTATCACTATGAACAAAGCTAGTGTAGGTGATGGAATTCCAGTTGAGCTATTTCAAATCCTAAAAGATGATGCTGCACTCAATGAAAGTGCTGCACTCAATATGTCAGCAAATTTGGAAAACTCAGCAGTGGCCACAGGACTGGAAAATGTCAGTTTTCATTCCAATGCCAAAGAAAGGGAATGCCAAAGAATACTCAAACTACTGCACAATTGCACTCATCTCACAGGCTAGCAAAGTAATGCTCAAAATTCTTCAAGCTAGGCTTCAAGAATATGTGAACCATGAACTTCTAGATGCCCAAGCTGGATTTAGAAAAGGCAGAGGAACCAGAGATCAAACTGCCAACATCCGCTGGATAATTGAAAAAGCAAGAGAGTTCCAAAAAATCATTATTTGTGCTTTATTGACTACGCCAAAGTCTTTAACTGTGTGGATCACAACAAACTGGAGATTTCTGAAAGAGATGGGAATACCAGACCACCTGACCTGCCTCTTGAGAATCCTGTATGCAGGTCAAGAAGCAACAGTTAGAACCAGACATCGAACAACAGACTGGTTCCAAATCGGGAAAGGAATATGTCAAGGCTGTATACTGTCACCCTGCTTACTTAACTTATATGCAGAATACATCATGAGAAATGCTAGGCTGGATGAGGCACAAGCTGGAATCAAGATTGCTGGGAGAAATATCAATAACCTAAGATATGCAGATGACACCACCCTTATGGCAGAAAGCAAAAAACTAAAAAAGCCTCTTGATGAAAGTGAAAAAGGAGAGTAAAAAAGTTGGCTTAAAACTCAACATTGAGAAAACTAAGTTCATGGCATCTGGTCCCATCACTTCATGGCAAATAGATGGGAAAACAATGGAAACAGTGAGAGGCTTTATTTTGGGGGAGGGGGCCTCCAAAATCACTGCAGATGGTGACTGCAGCCATGAAATTAAAAGACTCTTGATCCTTGGAAGAAAAGCTATGACCAACTTAGACAGCATGTTAAAAAGTAGAGACATTACTTTGCCAACAAAGGTCAGGCTAGTCAAAGCTATGGTTTTTGTAGTAGTCATGTATGGATGTGAGAGTTGGACTGTGAAGAAAGCTGAGCACCAAATAATTGATGCTTTTGAACTGTGGTGTTGGAGAAGACTCTTGATAGTCTCTTGGACTGCAAGGAGATATAACCAGTTCATCCTAAAGGAAATCAGTCCTGAATATTCACTGGAAGGAGTGATGCTGAAGCTGAAACTTCAATAATTTGGCCACCTGATGTCAAGAACTGACTCATTGGAAAAGATTCTGAAGATTGAAGGCAGAAGGAGAAGGGGACGACAGAGGATGAGATGGTTGCATGGCATCACTGACTCAATGGACATGAGTTTGAGCAAGCCTGGGAGTTGGTGATGGACAGGGAATCCTGGCATGCTGCAGTCCATGGGGTCACAAAGGGTCAGACACGACTGAGTGACTGAACTGAACTGATTGAGATTATTGTGGGGAGACAGCAAATTAGCCAAGTAGGCATGTTCAGGTTCTCTCGCCCCACATTTTGTAAATAATGACTATGTAACAGCTAAGATTCCTTATAGCACTTCACATAATGAGTTATTCATTTGTTCACGTGCTACTTTGTGTATGCATATATGTGAGCTCCTTCCAAAAAAGCAGCGGCATTACTGCTTTGTCATGGCTGTGTCTGTTGGGTTAGCCATGAGAGGAGAGACTGGATGAATACTGCTATGGCTGTAGCATCAGCCAGGAGAGAATACTGTTATGGCTGCTGTGCCAGCCAGGAGAGAGGCTGTGTGCGGTCATGTTGTGCTATGCTATGTCTGCTGCTACAGCTCTTGTGCCAGAAGACAATAAACATGCCTGAAGTTCCTGTGGCTCCTCACATCTTCTTCCAGCCTCTTTCCTCATGCCTTGCCTACCCTGGGTTCAGCAAATAGTGCAGAGAGTGTGAAAAGAGAGACAACTGGTGTCAGGAACAGGATGAGAAGCAATACAATTACCATATGATTTTTATCTTTTGTTAATTTGTTAATATGGTGTATCACATTGATAGATTTGTATTTATTAAAGATCTGTTGCATTCCTTGGATAAATCTGAATCAATCGTGGTGTATGATCCTTTTAAGGTGTTGCTGGGTTCTGTTTCCTAGAATTTTGTTGAGGATTTTTGCATCTATGTTCATCATACAGATATTAGCCTGTAATGTGTGTGTGTGTGTGTGTGTGTGTGTGTGTGTGATGTCTCTGTCTGGTGGTGGTATCAGGGTGATGGTGACCAAATCAACTATTCATGTTCGAGAGAGCTCACACCCACCAAAATAAACTTTCTTGACTCTTAATTTTGTATTATGGAAAAAATTAAATGTATACAAACATAGAATAGTGTAATAAACCTCCATGTAACCATTACCCAAAAGCCTGAGAGGAAAAAGTTGAAGAAAGAATGAGAGATGAGAAAGTAGAGCCAGATGGTACAGATAACTCTTTGTAGTGCTTCACGATAGGGAATAGCAGAGAATTGGAGAGTAGTTAGAAGTGGATATAGGGTAGAGAAGCATATTGGTAAGTGACGGAACTGATTCAATGGACAGGAAAATATTGATGATCATAGGAGAAAGAGAGGGTTTATTTACAGGAGCAAAGTCCTTGAATAGTCTGGAAGGAATGAACTCCAGTTCACAGTGGAAGGATGGTCCTATGATAAGGGCATAGACAATTCATCCTTTGTGTTAAGAAGGAAGGCATATAGTACAAGGATGGATGTCTGAAGAAGGACCAATTTGGTTGTGGGAAGGTCAGCTAATTGTCTTCTGATTGCTTCTGTATAGACAAAAAATAAGAATTGAGGTTATTACTAAGAGCGGGGAGACGGAAAGATGTTGGAGGCTTGAGGAGAGAGGAAAAGGTGTGAAATAGCTATCTAGAAGAATGAGAGAGTAAATGGCTAAGAAAATGTATGATTGTTAGGAGATTAGGGGCTCAAGTATTGTGGTGATAAACTTAAAGTGAGACTTGTCAACATAGTTTTTTTTTTTTTTTCCTTTCAGCCATGTTCAGATGTCTGAATGCAAGCATGGAGAAAGGGGAGAATTTGGTTGAACTAGGGCACAGTAGAGGTTTTATGGGGTCAGAGAGTGATGGGAGCTGGAGTTGGATTAGAGGGTGTACAGAGCCAAGCAAAGAGAATGGTGCAGGTGATAACGGGAGGCTTGAGCTTCCTTCTTGTGGCAAATTAAACAGGAATGTAAGGCATGAAGGGTCTTGACGGTCTTTTAAAGAGAATGTAACTCTGATCACACTGGCCTTCCTGTTCATCACACACACCACACTTTTTCACATCTCAGGCTGTTTGGCTTGTTGTCCCCTCTCCTAGAACACTTTCTCCATGCCTTGTTACCTTACTGCATTCAGGGCTTCATTCAAATGTGAGCATCTCAGAGAAGGCTTCCCTGACCACTCTTCCTAAAAGAGCAACCCCTCTCCTAGTCACTGTTTGTGTTTTTACTCTGCTTAATTTTCTTTCCAGCACTTAAATATCCATCTGACACATCTTTCTTTAATTATTTGTTTATTGTATCTATCTCATTACCAGAGTTTCAGCTACATGAGAGATGAGAGAAGGACTTTTTTATTATCCAATGTGGTATCCTCAGTGCCTGGCACAGTATCTGCAACATATTTGGTGCTCAGTTAACATCTGTTGAATAAATAAATGATTAGTTCTTATTATAGCCTCCTTTGGTTTGGTCCTTTGAGGTAAGTAGTATTGTGACAGCAATAAGCCAGGTACCTATCAGGAGCTTAAGGTATCCTGTGGACTACTTTATATCCTGCTGTGAGTAAGGCTGAGGCAGCAGTTCAGTTCAGTAGTTCAATTAGGTCCGATTCTTTGCGACCCCATGGACTGCAGCACGCCAGGCTTCCCTGTCTATCACCAACTCCTGGAGTTTGCTCAAACTCATGTTCATTGAGTTGGTGATGCCATCCAACCATCTCATCCTCTGCCATCCCTTTCTCTTCCTGCCTTTAATCTTTCCCAGCATCAGGGTCTTTTCTGATGAGTTAGTTCTTCACATCAGGTGGCCAAAGTATTGGATCTTCAGCTTCAGCATTGGCATTGGAGCTTTAGCTTCAGCATTCTTTCCAACAAATATTCAGGACTGATTTCCTTTAGGATGGACTGGTTTGATCTCCTTGCAGTCCAAGGGACTCTCAAGAGTCTTCTCTAGCACCCCAGTTCAAAAGCATCAGAAATCTGTAATGGAGCCAGAAAAAAGTCTTCTAGTTTTCATCATGGTTGCTTTGGGAAACATGAGGTAGGACATAGGACAGGAGGAAAGCAAGATCAGCTTTCTACCATACACCTTCCCCTCATTCCAGTGAGCAGTATTACTGGTTATAGGCATGGCACCCCACTCCAGTACTCTTGCCTGGAAAATCCCATGGACAGAGGAGCCCGGTAGTCTATAGTCCATGGGGTTGCTAAGAGTCGGACACGACTGAGCGACTTCACTTTCACTTTTCACTTTCATGCATTGGAGGAGGAAATGGCAACCCACTCCAGTGTTCTTGCCTGGAGAATCCCAGGGACAGAGGAGCCTGGTGGGCTGCCGTCTATGGGGTCGCACAGAGTCGGACACGACTGAAGTGACTTAGCAGCAGAGTTCTCAAAGACTATAACCTGGAAGTACTGGGTGGTGCAGGAAAATAGCAGAGATTGTGTCTTTTGCTACTTAAATGGTTAGGGGTTCTAGGCAGAGGTAGAGGTGTATAAGATGTCAAACTTGGTTACCAGGGAGGTCAGAGCTCAAGAGTCCTGTGTGTGGCAGGCAGAATGCCAGAGCATTTGAGGGTCTGGTTTAGCATATTTCGACTGACAATTTATCTGAAGGAGATGAGCAGTAGACAGGGAGAGTAGTAGTTGAAAGCCCTGGGAAAGGCACAAGATAGATGGATTCTTGATTAAAAAAAAAAAATATGGCAGTGCAAGTCAAGGAGTTGGAGTATGTCCTGCAGGCACCAATGAGGCAGCAGATAATGGCACTGAAGTGGCAAGTCAAGAAATAGACTATCTTATTCAGGGCATCTGCCCCATAGCAAATGTGCAGAGGAATAAAAGCATAAGATAAATCTCAGGCTTTCCTAGTCTATACTTGGTCCTATGTGTTTTTTTCTATGTGTGTCATTCAGAACACTGGGCATTATGCAGGCCTTCAAAAAGTCTCAACAAGGAAGTTGATTGTCAGGCTGTCTGTCAGGGTAGCAGTGACGCCTCGGCAGAATATCCTTGCTAGGATCTCCCAAAGGCTATGCTAGTGTTGATGTGCACTGTGAAATCTGCCAAGGCAGATTTCTGAGGCTCTGCCAGACTCTGATCATCTTGAGCATTGAATCATTGCTGCCTCCTGATAGAGCCTGTCAGCACAGTAAGAGGTGGGGAATTCAAAATATCACTAAATGAAGAATTTCCTAAGGTGGAAGAGACAGTACCTGCTTTCCCTTGTTTTTGACTTGTACCAGATTTACTCAGTCCAGGGGCTCACTGGAAGCCAGCTTTGAGGGAAACAGTGTCTCAGAGATAAACAGCCACTCCTTGGTCCAAGAGGTCACAGAGGGCAATAGTCTCAAGGCCCTATAATTTGACCAGAGTACTTAACAGGCCAGAGAATATGTATTAATCACTAGCTGCAATAACAAACAACTTCTACATCTCAGGGGCTTAGCACAATGGAAGCTTATTTATCTTTCACTTCAATCTGTTGGAGAATCTGTGACATATCTCCAAGTGGTGACTCAAGAATTCAGTTATTTCCATCTTGTAGCTCTATCCCACATTGTGGCTTCAAGGTCACCCTAATGTTCCAACAATAGATAGAAAAATGAGAGCGAAGAATCACCCACTACTTAACCATGCTGCTGCTGCTGCTGCTAAGTCGTGTCCGACTCTGTGCGACCCCATAGATGGCAGGCCATCAGGCTCCACCATTCCTGGGATTTTCGAGGCAGGAACACTGGAGTGGGTTGCCATTTCCTTCTCCAATGCATGAAAGTGAAAAGTGAAAGTGAAGTCGCTCAGTCATGTCCGACTCTTAGCGACCCAATGGAGGGCAGCCTACCAGGCTCCTCCACCCATGGGATTCTCCAGGCAAGACTACTGGAGTGGGGTGCCATTGCCTTCTCTGCTACTTAACCATATTGGCCCTGAAATGATACATATCATGCCTACTTATTGTACTGATAAGAACTAGTCAAATGGCCCTGCCTAGAGGTAGGTGGGGCTGGGAAATGGCTGGGACGCCTCCTCTCAGAAACAAGTCTACATCATGGAAGGGAAGCTTGGACCTTTGGTCACCAGTTAGTGCTCCCTGCAACAGGACAGCCCTCAGGTACTTGAATTGCTCCAGTTCAACTTGAAATGCTCTCTTTTCCTATTCCTTCTCAAGCATTAAAAGATAAATGGCCCATTGAGTTCAAATTTTGAAAATTCCGGAATTTGCTTCAACTGTTCAGCAGGATGCAATTAAACAGAAGTATGCAGCAAATCTTCTGTCTTCTTTTATAAATAATGGGGATGCCACCAGAAGAATCTGAGTGCCAGAGGACCCTACACAAAAGTTCTGCTTGAGGTATTCCCTGAATCTCAAGATTCTAACTTTGAAACAATACCTCTTTTTGCAAGGGCTGGTGACCTTGTAATGAGATCAATTACATTTTTATGGTTACTGTGTGGAACGGCTATTCTCCATACCTCTCAGGCAGTTCTTTTACAGAATGTCTATTTGCTGGGTGAGGCAGACTGGATATGACCCACAGTTTGCCCTAGGTGAAGGACATGACAGGGTCTTTCTGAGTCATGGATGCATGAATGATTGACAGCACCCATGGCCCTGTATAGTACCTATCCTGACCTGCAAGGGTAAATAGGATTACATGGGCTCCTTCTAGGAGATTTCTATTTATCTCATCCATTCAGACTTACTGTAGTGTCAGGAAAGTTGCCTAGCTAAGTCTCTTGAAACAGGTTTCATTTTAAAAGTTGTGAAATACCGCAGAATCCACCCTTGCCTAGATCCACAGGTGGGCCCCAGGCAGAGGTATGCTGGTAAATGTGTAATAAACAGCCCTTCTAAAAAAAGTTTTAATGATTTCCATGGTGCAAATATTCACTATGGCTGATTCCAAGCTATCAATATTATACCACTGAATACAAAGTTGAGGAGAGATGTACAGTATGTCTAACACTAATATATATGTTTAGTATTTCTATCATACAGATTTCATGGATGTAAATAACTTGAGTGTAAATAACAGTAAAAGGTAGTAAAATCATTAGGAAGTGTTTAGCTTTGAGTATTTACTACCTATGTTTTAGTATAACATATTTAAGAGTAAGTTTAATGTTTAATAATGGCTGTGATTAATAACCAGCAAGCAAGATTTCTGAAAATTTATCAATCAGCTCTTGTGAACTGGCTTGAGTACATCACTGATCTCAGTCCTCTCATCCCTGTACCATGGTTAACCAATCAGAGTAGAGAGAGGAGAGGAAGAGTGAGCCTAGAAATGGACAATTTCTTCTCCCTGTGGACTGAGAAATTTCCCAGCAGTGATAACAGGGTGCCCAGGACAAACCACATGATCTGTCACAGGGACAGGCACAATTGTACATGTTGGTGGCATGTGTGTTTAAAAGCAGATTTTAGGGGGGCACAGCCTACATAGATTTGTGAGCTCATCTGCAGCCTTGAAGGTGAGTCATGTAAAAGCCTGAGTCATGGGTTGGACTGAATGGCCGCCCATAAACACATTGAGTCACCAGTTTAGCTAGGCTTCCATCCTACTTGTGGAATGGCTTAGAAAGTCCTAGGATTGTCCTCCATTGGAGTCATTATTCTAACACAGGGCCTATGCTGGTTAATCTATGCCTTACCCTGGAAAAAGTAGAAAATAGATGTCTTGATGCCCTCTAGCCAAGATAGCAGAAGTTTGGCCATCACATCCCTGTTCCCCATCACCTTCACACACACAGAACTGACAGAAAACGTATAGAATCTTTGAAGAAAAAGAGTTGCCAGTCTGCATAGACAGAAATGTCATCTGTCAATTTTGCCACTTGTTCATCCTCTCAAAGAGCTGTGAGGCCTAGGTCTCCATGAAGCATTTCAATTGTATGAGAAATTATGCTTCATTTAAAATCACTTGAGCAGAAGCAGAAAGGTTATGATGGTAGTGTAGTACTGTCTTAAGCATGTGTAAGAATTATCCAATACTGAATGTTCTTCTATGCTTGTATCGAAGGTACCTTGGGAATTAAGGGCTCATTGCCTGGCACTCATTTCTTGCTTGCTTTTTGATAGTCTTCCATTCTAGCCCACCACCTCAACTCAAGCCTTGTATTTGTTGTCAACTGAGTGAGTGAGTGAGTGAAGTAGCTCAGTCATGTCCGACTATTTGCGACCCCATGGACTGTAGCCTGCCAGGCTCCCCCATCCATGGGATTTTCCAGGCAAGAATACTCGAGTGGGTTGCCATTTCCTTCTACAGTTATCTATTACTGGATAACAAATTACCACCAAAACAAGAAACAAAGCGTCTCATGGTTTCTGTGGATCAGGATATAAGGAGTAGCTTATCTGATAATCGATCTGATTTTGCTGTTGACCATCTGGTGTTGTCCATGTGTAGAGTCTTCTCTTGTGTTGTTGGAAGAAGGTGTTTGCTATGACCAGTGCGTTCTCTTGGCAAAACTCTATTAGCCTTTCCCCTGCTTCCTTCTGCACTCCAAGGCCAAATTTGTCTATTACTCCAAGTGTTTCTTGACTTCCTACTTTTGCATTCCAGTCCCCTATAATGAAAAGGACAACTTTTGGGGGTGTTCTATAAGGTCTTGTAGGTCTTCACAGAAGCATTCAGTTTCCACTTCTTCAGCATTACTGGTCGAGGCATAGTCTTGGATTACTGTGATACTGAATGGTTTGCCTTGGAAATGAACAGAGATCATTCTGTCATTTGTGAGATTGCATCCAAGTACTGCATTTTGGACTCTTTTGTTGACTATGACAGCTACTCCATTTCTTCTAAGGGATTATTGCATACAGTAGTAGATATAATGGTCATCTGAGTTAAATTCACCCATTCCAGTTCATTTTAGTTTGCTGATTCCTAAAATGTTGATGTTCATTCTTGCCATCTCCTGGTTGACCACTTCCAATTTGCCTTGATTCATGGACCTAACATTCCAGGTTCCTATGCAATATTGCTCTTTACATCATTGGACCTTGCTTCCATCACCAGTCACATCCACAGCTGGGGTGTTGTTTTTGTTTTGGCTTCGTCTCTTCATTCTTTCTGGAGTTATTTCTCCATTGATCTCCAGCAGCATATTGGGCACCTACCGACCTGGGGAGTTCATCTTTCACTGTCCTATCTTTTTGCCTTTTCATACTGTTCTTGGGGTTCTCAAGGCAAGAATACTGAAGTGGTTTGCCATTCCCTTCTCCAGTGGACCACATTTTGTCAGAACTCTCCACCAAAGATGGAGAAGCTCTATACAGTCAACAAAACAGGACCAGGAGCTGACTGTGGCTCAGATCATGAACTCCTTATTGCCAAATTCAGACTCAAATTGAAAAAAGTAGGGAAAAGCACTAGACCATTCAGGTAAGAACTAAAACAAATCCCTTATGATTATACAGTGGAAGTGACAAATAGATTTAAAGGACTAGATCTGATAGACAGAGTCCCTGAAGAACTATGGATGGAGGTTTGAGACATTGTACAGGAGACAGAGATCAAGACCATCCCCAAGAAAAAGAAATGCGAAAGGGCAAAATGATTATCTGAGGAGGCCTTACAAATAGCTGTGAAAAGAAGAGAAGTGAGAAGCAAAGGAGAAAATGAAAGATATACCCATTTGAATGCAGAGTTCCAAAGCATACCAAGGAGAGATAAGAAAGCCTTCCTCAGTGATCAGTGCAAAGAAATAGAGGAAGACAATAGAGTTGGAAAGACTAGAGATTGCTTCAAGAAATTTAGAGATACCAAGTGAAAATTTTATGTAAAGATGGGCTCACTAAAAGACAGAAATGGTATGGACCTAACAGAAGCAGAAGATATTAAGAAGAGGTGGCAAGAATACACAGAAGAACGGTACTAAAAAAGATCTTCAATGATCCAGATAATCATGATGATGTGTTCACTCACCTAGAATGAGACATCCTGGAATGTGAAGTCAAGTGGGCCTTCTTAGGAAGCACCACTATGAACAAAGCTAGTGGAGCTGATGGAATTCCAATTGAGCTATTTCAGATCCTAAAAGATGATGCTGTGAAAGTGCTTCACTCAATATGCCAGCAAATTTTCAAAACCAAGCAGTGGCCACAGGACTGGAAAAGGTTAGTTTTCATTCCAGTCCCAAAGAAAGGGAATGTCAAAGAATGCTTAAATTCTCACAAAATTGCACTCATCTCACACACTAGTAAAGTAATGCTCAAAATTCTCCAAGCCAGGCTTCAACAATATGTGAAACATGAATTTCCAGATGTTCAAGCTGGTTTTAGAAAAGGCAGAGGAACCAGAGATCAAATTGCCAACATCCGCTGGATCATGGAGAAAGCAAGAGAGTTCCAGAAAAACATCTACTTCTGCTTTACTGACTATGCCAAAGCCTTTGACTGTGTGAATCATGACAAACTGTGGAAAATTCATCAAGAGATGGGAATATCAGACCACCTGACCTGCCTCTTGAGTATCCTGTATGCAGGTCAGGAAGCAACAGTTAGAACTGGACATGGAACAACAGACTGGTTCCAAATAGGAAAAGGAGTACGTCAAGGCTGTATAGTGTCACCCTGTTTGTTTAACTTATATGCAGAGTACATCATGAGAAACGTTGGGCTGGATGAAGCACAAGCTGGAATCAAGATTGCTGGGAGAAATATCAATAACCTCAGATATGCAGCTGACACCACCCTTATGGCAGAAAGCGAAGAACTAAAGGGCCTCTTGATGAAAGCGAAAGAGGAGAGTGAAAAAGTTGGCTTAAAGCTCAACATTCAGAAAAGTAAGATCATGGCATCTGATCCCATCACTTCATGGCAAATAGACGGGGAAACAGTGGAAACAGTGACAGACTATTTTGGGGGGCTCCAAAATCACAGCAGATGGTGACTGCAGCCATGAAATTAAAAGATGCTTACTCCTTGGAAAGAAAGTTATGACCAACCTCTGTTCAGTTCAGTTCAGTTCAGTCGCTCAGTTGTGTCCAACTCTTTGCAACACCATGGATCGCAGCACGGCAGGCCTCCCTATCCATCACCAACTCTCGGAGTTCACTCAAACTCATATCCATTGAGTCAGTGATGCCATCCAGCCATCTCATCCTCTGTCGTCCCCTTTTCCTCCTGCCCCAAATCGCTCCCCAGCATGAGTCTTTTCCAATGAGTCAACTCTTCGCATGAGGTGGCCAAAGTACTGGAGTTTCAGCTTTAGCATCAGTCCTTCCAAAAAACACCCAGGGCTGATCTCCTTTAGAATGGACTGGTTGGATCTCCTTGCAGTCCAAGGGACTCTCAAGAGTCTTCTCCAACACCACACTTCAAAAGCATCAATTCTTCGGCACTCAGCTTTCTTCACAGTCCGACTCTCACATCCATACATGACCACTGGAAAAACCATAGCCTAGACTAGACGGACCTTTGTTGGCAAAGTAATGTCTCTGCTTTTCAATATGCTATCTAGGTTAGTCATAACTTTTCTTCCAAGGAGTAAGCGTCTTTTAATTTCATGGCTGCAGTCACCATCTGCAGTGATTTTGGAGCCCCAAAAAATAAAGTCTGCCACTGTTTCCACTATTTCCCCATCTATTTCCCATGAAGTGATGGGACCAGATGCCATGATCTTAGTTCTGAATGTTGAGTTTCAAGCCAACTTTTTCACTCTCCTCTTTCACTTTCATCAAGAGGCTTTGTAGTTCCTCTTCACTTTCTCCATAAGGGTGGTGTCATCTGCATATCTGAGGTTATTGATATTTCTCCCAGTAATCTTGATTCCAGCTTGTGCTTCTTCCAGCCCAACGTTTCTCATGATGTACTCTGCATATAAATTAAATAAGCAGGGTGACACTATACAGCCTTGATGTACTCCTTTTCTTATTTGGAACCAGTCTGTTGTTCCATGTCCAGTTCTAACTATTGTTTCCTGACCTGCATATAGGTTTCTCAAGAGGTAGGTCAGGTGGTCTGGTATTCCCATCTCTCTCAGAATTTTCCACAGTTTATTGTGATCCACACAGTCAAAGGCTTAGAAAGCACCACTATGAACAAATCTAGTGGATGTGATGGAATTCCAGTTGAGCTCTTTCAAATCCTGAAAGATGATGCTACAAAAGTGCTGCACTCAACACGCCAGAAAATTTGAAAAACTCAGCAGTGGCCACAGGACTGGAAAAAGTCAGTTTTCAGTCCAATCCCAAGGAAAGGCAATGCCAAAGAATGCTCAGACTACTGCACAATTGCACTCATCTCACATGCTAGTAAAGTAATGCTCAAAATTCTCCAAGCCAGGCTTCAGCAATATGTGAACCGTGAACTTCCAGACGTTCAAGCTGGTTTTAGAAAAGGCAGAGGAACCAGAGATCAAATTGCCAACATCCACTGGATCATTGAAAAAGCAAGAGAGTTCCAGAAAAACATCTATTTTTGCTTTATTGACTATGCCAAACTAGCCTAGACAGCATATTAAAAAGCAGAGACATTACTTTGCCAACAAGTCATGGCAAACAAGCAACATGCAAGGTATTACTTTGCCATTTAGTCAAGGCTATGGTTTTTCCAGTAGTCATGTATGGATGTGAGAGTTGGACTATAAAGGAAGCTGAGTGCCAAGGAGTTGATCCTTTTGAATTGCGTTAGAGAAGACTCTAGAGAGTCCTTTGGATTGCAAGGAGATCCAACCAGTCCATCCTAAAGGAAATCAGTCCTGAATATTCATTGGAAGGACTGATGCTGAAGCTGAAACTCTAATACTTTGGGCACCTGATGTGGAGAGCTGACTCATTTGCAAAGACACTGATGCTGGGAAAGATAGAAGGCAGGAGGAGAAGGGGATGACAGAGGATGAGATGGTTGGATGGCATCACCAACTCAATGGACATGAGTTTGAGTAAAGTCTGCAAGTTGGTAATGGACAAGGAGGCCTGGCGTGTTGCAGTTCAGGGGGTCGCAAAGATTCGGACACGACTTGAGTGACTGAACTGAACTGAACGATCTGATAAGTTCTGACTCAAGGTCTCTAATGTAGTTGCACTTAAGATATTGGCAGGAGTTTTAGTCATCTGAAGGCTTTCATAGGGCTGGAATATTCACTTTCAGGATAGCTCAGTCACTTGGCTTTTGGCAGGAGTCCTGAGTTCCTCACCATGTGGGCACCTCCATAGGCCATCTGAGTGCCATCATAATATATCAGTTGACTTACTCCAAAATGAGTTATCCAATACAGAAGGAGCTCAGGGGAAGGTACACTGACTTTTTATGACTAATCTCTGAAATGACACTGTTAATTCTGCTTTATTCTGTTCATTAGAAGCAACTCACTAATGAATATTCATCCTATTCATTGGAAGCAACACATTACAGGCACTTGACCTTTAAGGGGACAGGAATAGGGTCTGCCTTTGAAGAAAAGAGTAGCAAAGAATTGGTGGACATATTTCAAAACTACCACAGTTTTGCCTTTGTCCACAAATTATTGATATTCCTCCCACATGCAAATTACACTCACCTCTCCCAAGGATCCTCAAAGTCTTATCCAATTATAGCATCAGTTTGAAGCCCAGAATATCATCATATAAATCAGATACAGGTGTACTTGAAGCTCCCCTCTTGTAGTTCTTTAAATATAGTTTCTCAATTACTGTTCCTCTCAACTTGGTGACCATGAACTACAGAGACAAACTTTCTGCTTTCATCACTCCACCCTACTCCCATCACTCAACATACATTGGTTAGAAAGCACAAGATAACCTATAAAAATATTGCTCTACAAAAAAAGAGGGGAAATAGAAGGCACAAGGGAGTCACTGCTTCATAAACAATTCTGAAATCTACCTGTGAAAATGTTGGAAGTTTCTTGATTCAGTCCTCCTCCTATCTGGGAATAATTATTCATGGCTCTTGGCTCTGCCCCCCACCCCCCACCCCAGAGTCTTGTTTCCACCTTCCAGGTAATCTTTCCTTTTCCTTGAAAGACAGTCTATGTTTACACTTGCAAAGTTTTCTCATATTTTTTCCTGGCAGAAGAGCTTTGGGAGTCCAAATGTCTCATTTCATTTTGTACTGTTTCTGCCCATTTCAGTCCAAAATGATAGTGTTTCTCTAAATATAGTTATCTTTAAAACTTTGCAAGTCTTCTGTGAATCTTCTTAATGTTTACTCTATTACATCAAAGACTCTCCCCAAAATATCTGTGAATTAAGTTCTTCCTAACATTGAACTTTTTCTGAGAGTACTGAAGGAGGGTACCCTTAAGCTTCTTAGAAGTTCTATTGCTTGACTGGCTGCTCTTTGAGCCATGACCTTGGATCTTTCTGAAGTCTTAATAAAGGATTTTACAGTCTTACCTTACTTAGGCTTTATCTCTGGAACATGCTATCCTGAGAAATCCCTGTTGTAAAGCCATTTCTTAATTTTAGCATTATTTATCACTTAGACGATTAGAAATCTTCAAGAGCAGCAAATCTGGACTCCTTTCACATTTCACTATAAGCAGCATGAAGAAACCAGGCAGTGCCTTCCTTCAATACTTTAGCTGGGAGTTTTCCTAGCTGGACCATTCAGTTCATTGTATAGATTTTCTACTTTCCAAATAAATTCAGGTGAAAGTGTTGCTAAATTTTCTGCCACTACATAACAAGGATTCCTCCTGCCTTCATTTTCCAGTAACATTCCTTACTTCTATTTAAATATTCATTGGAAGCCTCCTCAAAGTTTTAGATTTCTACTAACAATCTGCCCATAAAATATTAGCTTCTCCTTCCAGTTTTTGACTGATTCTCAAGTCATTCCCACAGTTTGGGATATCTGTTATGTTGGCATCCCACTTCCAGGTATCAAAATCTGTGTTAGTTATCTAAAGCTGCACGACAAATTACTCCAAAATCCAATGACTTAAAACACACAGACACAAAATGTATTATCTTATAATTTCTGTAGGTCAGGAAATAGGGAGTGGCTTATCTGGGAACATTGGCTCAGGGTCTTTCACATGGCTGTAGTCAGGATATAAGCAAGGTTGCAGTCATCTGAAGGCTTGAATGGTGATACAGGATTTACTTTGAAAATGATTCACTCATGTAGCTGTTGACAAGAGGCCTCAGTTCCTCACCACATGGGTCTCTTCTTAGGCTGTTTGAGTGTCCTCATGATGTAGTAACTAACTTCACCCAGAGTGACTGATCAATGAAAGAAAGCTCAGAAGAAGCCACAGTGCCTTTTATGACCTAGTCTCTGAAATGTGACACTGTTACCATTGCTTTATGCTATTCATTAGGAGCAAATCCTAAAGGAAAGGGGACTTAGGCTTCATCTTTTGAAGAAGAGTGTCAAAGAATGGTTGACACATTTTAATATCATATTTTAAATCATCATAATCCTTTGTTCCCAGCATGTAATGACTGAGACAGGTGGGCAGAATACTCTAACTTAAGCAAGAAAGAAGGAATACTCAGAGAAATTAAATGGCTTGACTGATACTCCACAATAGTTCTCATGGAATGCTCAATCTAGATACTTGGAGAGACAGCCAAAATAGAGGTAAATAAACAGGAATCAGACAATTCTACATCTTCTGAGAATGATGCTGTATATTTTCTATCTTCTTAGCCAGAAAATATCTCATCTTTATTATATGCCACTTTTTTTTTACTATATGCCAATGTCCATGATCAGTGCTTTACATGCATTAGCTTAGTTAAGATTCACACAACTCTATGAAGTAAACACTTCTATCATATCAGTTTAGAGGTATGAAATCTGTGGCTCAGGTTAAGGAAGAAGGAAGTAACATGACTGCAGAGCTACTGGCACAAAAGCCAAGAATCCAAAGGTTTGTCAAACAACTAGACTGCTTTAAACAGCACACAAGATAAAAAGTTTCCATCTTAAAGCTCCAAGAGAAGTAAAGATGAAGACTATCTGTGGTTAGTCTAACTAGCAGTAGTATTATCAATGTATTTTAAGAAAATATGGCTTTAAAAGAATGAAAACTACCATTTATTGAGCACCTGTTATCCTCTAGATGCTTGACTCATGAAAGCTCATTTCATATTCAAAACAGATGTGTGTGTAGAGTATAAGTAGCCCATTTTAAAGAGGAGGAAACACTCTTTACAGACGAGAAAACACAAAGAGATGAAATTACTTGTTTTAAGTGGCACAAATATAGTCAGGTGTGTTGCCAAACCCTGGGTCCGTGACAGTGACTTTTTATGAACTCCACATAGGCTCAATATGGCCACTAAGGCTTAATGAGGCACTGGAAGGTGCTCAACAGAGCCGATTCCCTTGTTTTAATCTAGCTTACATAGTGAGCATCTGTATATTTGAGTCAAGGGCATCCTGGTTTAAAAAGAGGGAAAAAAACCCCACAAAGCCATTGTCAAGTACACCATAAAGGTTTTTTTGAGTCTACAGTTTATGAAAATTTTATATTTATAGTTAATTCACTCTCTTCATTTCTTTTTTTTAAATTTTTTAATTTAATTTGATTTTTTTTACTTTACAATACTGTATTGGTTTTGCCATACATCAACATGAATCCACCATGGGTGTACATAAGTTCCCACTCCTGAACCCCCCCCAACGTGTACCCCAATGTTCATTGCAGCACTGTTTATAATAGCCAGGACAAGGAAGCAATCTAGATGTCCATCAGCAGATGAATGGATAAGAAAGCTGTGGTACGTATACACAATGGAGTATTACTCAGTCATCAAAAAGAATACATTTGAATCAGTTCTAATGAGATGGATGAAACTGGAGCCGATTATACAGAGTGAAGTAAGCCAGAAAGAAAAACACCAATACAGTATACTAACACATATATATGGAATTTAGAAAGATGGTAACAATAACCCTGTATGCGAGACAGCAAAAGAGACGCAGATGTACAGAACAGACTTTCTGACTCTCTTCACTTCTAACATCGTCTTTAGGTAGAATCATGACAAACTTTTCCAAAGGAAAGACATTAAACATGAGTTTAAGGAAGACTAGGTCTTCAGAGAGTAATTCAGATGTTGGTTTGCCAGTAATTTAATAATTTTTAGTCTGTGTTTATGACACTGTAATAACCATCATTCTAGAGGAGGAAATGGCAACCTGCTTCAGTATTCTTTCCTGGGAAATCCCATGGACAGAGGAGCCTGGTGGGCTACAGTCCACAGGGGTCACAAAGAGTTGGACATGACTTAGCAACTGAGCACACAATAACCATCACTGTCTATTTCTGAAATAAAATTAATTATTTTAAGTAAAAATCATCTTGAAAAGTAATAATTAGGAATTCTAGTTCTGGATAAGCACATTTTACAATGTCTGTCCCATTGAATGCAGTTATAAGGCATGGTGGCATGAATGGAGCAGATAATTGAGGACTCCAAAAAGTAAACAGTAACAGGAGGATTGGAGGATTGGAAAAGAAAGTTGGAATTTGAAGTACCACTTCCACTGGCAATGAGTTTACAGTTTTCTTTCCTTGAGCATTCTCTAACCTGAATTCAGTACAGCCCCAAACCCAGAAGTGGGCATTAGTGAAGATATAGTCCAGGAAATCTCTAGTTTTAGTGTAAGGAGCTGAAAAGGGATCCCCCTAATGCTTAAAAACAGTGTAAATATTCCCTATTTTCCTTTTGTGCTTTTTTCTCCATTCTCTTGTGCTCCAGTCCCCTGTTTCAGTACTGGTAGTGGTGGCAACAGTAACAAATAGGAGGCAACATACACAGAGAGGGAAATATTCCTCAGGTGAACCCCTTTTGCATGTTTTTCTCTCTGTTCTCCTGTCACTTGGCCCTGAATACGGCCACAGTTGCTGAAAGTGCATGACAGAACAGAGTACTTAAAGTCCTAGTTTAATGGGTGGAGGACCAAAAAGTAGAGCTACAGAAGCAGAAAGTACCAGGGAGGATCATGGAGAGGGAGAAATTCAGAAAAGTGATCTTTAAAACTCTTTATGAACTCCCATGCTTGCATTTCCAATTGTATGTCCATGGACCTGATCCAAAGTAACATACATAGATTTTGAAAAGTGAGTTAAGGGATAAAATACTAGCAAAGTTCCAAATTGGTCATTGAATAGAACACACTTGGGCAGATCTGATTAGAACTGTAAAATCTTTGAATGAGCAAAAACTAAAATAATACAACACTACTAAACCTATCCTAAAATAAATATCAAAAAGTGTCCTCTAAATAGAAAAGAACCATCAATAAAAAATGTAAAATCACAATAGGAAAGGCAAATATATAAAAGAATTGAAAATCACTCAAATAAGTTAGCACATAGGTTAAAAAACAATGAAAAATTTGTAAAAGCAATTTACAGAAAAAGGATAAGCATGAAGATGTAAAAATAGGACATCAAAATCTGCGGGAGGGGAGTATAAGAATGTAGATCTTTTAGAATAAGTTTGAACTTACTTGACTATCACATTAAAGCTAGTAGATACAGTTATGTGTCAACATATTTGAATTCCATGGTAACCACAAATAAAAAAATACACAACAGATTCACAAAAACCAAAAAGAAAGGAACTCAAGAATACTACAAAAGAAAATCATCAAATGTCAAACAGAAAAACAAAAAGAATTTAAAATGAGCAAAAGTAAATTATAAAAACAATTTGAAAACAAGGTTTAAAATGGCAATAAGTACATACCTATCAAAAATTATTTTAAATGTCAATGGATTGAGTGCTATAATCAAAGACAGAGTGGCTGAATGGATACAAAAGCATGACCCAAATATAGGTTCCCTACAAGAGACTCCTCCTTCATGGATCACAGCCTCGTGAAGAGGCTTGCATAACTCAGTGAAGCTATGAGCCATGCCAAGCAGGGCCATCCAAGATGAACAAGTCATAATGAAGGGTTCTGACAAAACATGGTCCACTGGAGAGGGAAATGGCAGCCCACTCCAGTATTCTTGCCTGAAGAACCCCATAGACAGCATGAAAAGGCAAAAAGATATGACACGGGAAGATGGGCTCCCCCTTCCCCCCGCCCGGGTCAGAAAGTGTCCAATATGCTACTGGGGAAGAGTAAGAGGGCAATTACTAATACCTCCAGAAAGAATGAAGCAGGAACGACACTCAGTTGTGGATGTGTCTGTTGGTGAAAGTAAAGTCTGATGCTGTAAAGAACAATACTGCATAGGAACCTGGAATGTTAGGTTCATTAATCAGGGTAAATTGGACATGGTCAAGCAGGAGATGGCAAGAGTGAACACTGACATCTTAGGAATCAGTGACCTAAAATGGACAGGCATGGCTGAATTTGATTCAGATGACCATTATATTTACTACTGTGGGCAAGTATCCATTAGAAGAAATGGAGTTAACAAAAGAGTCCAAAATGCAGTACTTGGGTGCAATCACCAAAATGACAGAATCATCTCAGTTTGTTTCCAAAATCCATTCAACATCACAGCAATCCAAGTCAATGCCCCAACCACTGATGCCAAAGAAGTTGAAGTTCAAAGGTTCTATGAAGACTTACAAGACCTTCTAGAACTAACACCAAAGAAGATGTCCTTTTCATCATAAGGGATTGGAAAACAAAAGTAGGAAGTCTAGAGATACCTGGAATAACAGGCAAGTTTGGCCTTGGAATACAAAATGAAGCAGGGCAAAGGCTAACAAAGTTTTTTTCAGGAGAAACACACTGTTCCGAGCAAACAGTCTTTTCCAACAACCCAGGAGATGACATGGACATCACCAGATGAAGCAGGGTAAAGGCTGACAGAGTTTAAGTAGATACAGGGTAACAAGAGTTCTGTTGTTGCTGTTGAGTCACTCAAGTCGTGTCTGACTTTTTGGGACCAACTTGGACTGCACCATGCCAGGCCTCCCTGTCCTTCACCATCTCCCAGAGTTTGCTCAAACTTATGTCCATTGAGTCGGAGATGCCATCCAACCATCTGGTCCTCTGTTGTACCCTTCTCCTATATTGAGTTCTATACTGAACTATATTTGAGCCTGAGGCAAATATTAAGGGAAAAATCTTCTCAGGCTTCTAGCAAGAGGAGGGAAAAAGGAAACATTTAAAAATAGCCAGAGCACTCTGCACTTAGAAAGGCCTGCCGTTAGGGGAAACTAGAGCCTAAACGGCTGGGGCATTTTGAGGGCCCAATTGTCAGAGGGAAGGGAAATACCCAACTCCAGCCAACTGTAACCAACCTGTGCCACCAAAAGGGGGAGGAAAACACTGAGAAACAGTGGAATATATAGTTCAGAAGCACAGGCTCACTTAAAGTCAGACTCAATCATAGGACTACAGAATGCTTCTCCTCTTCCCTCACTTTACCACATTACTAAAGGTCTATTTACAGCAATTCTTTTTTTATACCTGGTACATCATGTGTGGCTATCAAGAAAAACATATAAGTACACCAAAAGGCAAAAACACAATATCAAGAGACAGAGCAAGCATGAGAGTCAGACATTGAGGGATGTTGGAATTATCAGATGAGGAATTTAAAACAACTATGATTAATATGTTAAGGGTTACACAAAGAGACACATTTCCACTCTACTGATCTGATGCTTTCTACGGACTTGCCAAAGGAGTAAAAGTAACATGTGCCACTTCTAAGAATACTGTTTACTGGGAGTCATTGGGTGATTCGTTCCACTTTATCTTTTCCCTTCACACAAGACCAACAACATTCCATATAAGGAAAGCTCCTTCAGTCTGAGCCTCTAATTAAGATACAGTAGGGAAGTGCCACCAATGGCCTGCAAAGGATATAATTGTGAGTGAGAAATAAACATTTTTTTGTGGTAAAATATATATATTAAGGGTGCCAATGGATAAAATACATAACATGCAGGAACAGATCAGCAATGTAACCTGAGAGATGGAAGTCCTAACAGCCAAAAAGATATCCCAGAGATTAAAAACAAACAAACAAACAAAACTGTAACATAAATGAAGAATGACTTTGAGGGATTTATTACTAAACTGGACATGGTTGAAGAAAGAATTTTCTGAGCTAAAGATATATCAATAGAATCCTCAAATACAGAAAAGCAAAGAGCACAAAGACTGAGGGAAAAAAGAACAGACCATCCAAAGACTGTGGGACAATTACAAAATGTGTAACATATGTGTAATGGGAATACCAGAAGGAGAAGAAAGAAGAACAGAAGAAATATTTGAAACAATAATGCTGACAATTTCAACAAATTAATGTCAGACACCAAACCACAGATTCAGGAAGCTCAGAGAACCCAAGCAAGATAAATGTAATAAACAAACAAATTACACCTATGCATATCATTTTCAATTTACAGAAAATCAAAGACGAATTTTAAAATCCCAAAAGAAGTCGAGGAAAAAACCAGCTTGACTGCAGAACAAAGAATTACATACAACTTCTCCTCAAAAACCATGCAAGCAAGAAGAGAGTAGAATAAAATATTTAACTATTTAGAAATAAAAAACCACCAACCTATATTTCTGTACCCTGGAAAGTGATCCTTCAAAATGAAAGAAATGAAGGCTTTCTCAGACAAACAAAATTATGAGGAAATTTGTTGCCAGGAGAAGTGCCATGCAAGAAATATTAGAAGTTCTTTAGAAAGAAAGAAAATAATATGTCAGAAATTCAGACCTATGTAAAGAAAGGAAGGAAGGAAGTGTTAGCTGCTCAGTCATGCCTGACTCTTTGCGACCCCATGGACTGCAGCCCACCACGCTCTTCTGTCCATGCGATTTTCCAGGCAAGGATACTGGAGTGGGTTGCCATTTCCTTCTCCAGGGGATCTTCCCAACCCAGGGATTGAACCCGGGTCTCCTGCACTGCAGGCAGATTCTTTACCGACCGAGCTACAAGGAAAGCCATGTAAAGAAAGGAAGAGCACTGAAAAGCGAATAAATTGCAGTTAAATAAAATTTTTGTTTTTCTTATTTTTAAGTGATCTAACAGATAACAATATGTTTAATATAATAATAGCAACAATAGACTCTATTATAGATACTGATGTATATGTCTCATGTACATGTACATACATTTATGTATGCTTATATATAATTGAGATAAATGACAGCAATGATACAAGGGATGGAAGAAATTAGGATTATTTTGTAATTCTAAGGAATTCACACTACCTGTGAAGTGGTATAATGTTATTTGAAAGTGGAGTTGGATTAGATATAAACATATATTGCAAACTCTAGGGCAACCACTAAGAAAAGTTTAAAAGAGAATTATAACTAATATATTGAGAGGAGAGAAAATGGAATCATATAAAATTCTTGATTAAAACCACACATACAAAAAAAAAAACAGAAAAAGAATGAAAGCTAAAATTAGGGGGAAAAGAAGGGCAACAAATAGAAAATGGTAATGAATATGATAGACATTATTCCAACTACATAAATAATCGTTTTGAATGTCAATGGTATAAATGGATCAATTAAAAGACAGATTGTCAGAATAGATCAAAAACCCCAACCCAACCACAAACCCAACACTTTAAATATGAAGACACATACACATTGAAAGTAAATAGAGAAAAATATGCCACAGTAACACTAATCAAAAGAAAGCAGGAATAGTTATATTAATTTGAGGCAGAACACACTTCAAAGTAAGAAAAGTTATCAGGGATAAGAAGAGACACTACGTAATGATAAAGGAGTCCACTCTCCAAGAACACATAAAATTCTTTACATGGATGTTCCTAACAACAGAACATCAAACTGTTGAGGGGAAAACTGGTAGAACCTCAAGGAGAAATAGATGAATCCATTATCATAGTCGGACGTGTCAATATCCTTCTCTCAGAAATGAACAGATACAGCAGACAAAAATCAGTAAGGACACAGGTGAACTCAACAATGAAGTGAAAGTGACTCAGTCGAGTCTGACTCTTTGCAACCTCATGGATATACAGTCCATGGAATTCTCCAGGCCAGAATATTGGAGTGGGTAGCCTTTCCCTTCTCCAGGGGATATTCCCAACCTAGGGATTGAACCCAGGTCTCCCACATTGCAGGAGGATTCCATACCAACTGAGCCACAAGGGAAGCCCAAGAATACTGGAGTGGGTGGCCTATCCCTTCTCCAGCAGATCTTCGTGACCCAGGAATTGAACCGGGGTCTCCTGCATTGCAGGCGGATTCTTTACCAACTGAGCTATGAACTCAAAAATACCATCAGTCAACTGGATATAACTGACATCTATCCACTACTTCATTGAATAACAGCAGAATATACATACTTCTCAAGCTCACATGGAACATTCACTAACACAGACAACACTCAGTCAGTCAGTTCAGGCGCTCAGGTGTGTCCAACTTTTTGTGACCCCAAGGACTGCAGCATGCCAGGCCTCCCTGTCCATCACCAACTCCTGGAGTTTACCCAAATTCATGTCCATTGAGTTGGTGATACCATCCAACCAGCTCTTCCTCTGTCGTCCCATTCTCTTCCCACCTTCAATCTTTCCCAGCATCAGGGTCTTTGCAAATGAGTCAGCTCTTCACATCGGGTGGCCAAAGTATTGGAGTTTCAGCTTCAGCATCAGTCCTTCCAATTAATATTCAGGACTGATTTCCTTTAGGATGGACTGGTTGGGTCTCCTTGCAGTCCAAGGGACTCTCAAGAGTCTTCTTCAGCACCACAGTTCAAAAGCATCAATTCTTCAGTGCTCAGCTTTCTTTATAGTCCAACTCTCAAATCTGTACATAACTACTGGAAAAACCATAGCTTTGACTAGTCTGACCTTTGTTGGCTTTAATATGCTTTTTAATATGCTAAGTTGGTCATAACTTTTCTTCCAAGGAGCAAGTATCTTTTAATTTTATGGCTGCAGTCACCATCTGCAGTGATTTTGGTGCCCCCCCCCAAAAAAAAGTCTGTGACTGTTTCCAATGTTTCCCCATCTATTTACATGAGGTGATGGGACCACATGCCATGATCTTAGGTTTCTGAATGTTGACTTTCAAGCCAACTTATTCACTGTTATTCATCAAGAGGCTCTTTAGGTCTTCTTCACTTTCTGCCATAAGGGTGGTATCATCTGCCTATCTGAGGTTATTGATATTTCTCTTGGCAACCTTGATTCCAGCTTGTGCTTCATCCAGACCAGTTTTTCTCATGATGTACTCTGCATATAAGTTAAATAAACAGGGTGACAATATACAGCCTTGATGTATTCCTTTCCCGATTTGGAACCAGTCTTTTGTTCAATGTCCAATTCTAACTGTTGCTTCCTGACCTGCATACAGATTTCTCAAGAGGCAGGTCAGGTGGTCTGGTATTCCCATCTCTTTAGGAATTTTTCACAGTTTGTTGTGATCCACACAGTCAAAGGTTTTAATGTAGTCAATAAAGCAGAATTTGATGTTTTTCTGGAACTCTCCTGCTTTTTCAGTGATCCAACGGACGTTGTCAGTTTGATCTCTGGTTCTTCTGCCTTTTCTAGATCCAGCTTGAACATCTGGAAGTTCACGGTTCACCAACTGTTGAAGCCTGGTTTGGAGAATTTTGAGCATTACTTTGCTAGCATGTGAGATGAGTGCAATTATGCAGTAATTTGAGTATTCTTTAGCATTGCCTTTCTTTGGGACTAGAATGAAAACTGATCTTTTCCAGTCCTGTGGCCACTGCCGAGTTTTCCAAATTTGCTGGCATATTGAGTGCAGCACTTTCACAGCCCCCTCTTTTAGGATTTGAAATAACTCAACTGGAATTCTATCACGTCCACTAGCTTTGTTCACTGTGATACTTTCTAAGGCCCACTTGACTTCATATTCCAGGATGTCTGGCTCTAGGTGAGTGATCACACCACCATGATTATCTGGGTCATTAAGATCTTTTTTCTATAGTTTTCTGTGTATCCTTGCCACCTCTTCTTAATATCTTCTGCTTCTGTTAGGTCCATACCATTTCTGTCCTTTAGTGAGCCCATCTTTACATAAAATGTTCCCTTGGTACCTCTAATTTTCTTGAAGTGATCTCTAGTCTTTCCCATTCTATTGTTTTCCTCTATTTCTTTGCATTGATCACTGAGGAAGGCTTTCTTATCTCTCCTTGCTATTCTTTGGAACTCTGCATTCAAATGGGTATATCTTTCCTTTTCTCCTTTGCTTTTTGCTTCTCTTCTTTTCACAGCTATTTGTAAGGCCTCCTCAGATAACCATTTTGCCTTTTTGCATTTCTTTCCCATGGGGATGGTCTTGATCCCTGCCTCCTGTAAAATATCATGAACCTCCGTCCATAGTTCTTCAGGCACTCTGTTTGTCAGATCTAATCCCTTGAATCTATTTGCCACTTCCATTGTATAATTGTAAGGGATTTAATTTAGGTCATACCTGAATAGTCCATTGGTTTTCCCTACTTTCAGATTTCAAGAGAGACCACATTCTAGGCCATTAAACACACTTTAAAATCTTTAAGTAACAAAAGTCATCCATTATCCGTTCTTCAAACACAGTGGAAACCTATAACAGGAAAATAACTATAAACTGTTTTGATGGAGAGTAAACAACACATTTCTAAATACTGCAAGAGTCAAAGAAGAAATCTCTACAGAATCTTTTTAAATGTTTAACTAAATAAAAAAAGAACACAACTTATCAAAATTTGAGGGATGTAGTGAAAGCAGTTCTTAGAAGGTAATTTATAGTACTGAATATATATTTGAAAATAATAAAGATCTAAAATAATAAAGATCAAAAATGACAGAATGATCTCTGTTCATCTCCAAGGCAAACCATTGAATATCACAGTTATCCAAGTCTATGCCCCAAACAGTAACAGTGAAGAAGCTGAAGTTGAATGGTTCTATGAAGACCTATAAGACCTTTTAGAAATAACACCCAAAAAAGATGTCCTTTTCATTATAGGGGACTGGAATGCAAAAGTAGGAAGTCAAGAAGCACCTGGAGTAACAGGCAAATTTGGCCTTGGAATGCGGAATGAAGCAGGGCAAAGACTAATAGAGTTTTGCCAAGAAAATGTACTGGTCATAGCAAACACCCTCTTCCAACAACACAAGAGAAGACTCTACACATGGACATCACCAGATGGTCAACACCGAAATCAGATTGATTATATTCTTTGCAGCCAAAGATGGAGAAGCTCTATACAGTCAACAAAAACAAGACCAGGAGCTGACTGTGGCTCAGATCATGAACTCCTTATTACCAAATTCAGACTCAAATTGAAGAAAGTAGGGAAAACCACTAGACCATTCAGGTATGACCTAAATCAAATTCCTTATGATTAAACAGTGGAAGTGAGAAATAGATTTAAGGGCCTAGATCTGATAGAAAGAGTGCCTGATGAACTATGGAATGAGGTTCATGACACTGTACAGGAGACAGGGATCAAGACCATCCCCATGGAAAAGAAATGCAAAAAAGCAAAATGGCTGTTTGGGGAGGCCCTACAAATAGCTGTGAAAAGAAGAGAGGCGAAAAGGAAAGGAGAAAAGGAAAGATATAAGTATCTGAATGCAGAGTTCCAGAGAATAGCAAGAAGAGATAAGAAAGCCTTCTTCAGCGATCAGTGCAAAGAAATAGAGGAAAACAACAGAATGGGAAAGACTAGAGATCTCTTCAAGAAAATTAGAGATACCAAGGGAACATTTCATGCAAAGATGAGCTCAATAAAGGACAGAAATGGTATGGACCTAACAGAAGCAGAAGATATTAAGAGGTGGCAAGAATACACAGAAGAACTGTACAAAAAAGATCTTCACGACCCAGATAATCACAATGGTGTGATCACTCATCTAGAGTCAGACATCCTGGAATGTGAAGTCAAGTGAGCCTTGGAAAGCATCACTACGAACAAAGCTAGTGGAGGTGATGGAATTCCAGTTGAGCTGTTTTAAATCCTGAAAGATGATGCTGTGAAAGTGCTGCACTCAATATGCCAGCAAATTTGGAAAACTCAGCAATGGCCACAGGACTGGAAAAGGTCAGTTTTCATTCCAATTCCAAAGAAAGGCAATGCCAGAGAATGCTCAAACTACCGCACAATTGCACTCATCTCACATGCTAGTAAAGTAATGCTCAAAATTCTCCAAGCCAGGCTTCAGCAATACATGAACCGTGAACTTCCAGATGTTCAAGCTGGTTTTAGAAAAGGCAGAGGAACCAGAGATCAAATTGCCAACATCTGCTGGATCATGGAAAAAGCAAGAGAGTTCCAGAAAAACATCTATTTCTGCTTTATTGACTATGCCAAAGCCTCTGACTGTGTGGATCACAATAAACTGTGGAAAATTCTTCGAGAGATGGGAATACCAAACCACCTGACCTGCCTCTTGAGAAACCTATATGCAGGTCAGGAAGCAACAGTTAGAACTGGACATGGAACAACAGACTGGTTCCAAATAGGAAAAGGAGTACGTCAAGGCTGTATATTGTCACCCTGCTTATTGAACTTATATGCAGAGTACATCATGAGAAATGCTGGGCTGGAAGAAACACAAGCTGGAATCAAGATTGCCAGGAGAAGTATCAATAACCTCAGATATGCAGATGACACCACCGTTATGGCAGAAAGTGAAGAGGAACTAAAAAGCCTCTTGATGAAAGTGAAGAGGAGAGTGAAAAAGTTGGGTTAAAACTCATGCATTCCTGGGATAAATCTCATTTGATCATGGTGTATGATCTTTTTAATGAGTTGCTGGATTCTGTTTGCTAGTATTTTGTTGAGGATTTTTGCATCTATGTTCATCAGTGATACTGACCTGTAATTTGTGTGATGTATTTGTCTAGTTTGGTATCAGGGTGATGCTGTCCTCATAGAATAAATGTGGGAGTGTTCCTTGCTGTAATTTTTTGGGAAGAGTTTGAAGATAGGTAGGTGTTAACTCTTTTCCAAATTTTTGATAGAATTAGCCTGTGAAGTCGTCTGGTCCTAGACTTTTGTTTGTTCAAAGATTTTTAATGATGTTTTCAATTTCATTACTTGTGATTGGTCTGTTCATATTTTTTTGATTTCTCCCTGGTTCAGTCTTAGAAGGTTGTACTTTTCTAAGAATTTGCCCATTTCTTCCATGTTGTCCATTTTATTGGCATATAGTTGTTTGTAGTAGTCTCTTATGATCACTTGTATTTCTGTGATGACAGTTGTAATTTCTCCTTTTTCATTTTTAAGTTTATTGATTTGAGTCTTCTCCCTTTTTTTCTTGATGAATCTAGCTAAAGGTTTATCAATCTTGTTAATCTTCTCAAAGAACCAGCTTTTAGTTTCACTGATATTTGCTATTGTTTTGTTTTTACTTCATTTCTGTTCTAATTTTTAATATTTCTTTCCTTCTACTAACTTTGGGTCTTTTGTTCTTCTCTCTAGTTGATTTAGGTATAAGGTTGGGTTGTTTATTTTTCTTATTTCTTGAGGTAGGATTATATTGCTATAAACAAATGCTTTTGCTGCATCCCATAGGTTTTTAGGTCATAATGTATTGGTTGTCATTTGTTGCTAGGTATTTTTTTTATTTCCTCTTTGATTTCATCAATGATCCATTGATTATTTAGTAGCACACTGTTTATTTAGCCTCCATGCATTCCTGTTTTCTATTTTTTTTTTCCTGTAATGTACTTCTAATCTCATTATGCTGTGGTCAGAAAAGATGCTTAATATGATTTCAATTTTCTTAAGCTTACCAAGGATTGATTTGTGACCCAAGATGTAATCTATCTTGGAGAATGTTCCATGTTCACTTGAGAAGAAACTATATTTTGCTAATTTTGGATAAAATATCCTATAAATAGCAATTAAGTCTATGGTGTAATGTGTCCTTTATGGCTTGTATTTCCTTACTGGGGCTTCCCTGGTGACTCAGTGGTAAAGAATCTGCCTGCAATGCACTTTCCATCTGAATGTTCTATCCATTGGAAAATGAAATGTTCAAATCCCCCACTATTGAGTTACTGTTAATTTCCTCTTTTATGGCTGTTACCATTTGCTTTATGTATTGAGGCGCTGCTACATTGGGTGCATGAATATTTACTATTATCTTTTCCTTGGATTGAGCCCTTGATGGCTATGCAGTGTTCTTCCTTGTCTCTTGCAATAGTCTTTAAAGTCTATTTTGCCTGATATCAGTATTGTTACTCCTGCTTTCTTCTGCCTGGAATATCTTTTTCTATTCCTCCACTTTCAATCTGTATGTGTCCCTAGATCTGAAGTGGGTTTCTTGTAGACAGCATATTTACTGATGTTGTTTTTATATCCATTCAGCCAATCTGTTTCTTTTGGTTGGGGCATGTAATCCACTTACATTTATCAATATGTATGTTGCTATTACCATTTTCTTAATTGTTCTTGGTTTGTTTTTGTAGGTCATATCCTTTTGTGTTACCTGCTGAAAGAAGTCCCTTTAACATTTGTTGTAAAGCTGGTTTGGTGGTACTGAATTCCCTTAGGCTTTGCTTGTCTATAAAGTTTTTGATTTCTCTGTCAAATCTGAATGAGATCCTTGCTGCATAGAGAATTATTGGTTGTTGGTTTTTACCTTTCATCACTTTAAATACATCAGGCCACTCCCTTCTGGCCTACAGAATTTCTGCTAAAAAATCAGCGGATAACCTTATTGGGATGCCTTTGTATGTTATTTATTGCTTTTCCCTTGCTTCTTTTTATTCTTTGTATTTCACTTTTGATAGTTTGATTTTATGTGTCTCAGTGTGTTTCCCCTTGGCTTTATCCTGTATAGGACTTTCTGTGCTTCTTGAATTTGGGTGACTATTTCCTTTTCCATGTTAGTTTTCAACTATAATCTATTCAAATATATTCTCAGACCATACTTCAAATGTTGGTATATTTAATATTGTTCTAGAGGTCTCTGAGACTGTCATTTCTTTTCACTCGTTTATTCTGCTCATCTGCAGTTATTTTCACCATTCTATCTTAAAACTCACCTATTTGTTCTTTCTCCTCATTTATTCTATTAATTCCTTCTAGTGTATTTTTCATTTCAGTTATTGTTTGTTCTCTAGTTCTTCTAGGTCCTTGTCCCTCTAGGTTTCTTGGATCATCTTGATCCATACATCCATTTTATTTCCAAGGTCTTGAGTCATCTTTACTTTCATTACTCTGAATTTTTTTTCAGTTATATTATCTATTTCACCTTCATTTACTTTTTTCTTGTGGGTTTTTACCTTGCTCCTTCATCTGAAACATATTTCTCTTTCATCTTATTTTGTCTAACCTACTGTTTATGGTATCCTTTCTCCAAGTTGTAGGGTCGTAGTTCCTCTTGTTTCTGTTGTCTGCCCCCTGGTGGGTAAGATTGGTCCAGAGGCTTGGGTAGGTTTCCTGGTGGGAGGGACTGGTACCTGCACTCTGGGGAACAGGGCTGCATCAGGTATGTGTTCTGGGGTGTCTGTGAGCTTACTACAACTTTAGGCAGCCTGTCTGCTAATGGTTGGGACTGTGTTATCTCTCTGGTTGCTTGGAGTTAGGTGTCCAGCACTAGTACCTGCAGGCAGTTGGAACTGGGTAGTGATGTCAAGATAAATACCTTCAGGGAGCACATGCCAGTTAATATTCCCTGAGTCAGGCACTTCTCCAGCACTCCAGTATCTTAGACTCAGTGTTCCCACCCTGGAGACCAAGGCCCAACTCCTGCCTAGGGAACCAAGAGCCTGCAAGCTGCATGGCATGGTTGGAGAAAGGGGAAAAAAGTAAATAAAGAAACAAAGCCCAAGACAAATTATAAAAACAAACCCAAACAAATGGAAACAAGTCAACAAACAAAACAAGACAAAACAAAACAAAATAAAAAAAAAAACAAGAAAAAACCCAAGAGAACAACTAAAACCCGACCTCCAAAATGAAAACAATCAATAAAGACTAAGCTAACAAAAACAAAATATAAAAAACATAAAATAACCAAAAAGTAAAAAGAAACATAAAAGACACATTTTAAAAAGACATATTAAATATCTTTAAAAGAATAAGTAAGAATAAAACAACTGAACAAGACCAAACAATCAAAAAACAATAGTAATAATATTTTCCTGTGGCTTCCACTATCAGTGTCCTTGCTCCCATAGTGAGTCACAGCCAACCCTCATCTCTCCAGGAGGCTCTCCAATACCTCTATCTAGTCCTCTGGACCTGCGGTGGGTATTGTGGGGTAGCTTAAACACTGAGCCCTGGGCTTATCTTTGGTTTTGGCCCCACCTCTGCATGTGCACTACTCTCAAGTGTCTGTTCCCCACCCAGCTAAGAGGGAGTGAAACCAGGGGCTGATTGGGGCACACTTACTTACTCACTCAGGAGGGGCATGGCACCCACAAATGGGGTATGTACATAGTGCCAGTGGCAGCAGACAGTGGCATGCAGTTGCAACAGACTGGGACATGCTCTCTCTGGTGGAAGTTTCTTCCAGAGCCCACAGATGCAGGAGCTGGCATGTGGTGGTGGTGGTGGTCCAACCCTTTGTGCACCACTCAACAATGGCTCCTTGTTTCCTAGGCAGACCACACTTCCTCTAGGAGTATTCCTGGCCAAAGAGCCCCTCATTCCTGTTCCCTCTGTTGTATCCATGCAGCCAACAGCAGTCTCTTCCCCAGATTTGATCTCCTAACCCCACACTTTAGTACTCAGTCCCCTCCAGCATTGGCTGAGTTTCCCAGGGCTGATTTCTGAGAAGTCTTTGGCATGGGTGGTACTCAGGAACTCAGAGTCTACATGGGTAGAGGCTTTGCTTGAGGGGTGGATGAGCCTGCTCAGATGAGTGCCCTTTCCAGTGCCTGCAGAGGCAGAAGCCAGCAGGTGGGAAAGGGGGTTGCAATGGTGGCTCCAACCCTTGCATGCCACTCAACAATGATGTCCTGGCTCTATGGTGTTCCAGGCATCTTCCACAAACTTCTCCTGCTGTGGTGCTCCTCACTCCTGTCCCTGCAGGCTGTCTTTTCACACCCAACAGCTGTCCTCTCCCTGGATTTGCACTCCAAGTCCCACTTTCCAGCACCCAGTCCCCCTCCATAAGAGGAGACACATGACTCAGGCTGGGGTGTGCTGGGCTGTGACCCAGACCATGCACACAGTCCCTGCTTTGCCCAGTCTTCCACATAGCATTCACTGCATTCCCCTCCAATCCCCAAAAGGTCCCAGCAGATTTCCCCACTGTGAGGGAGTTTTTCTGAGTGCAGGGACCTCTCCTCATCTTCAGCTTCCTGCCAGGCATGCTGGTCCCTTCCCAATTCCTCTTTTCTTTTTTTCTTTCTTTCATCCTATCTGGTTGCAAAGGAATTTTTCATATTCTTTGAGGTGTCTGAAGTCTTCTGTTAATGTTCAGCAGGTGCTTTGTGAGAATTTTTCCATTTGTAGATGTATTCTTGATGTATTTGTAAGGAGAGCTGAATACTGCATCCTCCTATTCTGCCATCTTGACTGAGAATGGGTTTTTAAAACCGTGGGATATTTATACCATACAATACTGCTGCTGCTGCTAAGTTGCTTCAGTCGTGTCTGACTCTGTGTGACCCCATAGATGGCAGCCCACCAGGCTCCACCATCCCTGGGATTCTCCAGGCAAGAACACTGGAGTGGGTTGCCATTTCCTTCTCCAATGCATGAAGGTGAAAAGTGAAAGTGAAGTCGCTCAGTCGTGTCCGACTCTTCGAGACCCCATGGATTGCAGCCTACCAGGCTCCTCCGTCCATGGGATTTTCCAGGCAAGAGTACTGGAGTGGGTTGCCATTGCCTTCTCCACCATACAATACCACTCAGCCATAAAAAGGAACAGACTATGGATACATACAACAAAAAGAATCAACTTATAAAACATGCAGTGTGAAAGAAATCAGACACAAAAGACTACATGAAATTCTACTGGGTTGGCCAAAAAGTTCACTCAGGTCTTTCCCAAATGAACTTTTGGCCAACCCAACAGAATGGGAAAAACTAAAGTGACAGCAAATCGCTGATTGTCTGGGACCAGTGATTGGAGGACATTGTTTACAAGGGGACACAAAAGGCCTTTTAGAAATGATAACAAAATATTTAATATCTTGATTGTGGTGCTGATTATACAACTGCTTACATTTGTCAAAACTCATCAGCTTGCACATTTAAAATGAGCCCTTTATTATATGTAAGTTATTCCTAAAATGTACTGAAACAATATTTTTATAGAGATTGCTTGGTACACTCAATACCTAGTCCCTCTTTTTCTTTAATAGCAACAGTCCACTTTTATTTGGGGCAGCAAATTCACTTAGCTGAAAGAGTGCATTTCTCTAACTCCCCTCCCCACCCTAGCTATATACACCTGATATAAGCTTCCTAGCAAGGAGATATAAGCAGAAGTGCTATGTTTAACTTCTCAGAAGATAGCTTAAAGGGAGCTGACTTGCCTGGGGAAAAAATTACTCTTTTGTTTTCCCCTGCTTCTAACTGCTGCCTGGTATGCATATATAGCAGACTAGGCTCAGCAGCCATCTTAGACCATGAGGTAACCTCCAGGAAGGAAACTAATACTGAGGATGGTGGCACCAAGAAATTGGAGCTTAGGTCCTAGGTGGTGCCAGGGAATCACCATACCAACCCCAGACCTCCCACTTCTAGACTTTTGTATACGAGAGGGAAATAAACCTCTATTTTATTTAATACATTCTTATCTGGCATTTTTTCCTATTATATGCAGTAGAACCTAATAATAACTGATTATGCTGTTTAGAATCAGACCTGGGCTCAAGTCCCAGCTCTGCCACTTACTAACTGTGTGGCCTTGGATAAATAATTTCACCTCTGAGTCTCTGCTTTCTCATTAGTAAAATGGTACTAACACAGTTTGCAGGGCTAGTATGAGGGAGGACTCAAAGAAAGCATACACTGAATGTCAGTGTATAATCTCTCCCTTTTAGTAAAGCAGCAGGCTTTCCCCTTCCCAGAAAAGATTGCTAACCATACAGAGTGAATAGCCTCATGGGTCACCAACTGCTTCAATACACTGTATAAAAACACATCTCTGGTCTCCCATAGCCTCTACTAATATGCTTTCCACATTGTAGTCACATTTATCCCTTTATCTCTCTCTCCAGCCTCTTTCCCTGTCCCCACTGAGATCAGACCTAACTCTACCCCTCTTTCCCACCTACCTGTCTTCTGGAATGACCCTCCTGAGTCTAAATCAGTCAACAAATATTGTCTATCATGTGCCAGTTTCCTGGCCAGGTTCTAAAGATAAAAAGTTAAATTGGCCATGATTTTTGTCCTTTTATATCTCATGATCTAGCAGAAAAGTCAAACAGGTGAGTACAATTCAACTTAATTCAGTGTAAAGTGCAGTGACTGATAAGAACTTTACCACAAGGCAAGAAAATGTTACCTCCATGAAGGGAGAGGCTATCTTGTTCAATTTAATCAGCACTCAATAAGTATTTGTTGATGGAATGAAGGGTATTATGGTAGCACAGAAGACAATACCTAAACCAGGTGGAATAGGGCAGGAATTAGAAACTGCCCAGGAGGGTAGTTAACTTCCTGGAAGAAGTAAGGCCTGGCTGATTTTTAACCGAAAAGGCGGGTATGGAGAGGAGACAGCATGAGCAATAGCACAGAGGTGAGAAACAGCACAGTGGGTATTTGGGGACAAGTAGTTCATTGTTGCAAGAGCATAGAATTTAAGGTCAGGAACTGAAGCTAGAGAGGAAAGCTGGGTCAGATAACAGAAGACCTTATAATCCATGTTATAAAGACTTTCAGCTTTATCCTAGAGAAGATGGGGAGGCAGTGGAGAGATTTAAACTGAGTTGTTCAGTTGCTCAGTTGTATGACTCTGCAACCTCATGGACAGCAGCATGCCAGGCTTCCCTGTTCTTCACCATCTCCCAGAGTTTGCTAAAACCCATGTCCACTGACTTGGTGATGCCATCCAACCATCTCATCCTGTCCTCCCCTTCTCCTCCTGCCTTCAATCTTTCCCACCATCAGGGCCTTTTCCAATGACTCAGCTCTTTGCATCAGGTGGCCAAAGTGTTGGAGCTTCAGCTTCAGCACCAGTCCTTCCAATGAATATTCAGGGTTGATCTCCTTTAGGATTGACTGGTTTGATTTCCTTGTTGTCCAAGGGACTCTCAAGAGTCTTCTCTAGTACCACAGTTCAAAGGCATCAATTCTTTGGCACTCAGCCTTTTTTTAATATATATATTTTATTGAAATATATTGACTTACAATGTTTCAGGTGCACAGCAAGGTGATTCAATCATATAAATACACATATATAATTTTTGAAATTATTTTCCATCATAGGTTATTGCAAGATATTGACTACAGTTCCCTATGCTATACAGCAAACCTTTGTTGCTTATTGAATATATATTTTTTAATTAGAAATCTAGCATTCTATTCAGACTAAGTCAAACAAGTGGAATCAAAATGTCATAATTTTTTAGTTAGGCAAAAATTCATAAGTTTTCTAAAATATATATTATACATATTTATATCTATGTATACAAAAGCTGTTTTACTATACTTGATAAAGGCTTGAGAAAGAACATAAAAAAAGAGATGGAGAAATTGGAGAACATAAACTAAATGAAATGGGAGTACTGAATATGAAATAAAAAATGTGAAACAAACTAAATAAAAGTAAAAGATCATCATATAGTCCAGTTGTTTTTAAACATGACTGTTCATTAGAAACATATCTGGAGCTCTGGAGAAAAAAGCCTGTTTTATTGCCCAGCTCTCACATCTGTACATGACTACTGGGAAAACCATAGCTTAGACTACATGGACCTTTATAGGCAAAGTAACATCTCTACTTTTTAATATGCTGTCTAGGTTTGTCATTGCTTTTCCTCCAAGGAGCAAGCATCTTTTAATTTCATGGCTGCAGTCACCACCCACAATGATTTTGGAGCCCAAGAAAATAAAGTCTGTCACTGTGTCCATTGTTTCCCCATCTCTTTGCAGGGGAGATGTGGTCAAATCTACAAAGGAGGTAACTCTGACAACAGTATGACAAATAGATTTGAGCAGGTCAACTACATAGAGGTTTCTTGCTATAGTCCAAACAAGAGAAAATGAGGACTGAAACCAAACTGTAAGTGAGGACAGAGAGGAAGAGATGGAGTTGAGCCAGGTTCAGTGAGTAAAACTAGCAATATTGTTGAGAATAAATATAGGGAAGTAGGAAGAAGTTTAGGGCAAATTTTTAGATTTTTAACTTGGATAACTGGATATAATGGTAATGATGTTCTCTATAATAAGGAACATAGGAGGAGTAGGCTTTTGGAGGACCAGTCAAATCCAGTTAAGACATGACAAGCTTAGAGACCATATGGGACTTTCAAGTGACCATCCAGCAGGCAACTATTTCTATGTCATGTTAGATATCATACATCAAACTCCTGGATAAGATTTCAGAGTTATCAGAATTCCTCAAACTAATTATTGGCTCATCCATCCAGGAGTAGAGCTTGCTGTGTTTGGACACAACTAAATGCAGGGCTCAAGCCTCCTGAAGTGTTCCTCAGTTGTCAGATTCTCTTTCTATAACTCATACTCTTTAGCTATTTCCTCCAGGTGGAGAAAAAGTTGGCCACTGACCACCCTAGGCCTGTATCTTTACAACTCACTATCCAGAAGGAAGACAGTCTTTCCTACTATTTCTAGCAGAAGACTAAGGAGGCCTCTGATTAGGCCAACTTGGACAGATACTCATCCTTTCATTAATTACTGTGTTGAAGAAAAGGAAATAACATGATTGGCTCAGTTGGGGCTTCCTAGGTGGTGCTAATGGTAAAGAATCTGCTTGCCAATGCAGGAGACATAAGAGACGTAGGTTCGATCATGGGTCAGGGAGATCCCCTGGAGGGTATGGTAACCCACTCCAGTATTCTTGCCTGGAGAATCCCATGGACAGAGGAGCCTGGAGGGCTACAGTCCGCAGGGTTACAAAGAGTTGGGCTCAATTGAAGTGACTCAGCAAGTGCACGCAGGTCTCACGTCTACTTCTGTGGCAGGGAGGATATGAGCACCACAGATGATACCTCACAATACCAGTAAGGGAGGAATTCTTCAAAAGAACTAGAAAGAGGATGGAAACGCACATTGAACAGGCAAAAGCCTACTGTGGCAGTTGAAATTATGAGAGATTTCACTATGTAGGAGTTTGTAGATTGAGAAGAGCAGGAGGCAGAGAGGAAGAGGAGCCCATTAATAAGAAATAGATGATTATGAGAACACACAGTTTGATATCATGGACAAGAGGAAATTATTTCCAGGAGAAATTAGGAGTGATGGATGGTGTCAATGCAGAAGAGTAGTGTAAGGACTTGGCAATTAGGAATGAGAACACTAAAGTGAGCATAAAAGCCAGACTACAGTTAGTTGAGGTGTTTGTTAGTTACATGTGAGTGTAGACAAGTTTTTTTGAGAAGTTTGGATGACAAGCTCTAAAGCTTAACCTATCAACTATATTCTGAATCAAAGTCCTTTTCATCTTTTGGGTGTTGCTCCCTCAATAAACCCTTTTCCCTGGAGCCTATAACTCTCATGTGCTCCTTCCTATTTCATTGTTAAATATGCACCTATCCACTGATGAAAAAAAGTGTTGGTTTCCTTTTTTCTTTCTTTTTTGGTATCAGGTTACAGTCCTATTTAGGTATTCTACTCTCTGATGTTATAGAAAGAACAGAGGACCAAAAGTGAAGAAAACTAGGTTATATTCTGATTCCTTTCAGTAACACTGGATATTTAACTTTCCCTCTCTGGGACTTTTCATTGGTAAAATGAGCAAATTGAAATCAGTTACCTCTTAAATTCCTTTCATGTCTAATGTTCTGTGTCTGAAAAGACTCTTCCTTCCTTCTCATCTTTCTTTTGGCAGCCCTGCCCTCTATCAACTATGCTTGTCACCAAGACTGAGACAATGCATTCTCTCAACATGCCATCACATCTGTCAGCTCAAACCTACATATCTACAATTTCTACAACTCTCCAGACTCCTACTTCCAGTTGTCTCCAGGATATAACCATTTTGATAGTCAAACTTGGCACCTCTACAACTGTTCTCAGAAATATGGCATTTTCCCATACGTACAGAAGAGCATCTTTCTTGCTCTTGGCACTTTCTTCTATCTTTCTCCCAATCCAATTTCTCATGTTCTCACTTATTCCTTCAAAGTCACTCTCATCAAGATATTACCATTTCAGAACATTTGGAGATGCCTGATTTCTTACCATGAGACCTAGCTTATGATTTCCTACTTTTCAATACTTTCAATAATTTGGCCTCACCTTATTCTACTAACTTCATTTCCCCAATTCAGTTGAATTCACTTCGTTATATGAGTTATTACAAAAATCACTGTATTAACAACTTTCCAATTGTGTTCTTAAGAGACTGGCTGGCTTTGTAACCCAAGGCGTATTATTTCATTTCCTAAGCCTATTTCCTTAACTACAAAATAAGCTTAGTTTTACCTACCTCACAGAGTGAAGGAAGTTGTATAAAGACAGCTGGAAAAGTGTCACAAAGCACTGTGATTGTGTACAGGACAATGTGCCACACTCACACGTGCATACAGATGGCTTTACAGGCTTGCCTTCTCCCTCTCACCTTTGCTCATGAGTATTCTCTGCCACCTGGAATGCTCTTTCTCCTCTCCTCTTGGATGAAACATTCTCAATATTTCAAAGACTTTCTCCTATTCTTACTGATGACTATCACATCTTATGTGGTACCAAAAATAAGAATCACCATGTATTTCAACTATTATATGTGTCAGTGGAGTAGAGAATATAGTTTCTCCACACAGACTGTAAACTGAGAGGGGGGATAATCTACAGCACAAAGCTGAAAGCTGTTTTTCACCACACTCTTAAGCTGCATGACTGATCTGGTTTAGTTTAATTGGGTAAACATTTTAGTTTGGCAAGAAACTGATGTAGGGGACTATGGAGTCATAAAACCTGAGTCTGAATCCTGGTTGCACCACTATATCCCTTTGGGAAACTTTTTTAAAAATATAAATTTATTTAATTGGAGGCTAATTACAATATTGTATTGGTTTTGCCATACATCAACCTGAATCTGCCACAGGTGTACACGTGTTCCCCATCCTGAAACCACCTCCCCCCTCCCTCCCCATACCATCCCTCTGGGTCATCCCAGTACACCAGCCCCGAGCATCCTGTATCATGCATCTCCTTGAGTCCCTGTTTCCTCAACTGTGAGATTAACGATAATACCATCAACCTCAAAAGACTGCTGTGATTAAAGATACTGTGGCAGCAGGCAGGTAGCTAGATATGAGCAGGGAAATGGGGGCAGGAACCAGGGTGCAAAAGATCATGCAGCTTGTAAACAGCACGGGTCCATGGACAAAACAGACTGACATGAAACCACACCTTTTGGGTGATAAGTGTTGGGGAAGCAAAGAAAGAAAGGTGGGAAATCTCCTATGTTCAAATGTGACCTGTTGCTCATTAGGCTCTCATTACATAAAATTGGCCTTATACATAAGGACCCATCAAGAGCCAACACCATGACAATTACAAACTAAATAAGGACAAAAATCTCTCCCACCATCTGGAAGATGAAGCTGGGATGAAAATCAGGGAATACTACCCCAAACCCCTCTTTCCCCAGTGATTATCCCATCCCTTCATTTGTGTACCTCTCATAATTGGCTCGCCAAAGAAACCCAGAGAAACAGCTCTGTCTGTCCACTCTTCTCCTGAGAGTATTCTTGCTCAAAGTTACTTTGCTTTCTTAACTTCCCTGCTTGTCTCCTAATTCTTTTGCAATGAGGCAAGAACCTTAACTTCACTGGGAACAATAGTGAACAGCTATTATGGAACTTCCCTGGTGGTCCAGTGGTTAAGACTACATGCTTCTAATGCAGGAAACATAGGTTCCATCCCTAGTCAGGGAATTAGTCCCACAAACAAACAAACAAAAAAACCCAGCACCTGGTAAATATTTTTTGCTCAGTAAATGTGACTTCCTTTCTAACTTGCTGGCTATGCAATCCTACACAGCATTCAATATTTTCTGATGACAGTATATCTGAAAATACTATGCAGCAAATATCCCCCTGCCTTTCAGCACAAGAAAGGCACATGCAAATTCTCCTTTTCCAGTGTTTTTTATTTGTACATTTAATATTCACAAATCATTTTACAGATTTATTCTTTTCACAGGTTCTTTATAGGAAAGATGAGGATTAAAACAGCATATTGAAGAGGACCAAGAAATACCAGCAGTGATGATGCAGAGTACAAAGAAAACAGAGTGAACAAAAGCAGAATGTGGCCACTTCCTAAGAGGCTGGAACACTAACTTCATTAAGGCAAAACCTTTATTTACTGTGTTATTTCTCCCTCCCACCTAGTTTACTCAAGTAGAAAAGCATTCTATTCTCATACTACTACTGCTCTCTGAGGTCTTAGGAATATAGCTGGTACTATATGTGACCAGCGGCATCTCTTGACTATAAACACATGAATAGACAAGTTAAATTTTGATGTGTTAACTATCCCTCTAGAAGAAATAAAACAAAGAGGCAGAAGCTGCTTGATTCTTAAGACTTGATTCTTAAGATTCTTAAGATCCCTTAATGGGGAGGGATATGTGTGTCTGGTGGTGCGAGGAGGGGAGGGGCTCAAGGAGTGAGGGCAGCAAACCTAACTCTTCCCAGTGTGCAACTGCTCTTGTGTTTTTCTCAGATGCTGCTAATGTACTGCTCTAGTACTCAGAAAAAAAAGAACAAGTTATTGACCACCTACAGCTGTAGGTTGTAGTGGCTAATAATTGGGAACATACCCTGGGGAAGGGGTGTATTTATTTCATATGCATAACAATGTAATTCAAAACTATTGTCCTACTATGATCTCAGATAATGTGTTTTTCTATTTTAAATCAATTTACTGTGTGACCTTGGACAATTTACTTAATCTTTCTGTCCCTCAATTTTCTACCAATAAAATTAGGATTTTGGAAAAGACCCTGATGCTGGGAAAGACTGAAGGCAGAAGAAGAGGGCAACTGAGGATGAGATGGTTGGATGGCATCACCAATTCAATGGACATGAACTTGGGCAAACTCCGGGAGATGGTGAGGGACAGGGAAGCCCAGCATGCTGCAGTCCATGGGGTAATGAAGAGTCGAAAACTATTTGGTGACTGAACAACAACAAAATGAGGATTGTACCACTTTATGTTGAAGATTGGAGGAGACGCACTGGCCAAATCAACAGACACAGAAAGATTGATGGCTGCCAGAGGGTGGGGAAAAGGGAAAAGGGGAGTGACTGCTAATGGATATGGGATTTCTTTGTGGAATGATAGAATGTTCTAAAATGACATAATGGTGATAGGTGCACTATTATGTGAATATACAGAAAAATCACTGAACTGTACATTACTTTAAAAAGGTGAATTTTGTGGTAAAGTGTATCCCAATAAAGATGTTATAAAAATTCTTAAAAAAATAGAAGTGTCTGGTACACAGTAAGTGCCCAGTAAATGTTAGCTATTATTAGTAGTAATATTATTGTCACATTATTATTTAGCCATACTATGGCTCAAATAAATCCCTAGAAATTATTTTTAATAAAAGCCCACAGAATCCAGAAAAGTATTTCTATTTTACATATATGATATATGGATTAACATTCACACATTTATTTCTATCCAAATTGTCTGAGAAATGAACAGTTTAATTAAGAATCACAATTTCAGTATTCTACTCTGGAATAAAACAACTGCATGCAATGGATGTCTGATCATACCGTGATAGGTTTTAGGTAAATTTCAATGACTTGATGTTAACCAAGAATCTGAAATGATGGGAGATTTTCATTTTCATCTCCAGGAATAAACAAGAAGTCCAAACACAGTAAGTGCTTAGATTATGTGGTGTACACTATTAAACTTTCAAATATATGCTTACTAGCCTTCTAATCACTTTTTGGGGAACACTTTATAAAAAAACAAATACAGTAAAATGTTTACCACGCCCTGTGATTCCCCTCACCTTGCTCAAAAGAAAATCCCCAACACAACAAAAAGATACAACTCAACTCATGCAATAAGTCACTTAAGAGGCCTGACAATTAGTGACTGAATTTTAACACTACTGCATAAAGATATTTGCATCAATTGAGTTTTTTATAATCTGAACAGCAAATAAATCCAGTCTTCATCTTTCCTATTGCTAAAAGAATATGACAACAGTCAATCTCAGAAGTAGGAGCAGCAAGTGATAAACCACAATGGCAGTAATGCACCACATTAGGCAATGATGCTTACACGCTTGAATTTCATCTAAAACATGAAACCTTCCAATTCTTGGAACAGAGTTTCCTTTGTTCGAGTCCTTTTCCCTTCTGGTCTTGCTCTCTATAATTATCCATGTGCCTCTGCAGCAAATCAGGGAAAGTTGTTTTGAGGGTTACAACTTTCAGATATTCAGGTCTTCTGTGACAGAAAGCAATGCACTTTTTTTGCATATATTAATATTTATTTATACCCTCAAACTGACCACTCATTTTCAGAAAGATAATTTCAAATAAAACTATTCCCTAAGTCACCCAAAACCAACAGATTAAAACAGAACAAGTTACCTTAACACCCAATATGTGTAATACCCTCCCTCTACCCCCAACCACACACAGACCCCCACCAAAGCTGTGGCCTTAGGAATTTCTGATCAAATATTTAGCCTGAGTAAAATTCAGTAAATATTTAATTCCCTTTTAAGAAGCATGATTATTTCTTTAATTTTATATTATAATCATTGGGACAGATTACAAAACAACTTTGGAAGAGTGTGTTTCGTGAGAAGTTAGGAAATTTCAGACAGTGGAAATGGATGACAAGTTAGGACCAATTTCAAACTTAGAACCAGTTTCAAAATATTTCAAAATATAAATATTTACCAGTTCAAGGATGAAATACTGGCTTTGTCCTAACAGGATTTATTTTGAAATTGTAAAGGGAAATTGAAACAAATACATAACCAAAATGTCTGGACAAGACTGGGAAATAGAGAGCCAACTTTGCAATGCTCTGTAACTGAATATCATTCCAAGGACTCATTTGTCTTAGTACTGTTCAATTGGTCTTGGTTAATCTAGGGATGGGGAAAATATGCTTTTACAATTACATATCTATGTGTAGGCCATCTTCAAATATAAATGAATAAATATTTAAATTCCATGATAAAGAAAAAATGTGGAATAAGAAATTGCTATCTTTGTAAGTAACTGTATATTTACAATGAATGTTTTCTGCCTGACTCCTAATCTTTGTCTATTAAGAGTTCTTCCCTGTGCAATTTACAGAAGGCAGCAGCTCATATTACCTTAAAGGAGCCCCAGTTAGCTCAGAATCAGCCTGTCTCAGACACTCTGCTCCCTTCAGACTTGTGTGCATAAACAGCTGAGAATACAAGTAGGTGCACATGTGCAAAAAAGTAGCTGTCTGAAAGAAATCTAACTGGTTTTACAAATAAAGTCTAAAACCAAGAAAATAAACTGCTATTTCCCAACCTGAAAAACACACCTAATCAAAAAACTGCTAAGCCTATTAGTAGAAAAGGTGGCAGCTGTAAACTCAACTCATCCTATGTAATGCTTTAAGCATCTAGCTGTTCTGTCAATCAGCCATCAGAACACTAAATCTCTCCATGTTCATATGGCTGAGTGCAGCCTTATGATTTAGCTTTACTTTCTAGTTAGAGGCCAGACTACACAGAACAGTAAGAAATTCCTTACAGCTATGTTGTATCCAAACTGCCTCATTCTACCCTGAATAGAAAGTGCCCACATGATAATATGCATCAGGGACCTACCAATCTAAATTTCTGAGGTCTTCTACTTGGGTAAGTTCAAGCATTGGTCCACTAAGAGCTTCAGTAGAAGAAAAATTACATGTTCACTGCTAATATCTTAGCTTGCAAATGCAGAACTTGGGAGTAAGATTGAAAATTAAAGTGTCACTGAGCTGCTATTTAACACGGCAGAGAGGTGACTATACAGAAAGACTAAAAAAACTTATGCTTTAGATGTCCTTTGATTTTTTTTTTAAGCAACAAGTGCAGAATTGTCTCTAATCAAAATCTGAATTTTGGTTAGTGCATGTTTTCTCCTCCCACATCTATGAACCCCCTTTCCAACCTCTGTCATTGTCTTTTTAAGCTTAAGAGAAGTAAAATAGACAGACTATCCCTTCTTATTTATGAAAAGAGAAGAATATTCTAATAGTCATAAGGCAATATGTTTAAGAGCTGCACCTGAACTGGTATTCTCAAAACTGAAAATATAGTTACCAACTCTATTCAACTTGCAGAATGAATCCATGTTGCTTTCCAAGTCATTGGCTGTCACCCAAATGAACCACAGTGATCCCATCATGCCTTAGGAGGCATTATATTGTGTGTACTATGCACACATATTTTAAAGAAATAACATTAAGAGGGAAAGGACAGCTTTTCAAACATTAGTTCCTTACATAAATGGTGACGGTGCTTTATGGCTCCTTTATAATCACCTCACACACCCAGTTACCAAGTAACTCCAAAACAGACAAAAGAGGGCCAGAGGCAAAGCTTCATGGTGAACTGCATCTCTGAGATGAGTTTTGAATTCCCTGGTTTTTAACTTCCATTTACTGAGGAGTGAAGGTGAGAATCATCCAACTGATGACAAAATAAAACAAGAAAACAGGATAAACGGCAAGGGCTTTGCGGTTTGGAGGCTGGCTATCAGCAAGAAAAGCTGTAGAAGCTAAACAAAACAAAACAAAAGGAATATTTAATACGAATGTCACAACTATTAACATTTACTAAACTTGAATGTGCTTGGCATAGTCTGGGACACAGAATTATATACTACAAGTTCAGTTATATTTGTGACCTTAAAACCGCATTTGGCAGCAGCTGAGAGCTGCTTGGTTCAAGTATAGAAAGCTTCTTTCCAACCATTTTAGATAGAAATCTTTCTAAAAGGGGTTTCTTACACTTTTATGAGAAGCTACTGAACTGTACTAAAAAGGATTACAAAGCTCCTATGGCAAATGGTCTCGCACTGTTGTATTTTTTGAGTAATTGTTCTTATTATCAACTGTTTTGTTATTTATCTATTTCTCTGGCTGTCCCAGGTCTTAATTGCGGCACACTGGATCTTCATTGCCACGTGTGGGATCTTCACTGTAGCATGTGGGCTCTTATAGTTACACTATGCAGGCTCTAAGTTGTGGCATGCGGAATTTTGTTCTTTGACCAGGGATCAAACCCCAAGCTCCCTGCATATGGAGCATGAAGTCTTAACCACTGGACCACTAGAGAACTCCCTATCAGCTCTTTTAGATGTCAACCCTCTTGACCATTCAGGAAACACCTACTCACCTTTTTATTCAATAATCATCCTTCAAGGAGATCTTTCCTGAACAACCATCTGGCATCCTACCACCCCAAGTAGAACTGCCCACTTACCTCTTCTGTGTCCCCCCTATACCTGGCACAGACTTCCATTGCCCACCTGGAACACTTCATGGCCCTTAAGTGTTTACATGCCTAGACTGTGAACTCAGAGGATAGACACCATGCCTAGCACAGTGCCTGACACATAGTTTTTGCTTAATACACTTTAGCTGAATCTCTTCTAAGATTCTACTTGCTGAACCCCTGTGGGCCTGGACCCTGGATAACTAAGCTATTTAGAACTACATGTACAGTAAATCATCAGACTCTAAGTGAGGGAATGAGGGGTTCTTCCATAGGCAGTTTTTAAATAGTATTTGGGAAAGCAATTCTGGCATTCCCAAACCTTAGTTTGGATCACTTCTTGGCTTTTAACCATTTTCTAAAACAAAGAGATGTTACTGCACACAAAAATATTAGGCAGCCTATCTATCCCATTAAAAAGAAGCTAGTGAACACTTTCAGTTTAAGGTGGGATTTCAAGAGAATTTTAGGGATGTACAAATAATGAATAAATAGCATTCATTGCCAATGCTACAGGCTCTCCTTAATCTTTAGCAGAATTTTCTACTGAAGCATAAAAGTACTATGTAATGATATTTAACAACCTATGCAGGGTGGTGCTATAGTACAGTTCTAAAAAGGTATGTGATCTACTTGGGTTTGACACTTGACTCCCCTATTCTCTAGTTATGTGTCCTAGGGCAAGTTGTTTAACCTCCCTGTGTCTGTTTCTCATCTATAAACATGGGACCAATAACACAGTTTTTATTTATTACAGTTGTTGTGAGGGTTAAATGAGATGACATAAAAAAGCACTTCTGACAGTGCCTGGCCTACAATAAGTAATCAGTAAATGTTAAATATTATCATGATTAATTTGTCTGGAAAAGGCTCAAGTCATTTCTCAAGTCACCTATGCTTCCTATATGCCAGGACTAAGCTAGGTCTAGTGTAATCTCCTTTCCCAACCCTATCCATTATTTAAAGACTGAAGAAACAAGAAAGATGTGACTTCACATCTCAGAAGTCCAGATAGCCAACTCAGTAAGATGGACATTATCCCTACTGAGAGCAGATGGTTCTATGGATAACATTAGCACGACTCATATCACTAACGTGACTCATAAGTTACACTGCTCGTCTGGTCTTTGTCTCTAACCCATATTTTCAGTCTGCTCTGCTACCACAGAGATAAGTACATTCTTACCTACTATAGACCAGGCAAACATGATGATCACCACAAAAAGCCGGACCATGAAGTTTATTGGTCCTGGCTCAGCCAAAAGTACCAGCCGGCAAACCAGCATTGCCATTGTCAGGGGAAGTATACAGTATCCCAGCACACAAAGGCTCTGAAAAAAAGATCTAAAAAACAACATATATCCGTAAAGATCATAAATATAGTTGATCTATATCATGATACAATTTATTATACAGATTTCTATGTATCGTGGATCATTACTTTCCTCCAGATAGATATTACCTATACCCTAATGTTGATTTTATGAGGATAGACCTCTGTATTAAACATATGCCTTAGTTTTTCTCTCACCATACTCTCCTCCTCTCTACTTAAATGCATTAACAGTCAGCCATTTAGGACCTAGATGATCTACTCTAATTCCTAGAGACCTGTTTCTCCCACTAAACTGCTAAGATTTTGTTTCTTAATCTTTTCTGGTTTATAGACCTATTTGAGCATTTGTTGAAAGCTATGGGGCATCTGGTCCCAAAAACAAACGTAATCTTCTAACACAAAATGTTCTGCACATCATTTCAGGGGCTGGAGAGAGAACATCTGAAGCTTATCAAAGGACCCCAGATAATTTAACATAATTTCATTCAACGAGGTTATTTCTGTTCAGTGTCTTTAAGAGAATCTTCTTTTTGCTCTCATTTATTTTGATTTTTCTTTTTGAAAAATACATAACAAGCCAGACTTCCTTAAAAAATCTAAGATATGCAACCTGGAAATGGAAAAAGGATGCATTTAAATAATACTCACATGTTTCCTCCAAGAAGTTTTGAGTTGAGGGTGATGGTAACTGCACCAAACCAGACAATGACAAACACTTCTGCAAACTGGGGCCCTCCATCTTTTTCGCTATCTACAGAGCCTCTTTGAAGCATTCTGTGACAAGGAAATGGCATGAGAATTGCCTAACCTTATTTAGAGCAACACAGTTAAGGTACGGGTTCTCAAACTTTGAATCAGGGTGCTGCTCTATATCTTACCTGAAGATCTCTTATAGGGTGTACAAAAGGAAAATGCCTCAAGAATATGGCAAGGCTCCCTTATTTCAAATTCCAAATCCCTCAGGACTACAAGGGATACTCCCTTTGATCTTGTGGGAATGTTTAAATGGATTATTGAAGACCTTTTTTGGTTAAGCAGAGGATATAAACTGAAGGGCTAAGTGTGACTCACGGACAGGAGGTTGCTGGTCCATATAATACTTTTAAAAGGTTTTAAATTCAAGTTGATGTTATTTTAAAATTGGGAAATTTCACATAAAAATATGTATTTCTGGATTTTCTTAAAAAATCAGAAGAGGTTCTATCACCGGGCCTGCATTTCTACATGGCAATAATCAGGTGCAGGTGACACAGCAGCAGATTCCTTCACAAGGGCTTTTGGTCACCAATTTGCAATACATGAATATACATATTTGAATTTGTAATTCTTGGGTTAAGGTTATAGCTCTGGCATTTAAAAATGCAAACAGCCTATCTATTTAGTTGTTGATCTTTTAAAAATCAAAGCATACAAATTATCACTAAAAGGCTTTCTTTGAAACTGAGTAATTGAACAGTCACCTAAATATTAAGAATTTAACACATAAACTGTTTTGAATTTTGGACTTACACTTGTACTCTGTGTCATTTTTTTCAGTAACAGAATAACATCACCTCAAAACTTTTTTAACAACCTCTTCTTATTACAAAGTAGAGACAAATCACACCGTAAGTCTTGCACTGCTATGCTATTTGCCAGCAGAGGCTTTTGTATTCTATGGTTCTGCATACTCCATTCCAAGTCCTGACAATTTGATGAGATGAATGCTAGCCCTGATCACTTGTTCTCTGGAACTCCTATTATTCAGCATGGTATGATAGAAAGAGGATTAACTGGACTGGAAGGCAGGAGACTCAGATATTGATCCTAATTCTGTCACTAGATATGTAAACTGGAGCAAATCACTTGATGTCTTAGGACTCTGATTTTCTTCTCTGCAAATAAGCAGGATTAAATTCCATAATCTCTAATCTTTCAAAACTAAAAAAGGATATGCTCAGAGCTTTTAATATAAACACTTACATCAAGGCACTGGATTATGTCCCTTGATATGGTTATTAAAAGCATAAGATAGAGCACTCCACGTTTTTACCTAAATTACCATGCACTTGACTTTACATTTAAAAAGGGTTAGAGAAGCCAGTAAGAAATTTGAATCTACAATCACAATAGGTTAGGCCTGGAAAGGACCCACAACCATCTACTTTTATAGATGTGGAAAAGGAAACCCAGAGAGGTTAGGTAGGAAGAGATGTGTAATAATCACAGAGGTAGAGAATGGGCAGTCAAGGAAACCTGAAGTGGAATTCCAGGTCTACCACTGATTGATTGTGATGTTTAGTTCAGTCCTCAATCTCTTTGAACCTGAGCTTGTCTGTCAAAAGAGGAGAACAATATTCACTTCTTGTTATGGGGATAAGAGAAGGTATTTAAAAGTTTTTTTAGAGGCCCAAAGTCACTCTGCTGATAGCAAAGTTAGGATCAGAACCCAGAAATGGATCCTAGTGTAGTATTTTTTCTACTCTACCAGTGGTTATATTACCCTCTCCAGCAGAACTTTTGCTTTCCTTCTTCTGTCCTCTTCCTCTTTACATACAATGAGTATGGAAAATATAACACTGTGAAACATGATCTTGCTTTGAACTCAACCACTTCTAATTTAATCTCACTTGTACTTTTAGTAAAATTTTAAAAGAATTATGTTTGCAAATAAATACTACTTTAATTGTTTAGTACTTAAACCTTTAAGATAATTCACTTAGCTTAATGATGGGGGAGGTAAATGAGTGTGAATAAATGTTGAAATGACTAAAACAGGGTAAGAACTCACTGATAAATGGGGGGGGGCGTAATTTTCATATCTTTAATTCCATCACTCTTTTAACTGATCTAGAAAGCTACTTGACTTTTTAGATTTAAATGCATAAGGAGTATAATTTGTCAAAGAAGTCCAAAATGAAAAATTCTGAAAATGAAATGCAGTAGAAATTAATAATGCAGTTGAAGTTAAAGTCTTCTATGGACAAGATTGATAAATCATTTTGATACCATGAATCATAAGTAACTGTTAATAAAAATTGGAGTATCCCCAAAAAAAAATCCCCTTCAATTTTGAAACTCCATGAAAAAAGTTTAGTCTATCTCAAATGACAAAGAAAGGAAATATAAGTACTTACAATGCAAGTGTCACACAAAGGATCAAAGGGCCCCATAAATCCCCTACAAGAAAAGAAAAGACAGAAAATTGTTAAAAGACACAGGCATATAGTATTTTCTGTCTTTTATTCTGCCATTCTTGGCATTCAGACATCAAGGCTTTCTCTGTCTGCCCAAACCTTCCACCTCTCCTATCCCTCTAATGGCCTTCTCTGCTCCCCAATTCTGAACGCTTCATATATCCTTTAAATTTTGCTCATTTCATACAACACAAATCACCTCTCTCCTCAGCTACTACAGTAAAGAATCTGCCTGCAATGCAGGAGACCAGAGTTCAATTCCTGGGTCAGGAAGATCCTCTGGAGAAGGGAATGGCAATCCACTCCAGTATTCTTATCTGGAGAATCCCATGGACAGAGAAGTCTGGTGGCAGTCCATGGGGTTGCAGAGAGTCAGACACGGCTGAGCAACTAACACACACACCACCTACTAAGCCACATTCCAGCAAGCTATCATTAAAGACCAAGAGGCAAGGAGTCAGAAGACTTAAATGCCCCACCCTGCACAGACGGAAAGAAGACTAAAGCCAAGTCACTTCACCAATCTGAGACTACGTTAGACAAGGCAAGTATAATCAGGCTCATCTCAAAAATACGAAAAAATGAAGTTGAGAAGAAGTGATGTGCCCAAGTTAATATAAACAGTTAAGTGTGGGGGTAGGACCAGAACCTAGAAACAAAACCAGAATCTTCTGATTCTTACTATAAAGTCCTTTCTACTCTACAACACAGCTTCCCTTTCATAATTACTACAGTGAACTAGTACAGAACTGCTGTTCTTATAAAGTGAGAAACATCCCAACATTGGTAATTTCATAGGGTTAAATATTAACAAATAACATGAAAACTTTTTGAAAACTATAAATGCTCTGCCAATATCAGGTCTAAGCATGGTGGTTCTCAACCAATAGCTGTTGAGTGATTAATACACCAATAGTTCAGTAACATAAAGCTTAAAGCACAATTATCTTCCTCAAACAATATGTAAAAAGGTACATACTACTTCTAACTTTAACTTCACTTGTACATAACTTTACCTGAAAGAGTAATTTTGACACCACTGTGGAAAGTTTGTAAAAGATGTAAAAAAAAAAAAAAGAAAAATCGAAGTCCTAACACTCTAATAGACTATGTTTACTAGGTAAACAATAAAATTTTCATCTCCCAAACTGAAACTTCAACCTATTAAACAATAACTCCCCAATATCCCCTCAGTCCCTGACAACCATTTTACTTTCTGTCTCTATAAATCTCACTATTTTAGGTACCTAACCTAAGTAGAATAATATATATTCTTTTGTGTAAGGCTTATTTTACTTAGCATTCATTAAGTCTTCCAAGGTTCATCAATGTTGTAGCATATATCAGAATTTCACTCTTTTTAAAGGATAAGTAATATTCCATTCATATATGGTACATACCATGGTGTATATAACTTACTTCATTTACTCATCCATCCACCAATAGACCTTTGAGTTGTTTTCATCTGCTGCTATGAACATGGGTATACAAATATCTCTTTGAGTTCCTGCTTTCTAGTCTTTTGAGTATATACCCAGAAGTGGAAGTACTGAATCATGTGGTAATTCTCTACCTAATTTTCCAAGGAGCCACCATGCTCTTTTTCACAGTGGCTGTACCATTTTACATCCCCACCAACAGTGCACAAAGGTTCCAATTTCTCTACATCCTTACCAATATTTGTTATTCTCCATTCCTTTGATAAGAGCCATCCTAATGGATCTGAAGTGGCATCTCACTGGATAAGACAGCTTTTGTGAGGAAGAAACTTCAGCCTCAGAAAAGTTACCTGTCTTATCCAGGATCACACAGCTTGTGATGGAATCACTATCCAAAATCACACAGCTAGTGATGGAATCACTATTCAAAACCCAGATTTGTCCATGCTCTTTCCACTATATACCAGCTGTAAGGCGATGGCACCCCACTCCAGTACTCTTGCCTAGAAAATCCCATGGATGGAGGAGCCTGGTAGGCTGCAGTCCATGGGGTCGCCAAGAGTCAGACATGACTGAGCGACTTCACTTTCACTTTTCACTTTGATGCATTGGAGAAGGAAATGGCAACCCACTCCAGTGTTCCTGCCTAGAGAATCCCAGGGATGGAGGAGGCTGGTGGGCTGCCATCTATGGGGTTGCACAGGGTCGGACATGACTGAAGTGACTTAGCAGCAGCAGCAGCAGCAGCAGCAAATCATCTGTCAGCTTCAACCCACAATGTACTTTGCTGAAAAAGTATTCTGACACTGCATCCAATCACCACACAGTGATGGCACATTTGCCACATATCTGACATCCTTATGTTACAGCAGAAATGCTGCCAAAATAGAAGGTACACTCATATCCAACATCATTGTTACTATTCTCAAACAACTGAGTCTTTTTTTTTGATAAAGGGTACTAAGAAAAGCCAAGAATGTTTGAAAAGAAAAACTAAAAGTCTAACAATTTTGAGAATAAATTCTAAATAATAGCATAACTTTCTGCAAACACTGTTTTGGAATTCTTAAAGCAGTCAACAATGATTATTCTGAAAATAAAAATGTCAATAAAGTACTATTAATTTGTTAATCCTTAATGGGTATTAGCTATTACTCTAATGTAACATTTAAACATTTTGTCTTTCCCTTGGAGATCATTAAGTTTCTTGGCTGAACAAAGTCACTATGTGTTTGCCATTTACAGAAATATTTTTTGCAGTGTCTATTGCAGCAGTTGAAAATATACAGTCTATATTTATTGATGAGGACAATATATTAAGCAAAATCTTCCAATCTCCGAAATTCCATCTTCAATTTTTAACTTTTTTCAAAACCTTTCTCTATAATATATTCACTTACATATTTTTCATCCTGCAAAATGATATCAGTTTTATTACCACAAAGCCTTATAAATGCTTATGATAAGGTATGATGAAAAACAGCAAAGCCTCAAAAACCACACATACTTACAATCTCTCAAAAGAGTATTACTTTTCCTTGGGTACAAAACATGCATGAATTTTTTCCCAACAGCTTTTAGATCACGCATCTGAAAGATAAAAACAATATGCTGTACTGTAATGACCAAGGCTACCAAGTAGCCCCTTGAATTTGCTCAATTTTTTTTAAAAATTTCAATCCCCCTAGGAGCCCTTCATTGAATTTTAGAGCCATAACTCCAGTCTAACTCTTTCACCATACAAACAAACCAGAGAGGTGGGGTTTTTGTACTAACTCCTTTTTCTATTAACTTTTCCTTTAACTCCTAAAGCCAACATCTAACTCTTTACTATATTCATCAGTTCTGTTGATTTTGATTTTTTAAACTCTGCAAAAGAGAAATATAGCCCTCTTAATATGCTACTTAAAGAAATGAAAATAATAGCACTAGTAAAATCTGTTCTGCAAAATACAGCATCTAACTTTCAGTTCAACATGATAAGGTCACAAGAGCCAAAGGGCCTGCTCCTAAGCTACCACACTCTTCACAATATGTAAAATCAATTAATTTTCAACATTCCTATTCATTCTGGCAAAAGAATCCTAGAAGTCAGATTTTTAAAAATCAAGACATTTGAAGAAGGGTACAGTCATTTAACTTCTCAAAATATAGTTGAGGTAATTCTGTCCTAAGTTTTTCACCTAAAAATTTCTTCATGTCATTAATAGTTACTTGAAAACATGATTTTTAATGGTTGTTAACCATTCTACCACATAGCTGTAACATAATCTACTTAGCCAATTACTCTTCTGTTCAACTTTTCCCCACTATAAAGACTGCTATAACAAACATCTTTGTATAAATATTTTTCTTTTAAAATTATCTTTGTATTGAATTTTTTCTCCTTATACTATACCTAGAGAAACAGAATTATCACCTTAAGAAAATGTGAACGTTTTAAGTTCCTTAATATCCATTACAGCCAAAATGATTTCCAAAAATTATTCTCTAGGGGAGAATCTTAAATTTCAATAAATAAAATACACTGAAAATTAGTGAACCAAACAAAAATATTACAAAGTGCTATTAGTTATTTAGCCCATGACACTGAACAGAAATTCTCTCAACTCATCTAACTTACAATGGTATTCTGAACAGACTCATTTAATGTGGAGCTGTCAAATTCCCGAACGCGCGATCTCACAGGAATGGTGATTTCTCCTTCCACAGGGATGTCTTGTGAGATAGATATATCAGAAAGGCCTGCAAACTGAGAAGAGTTAGGGAAAAAAATTTAAAGCTTGTAATAAACTGCAGGATTCCCCCAAAGACATCATTTCCCAGTGAGCAGGACTATATCTTTTTATAGGGTTTTATACAGTTTTTAAAGTAAGGTGTTAGTTCACCAAACACTGAACAGTACAGTGAATTAAAATTCTCAAATACTTGTTTCTTTTAAAGAAGGAGATGGAATATGATGAAAAATATTATAAAGTAAATGGCACAGATATTTTATGGGCTTTCCTAGTGGCACAGTGGTAAAGAATCTGTCTGCCAATGCAGGAGACGCGGGTTTGATTCCTCAATCAGGAAGATCCCCTGGAGAAGGAAATGGCAACCCATTCCAGTATTCTTGCCTGGGAAATCCCATGGACAAAGGAACCTGGTAGGGGGTCAGTCCATGGGGCCACAAAAGAATCAGAGACGACTTAGCAACTAAAACAACAACAATAGATATTTTCTTGGCCTCAAATAGTTTCTTTCAAGCATGAAATCTTAACAGGACATAGCTAGTAAGATTGCAGAACTATTGGAAAAAAGTGACCTTTCAGTGATCACATCTTAGCACTGTCTTTCTTTTACACTTCTGCTCTTTAGTGGGCTCTAGTGGCCTCTGCTGGCTAAGAAGGAACATTATGTAAAATCTAAAAGAAAATTGGGAAGAACATAGAAACAGTAGAGCACATTATTTATCCTCTTTTTTTTCTTTTACCAGATTGCTGGCAACCACAGGACAAATAACATTTCCAAAGTGAACTGCAAGATTGCTAACTTTTAAACTCTTACATTCATATGTCAAATTTGATTATTGTGACTGAAACTCTAGAATCTTCAAGTTCCTAAGAAAAGAGAAGCAATCCCTCCTCATATGGTTCTTGGTCCAATGGGTCTAATGTTTAGTGCGAAAAGGTTGCAGGTAAATGAAAAACAAGACAGTACAGTAAAACTTTAGAAAAAATGAAGTTGTTCACAAAATTTATAAAAAACAACTTTTTGATCACAGTTTTATTAAAAGTACTTGAAAATTCTCCACCCATTAGACTGGCAAAAACCCAAGTTTGACAACACACTCTGCAAGTAAAGCTGAGGGGAAAGAGCACTCACTGTTGGTGGGAAGGCAAAATGGTACTAGGCTCTACTGAAGATGAATCTGGCAATATCTAGCAAATTTACATATGGATTGCTCACCATTTTTAGGAGTCTAAAGCAGTAAATATACAAAAAGACACATACACAAGGCTCCTCATTACAATACTATCTGTAAAAGCAAAAAAAAAAAAACAACCCTGAGAATAGCCCAAATGTCCATCAACAGAGAACTAGTTGAATAAAGCATGGTAGGTCATAATGGAATGCTATACAGCTGTAAGAGGAATGAGGATATCTCTAAAGAACCATCTGGTTGGCCAAAAAGTTCCTTCAGTTTTAAAGTAAAAATAAAAGACACATTTTTCATCTTCACCAAGAACTTTACTGAACAATGTACTCACCATCTGTTCTACTACCTTCTGTCATTTTTCAGGCAACTACGTAATTCCATCTTCCCAAAACTTTTTATCTTTTTGAGCAAAGAACTATTCTAGGTGCCTTTTACAATCTTCTAGGAAATTAAATTTTTTTTTCACATTAAGAGAATTTTATAAAGACCAAAATAAATGGAAATCTGAAGGTGCAATGTCTGGTGAATACAGTGGATGAATCAGAACTTCCCAGCCAAGCTATTATGTTTTTGCCAGGTCATCAAAGAAACCTGAGGTCTTGTGTTATCCTGAGGAAGATTATGTATTTTCTGTTGACTAATTCCAGACACTTCGCCAAGTGCTGCTTTCAGTTGGTCTCACTGGGAGCAGTACTTGTTGGAAGTAATCTGTTGGTTTTCCAGAAGGAGCTCATAATAGAGGACTCCCTTCCAATCCCACCATGTACACATCATCTTCTTTGGATGAAGACCAGCCTTTAGTGTGGTTGGTGGTGGTTCAACCTACTTGCCCCATGATCTCTTCTGTGGCTATTGTCCAGCAGTGTGGAACTTTTTATTGCTCAACACAATTTGTTTTTAAAAATGGAATGTTTTTGTTATGTTTCAGTAGACAATCACAAGTGGAAATACGGTCAAGAAGTTTGGGGTTTTTTCCTGCTTAACTTATGTGGAACTCAAACATCAACTAACATAGCCAAGCTGGTGCAAATGATTTTCAATACTTCATATGTATATTTTCAGTAGGTCGGTGATTTCCCACCTTATAATATAACTTTGATTGTTCTCAACTAATGTATTGATTTGATCGGTATCAACTTCAACTGTTCTACCCAACCATGGAGCATCAACCAGCACACGAAACTTCCCAAAGCACTTTTCTATCAGTCACAGCACTTTCTCCATATACTGTACAAATCTTTTTGTGTTTCAGTTGCGCTTTTACTCTTCTTGAAATAATAAAGCATGATATGCCAAAAATGTTGCTTTTTCCCTCTCATCTTCAATATTAAAAATGGCTACACAAAAATTCACCAATTTTGGTAAGTTTTTAAAAAATGAATGTGATATGACAGCTGTCACAATCTAACAAAATTGGTTCAAATGAAGTCAAAGACAACTAAGCATTTCTTCTCAGTAATCACTCTCTCTGTTTTTTTCAGTCTAACCTTATTGAAGCTTTTGATGGCTAAGTCTAAGTAATCTCTCCTGGTAAATGTCACAACGCACTTGAAAAATGTGGGTTATTTTCAAATATCTTTTGATATTGATTTCTAACATAATTCCACAGTGAGTGAAAATGGCAACCCACTCCAGTACTCTTGCCTGGAAAATTCCATGGACAGAAGAGCCTGGAGAGTCCATAGGGTTGCAAACAGTGAGCCACAACTAAGTGAGCACAAGAGAACAGATTCTGTATAATTTCAATACCTTTAGATCATGAAAATTTTGCACTTTATGTCCCTGGATATGTTCCAGTGTTTCTGAGTCTACAGTCTATGGGAATGTGAATAGAATTTGTATCCTACTGTTGTGTGAACTGGTTCACAGTGCTTTTCAGATCTACTATATCCTTCTACTTCTCTGTATATTCATTTATTAATTTTTGAGAGTTTGATATTGAAACTCCAAATAAAAACCTTAGTTTATCTACTTAAAAATAATTGTAATATACAGTGGAACTATATGCAACCTTTGCTATATATGCTGCACTTTGCTTGAGCAGCCATAAAAAGAGACCCCACGTCCAAGGTATAAGAATCCCAAGTTAACACAGTAGGCACTGAGAGAGGGGATCAGAGGGCAGACAGAAATTACAATGACAGACAACTAGCCAATCTGATCACGTGGATCACAGCCTTGTCTAACTCAATGAAACTAAGCCATGCCAATGGCTGGGTCATGGTGGAGAGGTCTGACAGAATGTGGTCCACTGGAGAACGGAATGGCAAACCACTTCAGTATTCTTGCCTTGAGAACCCCATGAACAGTATGAAAAGGCAAAAAGAGAGGACACTGAAAGATGAACTCCCCAGGTCAGTAGGTGCCCAATATGCTACTGGAGATCAGTGGAGAAATAATTCCAGAAAGAATAAAGGGATAGAGCCAAAGCAAAAACAATACCCAGTTGTGAAAGGGACTGGTGATGGAAACAGGGTTCGACACTGTAAAGAGCAATATTGCATAGGAACCTGGAATGTCAGGTCCATGAATCAAGGCAAATTGGAAGTGGTCAAACAGGCGATGACAAGAATGAACATTGACATTTTAGGAATCAGTGAACTAAAATGGACTGGACTGGGTGAATTTAACTCAGATGACCATTATATCTACTACTGTGGGCAGGAATCCCTTAGAAGAAATGGATTAGCCATCATAGTCAACAAAAGACTCAAAAATGCAGTACTTAGATGCAATCTCAAAAACAACAGAATGATCTCTGTTCATTTCCAAGGCAAACCATGCAATATGACAGTAATCCAAGTCTATGCCCCAACCAGCAACGCTGAAGAAGCTGAAGTCGAGTAGTTTTATGAAGACCTACAAGACCTTCTAGACTAACACCCAAAAAAGATGTCCTTTTTATTACAGGGGATTGGAATGCAAAAGTAGGAAGTCAATAAACACCTGGAGTAACAGGCAAATTTGGCCTTGGAGTACAGAATGAAGCAGGGCAAAGTCTAATAGAGTTCTGACAAGAGAACGCACTGGTCATAGCAAACACCCTCTTCCAACAACACAAGAGAAGACTCTACACATGGACATCACCAGATGGTCAACACCGAAATCAGACTGATTATATTCTTTGCAGCCAAAGATGGAAAGCTCTATACAGTCAGCACAAACAAGACTGGAAGCTGCCTATGGCTTGGATCATGAGCTCCTTATTGCCAAATTCAGACTGACATTGAAGAAAGTGGAGAAAACCACTAGACCATTCAGGTATGACCTAAATCAAATCCTTTATGACTATACAGTGGAAATGAGAAATAGATTTAAGGGACTAGATCTGACAGACAGAGTGTCTGATGAACTATGGATGGAGGTTCAGGACATTGTACAGGAGACAGGAATCAAGACCATCCCCATGGAAAAGAAATGCAAAAAAGCAAAATGGCAGTCTGGGGAGGCCTTACAAATAGCTGTGAAAAGAAGAGAGGCAAAAAGCAAAGGAGAAAAGGAAAGATATACCCATTTGAATGCAGAGTTCCAAAGAATAGCAAGGAGAGATAAGAAAGCCTTCCTCAGCGATCAATGCAAAGAAATAGAGGAAAAGAACAGAATGGGAAAGACTACAAATCTCTTCAAAAAAATTAGAGATACCAAGGGAACATTTCATGCAAAGATGGGCTCGATAAAGGACAGAAATGGTATGGACCTAACAGAAGCAGAAGATATTAAGAAGAGGTGTTAAGAATACACAGAAGAACTATACAAAAAAGATCTTCACGACCCAGATACCCTGAAGAAGGGAAAGGCTACCCACTCCAGTATTCTGGCCTGGAGAATTCCATAGACTGTATAGTCCATAGCGTCGCAGAGTTGAACACGACTGGGCAGCTTTCGCTTTCAGCTAGGGGAAGAGACAGGATCACTGAGAAAGTCTCACCCAGGAGACTCAGGGACACAGGGCAGAGGGTGGATCAAAACAACAAAAAGTCCCTACCTCCCAGGTCTCCACCACCAGGCTAGCAATTATGGAATAACAAAAGCCAGCAATCTAGTGCTAAGAGAGGGGCTAGAGCTTAGAGAGAAACCCACTATTTTATGCAGAGGCAAACAGAATGCAGAAAACGAAACATGGAGAAGAAACATTAAGAAAAACACTGGGCAAACCTACTGCCCTCCCTATGCACAAAGTAATAGGAGAGAAATTTGAAGCTGATGATGCATTTGACAGTTCCCCTATCAAGGACAAAAGCCAAATACAGTTCAATTCCTTACTAGACTGACTTAACCCTTTTAGTAACAACTTAACAGAAAAGATGTGCCATTTCCAGGCAGTCTCTACTACTAAATATGATAGCCAGCAATCAATAAAAATTTACCCCTTCCCCATAAACACATACACAGAAAAACAACACACTCTGACAACACAAAGCAATTAAACCAAACTCTGAGGTGACTCAGATGTTATAATTTCAGCAGAAAAAGTTACTATATGATTAATATGTTAAAAGGCTCTAGTAGAAGATATATGCAAAAATGATGGTGAATTTCTGCAAGGAGATAGAAACTGTAAGAGTCAAATGGTAATGCTAGAAATAAAAGAACATAGTAACAGACTCAACAAGGTCAAATAAAGAAATCAGTGATAGGTCAGTGAAAATTATCTAAACAGAAACAAGAGCTGAAAAAGAAAAAAAACATGTATCAAGTCATTCTACTGTATACCTTAAATTTATACAATGTTATATGCCAATATTTCAATAAAACAGGAATAAAAAACATAAGACTGCCCCAAACAGAATACAGCATGCAAGAACTGTGGGGTTGGTATTAAATAATCTAATTTGTATATTATTGAAATCCCATGAGAGAGATAATGGATCTGAAAACATATTTGAAAAGGTAAAGGCTGAATTGTTTTCCAGAATGACAGAAGACCTCAAATGATAGATCCAAGCCCAGAAAACCCCAATCAAGATAAATACCTAAAGACAAAACAAAAGCAAAAATCAACAAACCTAGACACATTCACACTGAAAACCAAAGATAAAGAGGAAAACCTTAGAGACAACCAGAGAAAAAAAAGACATTGCAATCAGGAGAAAAACACAATAGACATCTCACTCAAAATAATGTAAGAAAGAAGACAAACACACCTTTACAGTGCTGAATGAATAAAACTGTCAACCCACAATTCAAAAAACAACAAAAATAGCTATTAAAAATGAAAGGCAATACAAGTCTCAGGTTCATGGGAGGCCACCAGCTACATCCATGGACCATGGGGCTCCGTGCAAGACACATCTGCCTATGCCTTTGGCCTCTCCTCCAGAAAGAGGAAAAAAATGGAGCAGAGGGAAAAGGCCCTGAGGTCATCCATACTAAACTCAAAGGCCGAGAAACTTGGAGCCTTCCAGAATATCCTTGACTTCCTGTTCCTGATGTCCCAAGGAATAGGACATCAATGAAAGTTGAAATGACAGCTGTCTTTTCAGGCATATGTGATTTTGCCATGCAAAGGAACCAGAATCACAGATAACAAAGATGCTTCTCAGGACGGCAAACTCCAAACACTTTTATTCATTCTCCCAGTATGATCTTAGAATCAAGTACGTTTTTAAAACCATCTACATACTTAAAATGGGTGAATTTTACTGAATAGGCATTATACTGCAGTAACATTGATTGAATTAAAAAGCCATTTAAAGAAGGACTAGTTCTAACTTCTTTGAAACGACAATGCTGCTGTAAAGCAATGATTGACTATTTCCTGCCTTGGATGAGGGAGAACTGCTTTCCCTTTTGGTTTCTCAAAGAAAACTGTAAACCTCTCCTGCTCCCTAAAATAAAATGAAATAAAATTAAAGTTTAACAGCATCAAAACATGAATTATTACTTTATACACATAAAACATACTCTAACCAACTTTCAAGGTAACACTGTCTTTGCTGAATAAAAGTCTTATAATACCCCCCCAAAAAAAAGGTGGCAAAATAAAGGCTTTTCTCAGATGAGCAAAAAGCTGAAACATGCATTCCAAGAAATGCTAAATGATAATCTTCAGAAAGGAATATGGTATCAGAAGGAAGTTTGGATTTACACAAGGAAATGAAGCTCTCCAGAAGTGGTTTAAATGAAAGTCAACATAAAAAGCATTGTTTCTTATTTTTAATGATTCTAAAAGATAACTGCCTAAAGCAGAGGTCACCAAACTTTTTCTGTGAAAGATCCAAATGTAAATATTTTAGGTTTTGAGAGCTAAATGGTTGCTGTTGGAACTACTCAACTCTGCTTCTGAAGCATGAAAGAAGTCAAAGACAATACATAAAAAAATGAAGTGCAGCTGTGTTCCAATGAAACTTTATTTATAAAAATAGGTGGTGGGTCAGATTTTAAATTATAAAAATACAACATTTAGGAGAGAGCTGGAAATTTGAACACTGACAAGACATTTGACATTAGGGAATTATTGATTTTTTACATGTACTAATGATACTGTGGTTATGTTCTTTAAAACAGAATTCTTATCTTTTAGAGATACATATTAAATATTTATTAATGTAATGATGCTTGGGATTTGTTTTAAAATAGTATAGAAGGGAAATGGGTAGGGCTACAGAAGAAAGAAGACTGGCCATAAATTGGTAATTATTATTGAAGGTTGGGTACACAAGAGTGCACTTTACTATTCTACTTTTGTATATGTTTGAAATTTTTCTCAACAGAAAGTTAAAAAATAAACAAAAAATTCCTAATTTTAGGGGCCACCTAAGTTCGTTTTTCTTTCTGCCTCCCCTACCCAAGCCAAAATGAACCTAAATATAAACAAATCTCTAGATCTTAAAGAGTTTACAGGAAATATGTGGACAGAGGCACCTACTAAAAATACCACAGCCAAATACAGAAAGTGGAGAATTCTACAAAAGAAATGACTTTAAACAAATAAATTACATCAAAAAGAGAAGGACACACATATTAAAAGACATTTATTATCCAAGTGCAATTTGACCTTGTTTGGATCCTGATTTGCACAAATTGTAAAAACACATTTTTTTTTAGAAAATTGGAAGGTGAACAGAGATTAGATGATATTAAGGAGTGATTATTATTATGTTATGTGTGATAACCAAAGAAAACAAACAGTCCTTACCTATTAGAGAAACATAGTGAAGTATTTATGGGTAAAGGGATACATCTGGGATTTGCTTTAAAATACTCATAAAAGATCATGAAAGACAAGGAAATACTGAAGAACCATTACAAACTGAAGAAAACTAAGGAAAAATAACAACTAAATGCAATGTGAGATCCTGGGTAAGATCCTGGAACAAAAAAGGGCATTTGTGGAAATCCTGATAAGATTCAAATAAGAACTATAGTTTAATAGTGTTGTATCAACCTTAGCTTCCTTGTTCTGATCTTTGTACTATGGTTATATACAGCTGAGTGAGGGCTATACAGGAACTCTGTGCCATTTTTGCAATTTTTCTGTCTAAAATTAGCTCAAAATAAAAAGGTTATTTTGGAAAAAAATGTGATAAGGAAATAAATGAAACAATAGAAAAATGCTGAAAGTTATATGAGATTTGTTATACTACTCTTTATTTTATTTAAATATTTGAAGAACTCTCCTGGTGGTCCAGTGGCTAAGATAAGACTCCCAAAATAGGGAACCCAGGGTTCTATTCCTGGTCAGGGAACTAGATCCCACATGCCACAACTAATACCTGTCACAGCCAAATAAACAAATAAGTAAGCAAACAAACATTTAAAAAAATAAAAGTAAATATGGTAAAATATTTCACTTCCTTACTTCTGTCACCATCTCAAACTGCTCTCCTCTTCTCTGATCAAACTGCTCTTCACTCTCTTACTTGCTTAATCCTTTTTAATCTGTACTGGTGTTCCCACAACTTTACTGACATTGCCAACAATGACCTCACAATCAAGAAACATATGAATCCTGGGATATCCCTGGCAGTCAAGAGGACTCTGTACTTCCAATGCATGAGACATGGGTTAGATAATGGCATCCCACTCCAGTACTCTTGCCTGGGAAATCTCATGGACAGAGGAGCCTGTAGGCTACAGTCCATGGGGTCGCTAAAAGTCGGACACGACTGAGCGACTTCACTTTCACTTTTCACTTTCATGCATTGGAGAAGGAAATGGCAACCCACTCCAGTGTTCTTGCCTGGAGAATCCCAGGGACAGAAGAGCCTGGTGGGCTTCTGTCTACGGGGTTGCGCAGAGTCGGACACGACTGACGCGACTTAGCAGCAGTAGCAGCAGGGAACTAAGATCCTACATGCTACAGGTTGTGGCCAAAAATAAATAAAATCCACAATTAAAAAAAGGGAAATATAAGAATTCTTTCTCGGTTTTGTCTTCTGAATATTCTTCTGCACTTAATGTGTAAACCACCTCATTTTGAAGTCATTATTCTCTCTTCACTACTATGATACTGTCCTTTCAAACTCCAGGATTTCGCGTTTTGAGTTATCTTGTTGCCTGCTACAGCTAGGGTAGGCAGGGCAGTGCAGAACGAATGGGCTTTGAAGCCTAATGGCCCGACCTTGGAAACAACACTGCTATAAGAATTAGGTAACACCTGCAAGTCATGTAACACACAATCAATGCTCAACATGTGGCATGTGGAGAGCCTTGGTTAAGGGTGCAATTCTCCTGGAGGCTGCTGCTGCTAAGTCGCTTCAGTCGTGTCCAACTCTGTACAACCCCATAGACGGCAGCCCACCAGGCTCCCCCGTCCCTGGGATTCTCCAGGCAAGAACACTGGAGTGGGTTGCCAGTGCCTTCTCCACTGCATGAAAGTAAAAAGAGAAAGTGAAGTTGCTCAGTTGTGTTCGACTCTTAGCAACCCCATGGACTGCAGCCTACCAGGCTTCTCCATCCATGGGATTTTCCAGGCAAGAGTACTGGAGTAGGGTGCCATCACCTTCTCCGAGCATAGGGGGCTAACCACTCCTAAAAGACCAAACGTAACATTAGAGGATTGAGGTCAAGTTTGAGTACTGTGAGGACTTCCCTTGGTGGCTCAGACAGTAAAGCGTCTGCCTACAATGCGGGAGACCTGGGTTTAATCCCTGGGTTGAGAAGACCCCTGGAGAAGGAAATGGCAACCCACTCCAGTACTCTTGCCTGGAAAATTCCGAGGATGGAGGAGCCTGGTAGGCTTCAGTCCATGGGGTTGCAAAGAGTAAGATACGACTAAGCAACCTCACTTGAGTACTGTGATACAAACCTGGTCTCTTGGGAGTGGAAGAAAACACGATCCAGTCAATCACACCTATGTAATGAAACCTCAATAAAAACTAGATATGTGGGTGAGCTTCCCTGGTTGGCAATATTCTACATACTGTCTGTCATACATCAATGTATCAGGAGGGTAACAAGGTCCTGCCTTTACTCCACAGAGAGAAGACAAGGAAGCTTTGTATTACAAACTATCTCAGACCTCAACCTACACATCTCTCCCTCTTGCTGGTTTGGACTGTACCCTTTTGCTACAATAAAAGTGTAATTTTAAGTATATCACTGTCCTGAGTTCTGTGAGTCATTCTAATGAATTACAGAGCCTGACCATAGGAACCCTTGAAGTTTTAGGCAGTAGTTCAGAAGTGAGGGTGGTCCTGGGAATCTCCAAACCTGTGGCTGGTATATGAAGTGGCCAATCTTTTGGAAGACTGGGCCCTTAACTGGGGAAGTTTGGGCTAACTCCAGTTATTTGGTTTTGGAAGTGACTGTAGTCACTAATGGAGAAGGAAATGGCAACCCACTCCAGTACTCTTGCCTGGAAAATCCCATGGGCAGAAGAGCCCGGTAGGCTGTACTCCATGGGGTCTCGAAGCGTCAGACACAACTGAATGACTTCACTTTCACTTTTCACTTTCATGCACTGGAGAAGGAAATGGCAACCCACTCCAGGGTTCTTGCCTGGAGAATCCCAGGGATGGCAGAGCCTGGTGGGCTGCTGTCTATGGTGTAGTACAGAGTTGGACACGACTGAAGCGACTTAGCAGCAGCAGCAGTAGTCACTAAAGTGCCATGTGATTCCCACTCACCCCTCATCCCAACCCTTCCTCAATCTCTCTTCTCCAGAGACTCACTAACATTGCTCAGTGAACTGAGCCAGGATCTGAAGCTCTCCAGCCCTATATATGAGACAGTGCTACCAGGCCCTCAGCTAGTGGACCTTACTCTCTCACTAGCCCCTTGGTGAGGATAAAAGGTGACTTGGACCTCATGTCCCTCCCCTTCTTCTGTGCTGGCAGGCTTGTGCACATACATACATATATGTGCATTTAAACACATGTGCACACTTTGCTGCCCGACTTGGGCCAATGAGGGGAGCAAGTAAAGGCAGGACCAAGAACACACAGTAAATGTGGGGACTGCAGCCTTAAGAAAGCAGTTGGGAACAGATGACCAACTACTGACCAAAATTCTGAAGAGAAACAGAAGTCAACAAGGTCAACAAAGGTGAAATCAAGCAGGAAAACAACTTGGTCCAAGCAGGCGGGTAGGGGCTTAGTGTCATGGTCCACCTGGGACCAACATCCTTCCAGACCCTAGGCTACAGCGATTATTATGGCTCTTTTTTCTGCTCCTTAAATAGATAGGCAATAGACAAGCATTACCCAAGATTCTATATTCTAAACTCTATACAGATGATTCCAAATCAATCTCTCTAGTCCTGACCTCTTGTGAGCCCTGAAGTCCAGATTTTAGTGTCCAACTACCTGCCGGATATCTACTGGATGGCCTGCCAATCAGTATCTGGAACTAAACATTTCCAAAAGTGAATGAATCAACATTTAGGGCCCTCATCCTCTTCTGTATTTCTGTTCAGGGTATCATTTTCCTCCCACTTATCTATAGCCTCGTTTTTCAAAATGTGATACCGGGAGCAGCAGCACCATCTGGGAGCTTATTAGAAACGCAGAATCTTAGGCCTCATCTTAGACCTACTAAAAGAGAATCTGCAACTTAATAAGATTCCCCAGATGATTGCTAGCATGTTAAAGTTTGAAAAACACTAAAACACATTCTCCCTAGCACTGCAAATCCTCGAGGATTCTGCCTTTCTCAAATCTTCACATCTACCGCTGCTATAATCCAGGTAGCCATCACTTCATTCCAGAACTACTGCAACAATTGCACGGTATTCTAGATTCCACACGTTTTCCATGGTAACTTTTCCTTTGTTATGTTGTCAAATTCATGATTTAAAACCTTTCCCTCCTCAAAAATTTCCACTGACTCATTGTTGCCTGTTAAACCTCCCAGCATAGTGGTCAATAAAAGGAAATAACACTTATTGCATGATTATTACGTGCCAGGCACTCTACCAAGTGTTTTATGTGTATTAACTTATTCAGTCCACTGAACAACCCTGTATTACTTTATCTCCATTTTACAGATAGGGAGACTGAGACATGGAGAGATTTTGGTAACTTCCCCAATATCCCACAGTGAGTTAAATGACAGAGCATAGAACCAAACCTAGACAATTTGAACCCAAATGTGCACACAAAGGCACTGTTCTATACTGCCTCTCTACTACAGTAGCTTTATCTTTTAAGGCTTCTTTTCTAATACCTCCCTGTGCTTCAACCAAAGTAATCTCTCTGTTGTTCCACAAATACATTAGTATCTCCTAACCTCTGTATCTTCACCGATGAGAGTCTGTGTAGCATTAACGGTAACAGTCTTTGTTTCAGAAGCAGACCCAGGTTCAAATTTTAGCCTGGTCACCTTAGGGAAATCATCAAATCTCTCTGAGTCTTATCCCCTCACCTGCAAGTAAAACACAGTCTAAAAACCACCTAACTGAAACAGTTGCTATAAAGTTTAGAAAATATGCAAAGGATGTCTAGCACAATCCTGGCACATATCAGGTAATCAATCATTCATAGCTTTATGCTCACATCCTACCCATAGTTTGAGGCTCCCTCAAATATAACTTCTACCATGTTGCCTGCTTCATCACCTCAGCAAGACATGATAGCACCTTTTAAATTATGTTAAATGTTATGTGTAACTTTCTTACATACTGTCTTATGTTGGCATTGTATGTTTGTCTTATGCCTAAAATCAGACTGTAAGCACCATAAGGACAGGACTCTTGTATTTCTTAAAGCAACTAGCATAGTGTATTACACTTTGTGGGAGTTCAACAAACACTGCTGAATAGAAGTGTATTGGATACTGAGTAATGAGTAATCAGAACCACTAAAATTAATTGGGGAAAGCTTCATAAAAGAGAAGTGGGGCAGTTTAGACGAAAAACAGGAACTAAAAGCATCTAAACTCCTGTAACTATGGCATACCATGCCCTATGCTTATATTAGTTCATTTAGTACTCTGACTCTGTGGTGACTTACTATCATTTTCCAAAAGGCAAAACTGGGGTTCAGAGTGATTTCCTCAAGGTCACAAATACTCCATGAGAACTTGGACCTACTCACTCTCTTTCACTGTTGAATCCACCATGCCTAAAAGAGTGCCTGGATCATAGTGGATGCTCAATAAATATTTGACAAAAGAATGAAGAGATGAACAAATAAAGCTAGTAAGCAGAACCATAACTAGAATTAGTTTCACCTGACTCCCAGATCAGTCCTCTACTATGTTGACAATTTAAAACAGAGAAAAGGAATGTACCATTTACTGAGCACCTACTCATAAACACTATTTGGGACATGACTAAATGTTGTTTGGGAGGTGGGATGGGGGGCAGAATGTTGAGTTGACACTACTCAGTTATGGTACTAATTTTATTAGACATTTCACATAAACTATGTCATTTCAACTTCCTAAAAACTGTTTGAGGCAGGTATTTTTATCTCCATTTTACACATGAAGAAATACTCTCCATTAAATGACTTGCCCAAATTCACACACGTGCCAGAATGGGTGATTCCAGGCCAAGTAACATTAACTCCAAACCCTGTGTTCTTAAATACATGTCCAGGCTTTGGACTTGTAGTACTTGCAATAGAAATTCTGTCCTCTGCAGACAGGAGCAAGAGATCATCATGAAGAGGACTGCAAGAGCTGTGACAAGGGAGGGCAGGGATTAAAACAGGACGACTGGGGTTCACTGAACAAATAAATAATCAAGTTATAATGTCCCATGAGAATCAATCTCTCATTAATCCCAGAATCCTGCTACTCCCTCGAGGACTAGTGACAAGTCTCGATAAAATAGGGGACAGCAGATGCAAAGATACTTAAATCGCCTAAAGCTCAGCATTTAAGAAAATGAAGGGGAGGAGGGCAAGTGGTGAGAGCCTGTGAAAGGAAAGTGAATGAGAGTTTCACAAGAAGGCGTGGAAAGAAGGAGGGGGGCGGCAGCGAGGGGAATGGGGGGTGGGGCAGTTAGCCCAAAGAACAGGTAGACGGTTGGGACTGGATCTGGCATCTGATACCGGAAGGGCCTGTCGGGAGGAAGGAATTCCAGTACTCTCAAGTACAAGCCCATTACCCTACTTCCTTAAGGGGCACTTTGCCTCACCCTCGGTCCCCTTTGTCGTAGATCCCAAGCTCACCAGGGGCCTGGGCGTTGTTGTCCCCGGGTCTCCTGGAGACTCCACCGCTTCTGCCATCCTGGCCCTCCTCCCGGTCGCTCCCACAGGCCTTTGCGCAACCTGAGACGTGGAGGCCACGGCCCGTCAGCGCGTCTGCGCGCGGCGGCCGCGTCACCAAAAAGCGCCTAACAGCTGCTGGCGGCTCTGGCACTCGTCTCTCGTCTTCTGGGTGTTGGACAGGGGATTCGTGTCGCCTCAGTTCCTTTCTTCGGGGCCAGGAGTGTCGCTAAATACGCTCTCTTTTTAACATTCAACCCTGATTTTCAGACAGCTCCGTATGCCAGGGGACTGCCGCTTCCTTCTCTCACTCCTCCCCCAGCTCAGCGCCACTCCCTCTCCAGTGCCTGCTTCCGGCTCTCCGGCGGAGGCTCAGTGTGCCGCCCCCAACCTCACCCCGCAACTGCACCTTAGGGGAAAACCCTGCTCCTCCCCCAGCGGCCGAGCGACTGTTTACCAGCTGCTGAGTAAAAAGATGAAGCCTTCCCTACCAACTGCTCCTTCTACTGTTGCCCCTAAGCGATCTGGGGCAAGTACTGAAGATGTTCAAGGCTGAAAGAGGGTGAATATTAAAGTAACTTTTTAAAGAATACTCTTGCATGTCCCTATCTCTTTTTCTGTCTCATCTCGGGACTTTCTCAGTGTTTCAGACTCCAGTTCACCTCTCCCCAGGCTAAAATGAGATCAGGCAATACATCCATTGTTGATGTGAGCAATATATGCTAGAGTGCCAGTTGGGGCAAATAAATACTAGTATTCCACTTTTAACAAACAGGGTAGGAGATGATGTGAAATAGGGAGCTTTATTTTTATTTTTATATTTTGGTTGGGCAATCTAGGAAAGCACACAAGTAGTAAATGTAAAAGAATGTGGCTGTAGTGTGATAAAATTCCCAAACTAATGAGGTGTGTGTGTGTGTTGTTCTGTTTTGTTTAAATATTCTTATAATTCACCTTGTCAGACCAAGCACATTTTCAGTACTTGTGCAAATACTGATGGGAATAATATTAAAAATTAGGCCAGTAGATATGAAACTTTAAAAAAATGTTACAAGAGAATATTATATACAATTCCCCAGGCTCAGCTTCAGCCTCCCATACATCCTCCACCATCCCTACCAGTACTATTCTCACCCTCAATGCCACCCCTACCCTGTCCTGACCTCAGCACTCTCATCGGGTTACCAAGTCCCTTCTGGCTTCCCTGAGGCCTTTAGTAACCTTTTCTGTTTCCTTGCCAACCTCCAAAGTAAGTTATCTCTCTCCAACTGAAAACCACAACTATAACACCTAACCTTATCTCTTGGCCTCTTTGCCACTAATTTCAAGATGGCCTTGGTGCTGGCTTAAGAGGAGGACAGGCCATACAACAGTTGTTGAGAAAGTCAGTGTTTGGCTTACCTAGGCATTATTTCAGTCTAAAAATGCCAGTGTTTCTCATTTAACTAATAGGGTACAAGTTGAATTGAGATAATATGCTATGAAGAGAGAAACTCAGGGAAGAAAGTTGAAGAGGAAGGGGTGGCATAGGGCTACATTCCTAAAATAGTAATTATTTTATGTTCTTAATTGCAATCACATCTCACAAAATTTCCAAACTGATTCATTACTCATTAATATGCTATACTCATTACCCTCTGTGAACATTTACCCTGCATCAGGAGTCACAAGACTTGCCCCAAATAGCTTAGAAACTTTGTAAGTGGTGGAAGTGGGATTAACAGACCCATGGGTATGAAGAACTTTGTTAGTTGTTCTAACTCTGAAAACTACTGGAAAATATTGAGGAAACAGGCAGTTTCCTGAAGAAATGGTCAAAATTAACTCAAAAAGGAAGCAGCATATTTCATTAGGACAAAATTTTGGAAGAAAATAAACTTTAATATATAAAAAGCAAGGTGCAGAACAGTTTACATGGTATGCTATCATCTCTGTAAAAAAGTACAAGGGAATGTATATCCATGTATTTGAATATTCAGACTATGTCCCAATGGCTACAAAGAAACTGGTAACAGTGGTTGCCTCTGAGGGAGAAACTGGTGGACTGACAATAAAGTGGAAGGACTGTTTATTGACTTTCAAGGGAAGGCTATTCATTGTATGACCTTTCATCCAGTTTGAAATTTTTACTATATGCATGTGTTATGTGTTACTTAAAAAAAAAAAAAGAGTTGACAAAGAGCTATCCTCCCCTCCCACCCCAAGGTACTGAATGGATTTGAAGGCTACTGTTAGGGAAGAAGAAATTTTCCTCTATTCATCTACCTTCTTCTGGCTTGTCTAAGAATTAAATTGACAGGAGAAAGATTAACAGGAGAAAATCAAACAAGGTTTAATAACATTTCTGGGAAGAGACCAAGAAAAACTGGTAACTCACCAAAATGGCCAAAACCCTCACCTTAATTACCATCCTCAGCTAAAAACAAAATAGGCTTTTGAGGGTAGGGAGAATTAATTATGGGAGGTTACCAGGAAAAGCAACAGTAAACAAGGGTGATTAAGGAAGATTTAAGTAATTCATATTTATGACCATGGTCAGAACAAGTATGATTGGTTGGCCAAGTGAAGGCCTCCAATCTAGCAATATCAAAAGTGGCTCAAACAGAAATATAACTTCTTTCTTCTAGAGTAATTTTTCTAAGACCAAGTGACAAGTGAAGTCGCTCAGTCGTGTCTGACTCTTTGCGACTCCATGGACTGTAGCCTACCACGCTCCTCCATCCATGGGATTTTCCAGGCAAGAGTACTGGAGTGGGGTGCCATTGCCTTCTCCAGAGGACCTTCCTGACCCAGGGATCGAACCCAGGTCTCCTGCTTTGTAGGCAGAGGCTTTACCATTTGAGCCAAAAGGGAAGTCCTAATTTAGGGTTGTCCAATTAGAGCCTTGGAGAAATCCACCAAGAAGTACTTTTTAAAAAAAAATTATTTATTTTACTTTACAATATTGTATTGGTCTTGCCATACATTGACTTGAATCCACCATGAGTGTACATGTGTTCCCCATCCTGAACCCCCCTCCCACCTCTCTCCCCATCCCATCACTCAGGGTCATCCAAGTGCACCAGCCCTGAGCACCCTCCCTCATGCATCGAACCTGGACTGGCGATCTGTTTCACATATGATATTTTACATGTTTCAATGCTATTCTCCCATATCCTCCCACCCTCACCCTCTCCCACAGAGTCCAAAAGACTGTTCAATACATCTGTGTCTCTTTGGCTGTCTCGTATACAGGGTTATCGTTACCTTCTTTCGGAATTCCATATGTATGTGTTAGTATACTGTATTGGTGCTTTTCTTTCTGGCTTACTTCATTCTATATAATAGGCTCTGGTTTCATCCACCTCATTAGAACTGATTCAAATGCCTTCTTTTTAATGGCTGAGTAATATTCCATTGTGTATATGTACCACAGCTTTCTTATCCATTCATCTGCTGATGGACATCTAGGTTGCTTCCATGTCCTGGCTATTATAAATAGTGCTGCAATGAACATTGGGTTACACGTGTCTCTTTCAATTCTGGTTTCCTCAGTGTGTATGCCCAGCAGTGGGATTGCTGGATCATATGGGAGTTCTATTTTCCAGTTTTTTAAGGAATTGTTCTCCATAGTGGCTGTACTAGTTTGCATTCCCACCAACAGTGTAAGAGAGTTCCCTTTTCTCCACACCCTCTCCAGCATTTATTGCTTGTAGACTTTTGGATAGCAGCCATTCTGACTGGCTTGAAATGGTACCTGATTGTGGTTTTGATTTGCATTTCTCTGATAATGAGTGATATTGAGCATCTTTTCATGTGTTTGTTAGCCATCTGTATGTCTTCTTTGGAGAAATGTCTGTTTAGTTCTTTAGCCCACTTTTTTATTGGGTTGCTTATTTTTCTGGAATTGAGCTGCAGGAGTTACTTGTATATTTTTGAGATTAATTTCTTTGTCCGTTGCTTCGTTTCCTATTATTTTCTCCCATCCTGAAGGCTGTCTTTTCACCTTGCTTATAGCTTCCTTTGTTGTGCAGAAGCTTTTAATTTTAATTAGGTCCCATTTATTTTTGCTTCTATTTCCAGTATTCTGGGAGGTGGGTCATAGAGGATCCTGCTGTGGTTTATGTCGGAGAGTGTTTTGCCTATGTTTTCCTCTAGGAGTTTAATAGTTTCTGGTCTTACATTTAGATCTTTCATCCATTTTGAGTTTATTTGTGTGTATGGTGTCAGAAAGTGTTCTAGTTTCATTTTTTTACAAGTGGTTGACCAGTTTCCCCAGTACCACTTGTTAAAGAGATTGTCTTTTCTCCATTGTGTGTTCTTGCATCCTTTGTCAAAGATAAGGTGTCCAGAGGTGCATGGATTTGTCTCTGGGCTTTCTATTTTGTTCCATTGATTTATATTTCTGTCTTTGTGCCAGTACCATACTGTATTGATGACTGTGGCTTTGTAGTAGAGCCTGAAGTCAGGCAGGTTGATTCCTCCAGTTCCATTCTTCTTTCTCAAGATTGCTTTGGCTATTCGAGGTTTTTGTATTTCCATACAAATTGTGAAATTATTTGGTCTAACTCTGAAAAATACCGTTGGTAGCTTGTTAGGGATTGCATTGAATCTATAGATTGCTTCAGGTAGTATACTCATTTTCCTATATTGATTCTTCTGATCCATGAACACGGTATATTTCTCCATCTATTAGTGTCCTCTTTGATTTCTTTCACCAGTGTTTTATAGTTTTCTATATATAGGTCTTTAGTTTCTTTAGGTAGATATATTCCTAATATTTTATTCTTTTCGTTGCAATGGTGAATGGAGTTGTTTCCTTAATTTCTCTTTCTGTTTTCTCATTGTTAGTGTATAGGAATGCAAGGGATTTCTGTGTGTTAATTTTATATCCTGCAACTTTACTATATTCATTGATTAGCTCTAATAATTTTCTGGGGAGTCTTTAGGGTTTTCTATGTAGAGAATCATGTCATCTGCAAACAGTGAGAGTTTTACTTCTTCTTTTCCAATCTGGATTCCTTTTCTTTCTTTTTCTGCTCTGATGGCTGTGGCCAAAACTTCCAAAACTATGTTGAATAGTAGTGGCAAGAGTGGGCACCCTTGTCTTCTTCTTGACTTTAAGGGAAATGCTTTCAATTTTTCACCATTGAGGATAATGTTTGCTGAGGGTTTGTCATATATAGCTTTTATTATGCTGAGGTATGTTCCTTGTATTCTTGCTTTCTGGAGGGATTTTATCATAAATGGATGTTGAATTTTATGAAAGGCTTTCTATGCATCTATTGAGATAATCATATGGTTTTTATTTTTCAATTTGTTAATGTGGTGTATTACATTGATTGATTTGTGGATATTGAAGAATCTTTGCATCCCTGGGATAAAGCCCACTTGGTCATGATGTATGATCTTTTTAAATATGTTGTTGGATTCTGTTTGCTAGAATTTTGTTAAGGATTTTTGCATCTGTGTTCATCAGTGATATTGGCCTGTAGTTTTCTTTTTTTTTGTGGTATCTTTGTCCGGTTTTGGTATTAGGGTGATGGTGGCCTCACAGAATGCGTTTGGAAGTTTACCTTCCTCTACGATTTTCTGGAAGAGTTTGAGTAGGATAGGTGTTAGCTCTTCTCTACATTTTTGGTAGAATTAAGCTGTGAAGCCATCTGGTCCTGGGCTTTTGTTTGTTGGAAGATTTTTTATTAGAATTTTAATTTCCGTGCTTGATGTAGGTAATTGACCATAAATACAACAATTGGATTAGTTTTTAAGCTCTACATGGGACTTGTGCCCCTGAAAAACATTTTGAGTTATGTGCAAAAGTCAAAGAAATGAAAACAACACTATAAATAATCATGTGGGTCAGATCCAGCATCTGGGCATAGCTATCTCCTTCTAATGTCTTCTTCTTATCCTGGAGTGGAAGTAGTTTCTCCTCTGTTTGAGTATTATTTTAAGGTGAGTTTGAGGTCAGCAGTCTTCTCTATTGACAAGTCCAGTGCAGGGGCCCTTTCTAAGTGGGAAACAAGAATCCAACCATCAATTCTCTTGAGTTATGCTATGCATAACTGGGGCTTCCATGGTGGCTCAGATGGTAAAGCGTCTGCCTGCAATGTGGGAAACCTGAGTTTGATCCCTGGGTCAGGAAGATCCCCTGGAGAAGGAAATGGCAACCCACTATAGTACTCTTGCCTGGAGAATCCCATGAACAGAGGAGCCTGGTAGGCTACAGTCCATGGGGTTGCATAGAGTCAGACAGGACTGAGCCACTACTTAAGTAAATAAGTAAGTAATGCTGTGCAAGAGTTAATTAAGAGAATCTGACAAAGGTCCTTTAATCTAGGTTAGAGAGAGTCATTTTAATGATATCTTTTATATTATACATCATCTCCTGGTTGTAGACCATAGGTCACCCAGTCTTCATTCAAAAATAGATCCATGTGATAAACTTCAGAAACAATCTTAGCATATCCTTCTAATAATTGGACTAAACTTTTGTCACAATGCAAGACAGTAACAAAGACATTCATGAAGGGAGTCTTAGGCAGTAAATACAAAATCTCAAAGACAATTAACAACATTAGAACTCAGCGTTCATAGAAACAATCATTTTCTCTTTAAAATTACCCTCATTTCTACAAAATATACCCAAGTGAAGATTAACTTGTTTGCAAAAGAAGTCTGGTTTCAGTAAATTTTGCCTGATTATTTGCATAAGTATAACTAATCATGCAGGCTTTTTTAAGTTGGCTGTGCTGGAACCTTCCATAAGAAATCTCAGACTGAATTTTAATAAAAAGCCTCTCAAGGTCAGAAAAGTCATACCAAAGACTTGTCATCAGATCTGCCTGTACTATTTATATCTATATAGATATATAGATACATATAGATCAGGAGAATACCCCTCTGCTTGGGATCCTCAAAATATTTTGAGGTTCTTGGACTTCAAGGAAGTAACCTTCCTCACTTACCTGGTAAGGCTGCTGGGCTCCCTGTAAGTAAGGTAACAGGTTGTTTTTCCAAGCGGCTTTCTTTTGGTTGTTGTTCAATCACTCAGTTGTGTCCAACTCTTTGTAACACCATAGACTGCAGCACACCAGGCTTCCCTGTCCTTCACCATCTCCCAGAGTTTGTTCAAACTCATGTCCATTGAGTCAGTGATGCCATCCAACTATCTCATCCTCTGTTGCCCTCTTCTCTTGCCCTCAATCTTTCCCAGCATCAGGGTCATTTCCAGTGAGTCAGCTTTTCACATCAGGTGGCCTAAGCATTGGAGCTTCAGCTTCAGCATCAGTCCTTCCAATGAATATTCAGGGTTGATTTCCTTAGGATTGACTGGTTCAATCTCCTTGCAGCCCAAGGAACTTGCAAGAGTCTTCCCCAGTACCACAATTCAAAAGCATTGACTCTTTGACATTCAGCATTTTCCATAGTCCAACTCTCACATCCATACATGACCACTGGAAAAAGCACAGCTTTGACCATATGGTCATACTCGTTGGTCTTTTCCAGTGAGTTGGCTCTTTGCATTGGATGGCTGGAGTGTTGGAGCTTCAGCTTTAGCAACAGTCCTTCCAATGAATATTTAGGTTTCTTTTCTTTTAGGATTGACTGCTTTGCTCTCCTTGCAGTCCAAGGGAATCTCAAGAGTCTTCTCCAACACCACAATTCAGGGCCATCAGTTCTTCAGTGCTCAGCCTTCTTTGTGGTCTGGCTGTCACATCTGTACATGATGACTGGAGGAACCACAGCTTTGACTTTGTGGACCTTTGTCAGCAGAGTGATGTCTCTGCTTTTGAATATGCTGTCCAGGAAATATAGCTGAAGATGTCAAAGAAATCAGAAGAGAGTGAAAAGAAGTGGAAACAATGTTTTAAATGTGTGGATTGAAACTTATATAAAATTTTTAAGTATAATGTGAATTAACAAACAATAATGGGAATCCTTGTGCACTGTTGATAGGAATGTAAATTGGTGCAGCCACTATGGAACACAGTTTGGAGTTTCCTCAAAAGAGGAAAAATAGAACTACCTTATGATCCTGCAAGCCATTCCTGGGTATAGATCTAAAGAAAATGAAAACAGATATAAAAAGATATCTGTACTTCCATGTTCATTGTGTGTTCACAACAGCTAAGGGAGATTCATAGGTGTAGCAGTGCTGGACTTTCTCTGCTCTCAGTGTAGCAACTTATCTGATTCATAATCCTCAAGATGGCAGAGTAGAAGGATGTGCCCTCACCTTCTGTGAGAACACCAAAATTGAAACTAGCTACTGAACAACCATCAACAAGAGGATGTTTGAACCCACGAAAGAAAGATACCTCATGTCCAAGGACAAAGGAGAAGTTACAATGAGATTATAGGAGGGGTGCAATCACGTTAAAATCAAATCTCATACCTGCTGGATTGTAACCCACAAACTGGAGAACAATAATACCAAAGAAGTTCTTGCACTGTTGGGAAGGTTTTGCTGCTGCTGCTGCTGCTAAGTCACTTCAGTCGTGTCCGACTCTGTGCGACCCCATAGATGGCAGCCCACCAGGCTCTGCCGTCCCTGGGATTCTCCAGACAAGAACACTGGAGTGGGTTGCCATTTCCTTCTCCAATGCATGAAAGTGAACAGTGAACTAAGCCCCACATGTCAGACTTCCAAATCTGGGGATATGGCAAAGGACTGGGAATCCCCAGGGAATCTGACTTTGAAGGACAGTGGGATTTGATTACAGAACCTCCACAGGACTGGGGGAATCAGAGACTCTTGGAAGGCAAAAACAAAACCTTGTGTTCACCAGGACCCAGGGGAAAGGAACAGTGATTCCACAGGATACTGAGCCAGACCTGCCAGTGAGTATTTGAGGGTCTCCTGCAAAGATGTAGGTCGGACTTGGCCTGCTGCAAGGACAGGAACTCTGGCCGCCACAGTCCAGGAAGGTGCATGTTAGCATAAATCCTTTTTGGAGGTCAGCTTTAGCCCTACCATGCTGCTGCTATTGCTGCTAAGTCGCTTCAGTCATGTCTGACTCTGTGCGACCCCATAGATGGCAGCCCACTAGGCTTCTCCGTCCCTGGGATTCTCCAGGCAAGAATACTGAAGTGGGTTGCCATTTCCTTCTCCAATACATGAAGAGCCTGTCAACTCCAGTACTGGGCTGCTGCTGCTGCTGCTAAGTCGCTTCCTCAGCCAAACAACTAACTAGGAGGGAGCACAGCCCCACCCATCAGCAGAAAACTGAATTAAAGATTTACTGACATGGCCCTGCCCACCAGAGCAAGACCCAGTCTTCTCCCAGCCAGTCCCTGCCATCAGCTGCTGCTGCTACTGCTGCTAAGTCGCTTCAGTTGTGTCCAACTCTGTGTGACCCCATAGACGGTAGCCCACCAGGCTCCCCCGTCCCTGGGATTCTCCAGGCAAGAACACTGGAGTGGGTTGCCATTTCCTTCTCCGATGCATGAAAGTGAAAAGTGAAAGTGAAGTCGCTCATTCCTGTCCGACTCTTAGCGACCCCATGGACTGCAGCCCACCAGGCTCCTCCGTCCATGGGATTTTCCAGGCAAGAGTACTGGAGCAAGGTTGCACAATCCTCTTACCTTCTTCATTCTTCAGAGGGCAGACAGAAGAAGAAAGAACTACAATCCTAATGGGCTTTATGTCTCCATAAAGTTCACCTTAGTTCTTTAAAGCTATCTGGTCATATCTGATTCTATGGATTTTCTCAAACATGACATTCCAGTCAAAACCATGGTAATATAACCCCAATGTTTCCAGTATGTCCTGTTTTAAGAACAGATTCTTATCAAACTTATGCAAATAATTATAGTGCCATAAAAATAAGAATACTAAGAGTTTCTAAATTCTGTAGGAATTTAGAGAGAAAAGATGAATGTTACAATTCTGCTTACAAAGTTAAAATATAAAATTGCTGTAAGTCATAGTTAACTTAAGGGGAACAGTTTCCTTATATTTGGACAACAAAGATTAAAAGCTAGTAATATTTCAGACAAAAAGTCATACAAACTAACATTCAGCCTATGTAATTAATTCTTGTTGACCATGATCTTCTGTTAACAGTTTTATGAAGTCACCAGGGTTTCCATTAGAATTATTTAATTTCTTTACTAGTTCACTGGTATGAGCTGAAAGTTATCAGAAACCTGATGTGTCAAAAAGTTCATTCTATGAATATTTTTGAAGATGAAGCATTTTTGTAAAAGCATCAGAATACAAAAATAACTGTCTATTGAAGACAAAAGACTTAAAAAGCAAGGTTAAAAACCTGTTTACAATGCAATTGTCAAAGAAATTTGCTATTGTAGTGGCATATAATATTAAAATAATAGCTAGAATTATGATTGATGACATCACACCAGGACATATTTAAATTTTAGAAATTTCATTTGATTTCTAGAACATTTATATTAATGACATTTATCTATACAATGCAACCTAAAAAGGTTTATCACTACTCATTTAACAATGCTTCCCATGTAATTTAACTTACCAAATAAGTCTTAATTACTTTAATGTCTTTCTTTGATAAGAGAAAACATGCTCCAAAGGTGTTCTTGAAAACCTCAAAGTTAGCTAGAGGTCGAAAGAACTTCATTTAGAATTTGATTTAGGGGAAGTTTGTCAACTATATTAAAAAAGGTTTTAAAACAGTTAATCAAATAGGATCATAGGTCATTATGTAACAGTACTTAGTTATCCACCCAAAAGTGATGAAAGATTTCAAATGCAAATACAGAAATTATAACAGTTTACTCAAAATGTAAAAAAAAAAACAACTTTACAATCTATTATCAAGAGCATATCAATATCTGTTATCAGTTCAGTCACTCAGTCGTCTCTCTTTCTCTCTCTCTCTATATATATACATATATTCTTTTACATGTTCTTTTTCATTATGGTTTATCACAGGATATTAAATATATTTCTCTACACTAGACAGTAGGACCCTGTTGTTTACCATTCTATATAGAATAGTTTGCATCTGTTAATAAAAATATAGAATGCTTCTGAAATTTGTGTGTCATCCTTGCACTGCTACTGCTGCTAAGTCGCTTCAGTCGTGTCCGACTCTGTGCGACCCCATAGATGGCAGCCCACCAGGCTCCCCCGTCCCTGGGATTCTCCAGGCAAGAACACTGGAGTGGGTTGCCATTTCCTTCTCCAAGGCATAAAAGTGAAAGTGAAAGGGAAGTCGCTTAGTCGTGTCCAACTCTTAGCGACCCCATGGACTACAGCCTACCAGGCTCCTCCATCCATGGGATTTTCCAGGCAAGAGTACTGGAGTGGGGTGCCATTGCCTTCTCCGGTCATCCTTGCACACGGCTCATGCTAATCTTCTCTGTGTGATTCCAATTTTAGTATATGTGCTGCCAAAGCCCACACTCTCTCTTTCTGTTTTAAAAATACCTTTAGCACAGAATTACTTTATCTTCCTGGAAATAAATGTGTTTCCATTCCTCATATCTTTTTTCTTGAAAGCAAAGATGTTTTCTTTATTAATTTTAGTGGTTTTAATTACATATTTTAATTAGAATTCTCAACTCTTAAAAACCTTCATTTCTAACAAAAACTAAGAAGTAAGCCATTATGAATATTAGCATTCTGTAGATTGGCAAACTTCTAAATACTGCTTATGATTTTTTAAAACTATGTGCTTTTTTATAGACGATATCTCCATGTGGCACCAAACATATTTACTAAATAGTCCTCAATATCTTTAGTTTCTCTGTAAAAGGAAGCTTATGTTTAGTAATTAATGTTTCAGTATTTTATTAGAGGATGATCTAGATATTCAATAAACTTCTGTCATTTACCTTAAATTAGCAAAACTCTAAAATTTGAAGTTGCCAAAAAGATTTAGAGAAACTCTTAAGTAGACACACCATAAAACATGATTATTCTTAAAGCGTTCACTTAAAAACTCTGAACATACACTTAATTTACTATTAAAAATTGTATTATATCAAGTCATTTTTCTGGCTGACAAATTTTCAACAGAGGTAATAAGATCTATTTAACTTCTTATAAATCTAGGTACAACAAAAGTATTATATTTAATGCTGATAACTCTAAAGACATGTCTATATTAATAAAAAACTAAACTATCTTTAATACCAAACATTAATTCAGTACTGAATATTTCCCAAATCTTGTGAAACTGAAATTCATTTTAGTTTCTTTTATGTTTCTGAGAGTTTATCTAAGTGCTTAATTTTCTTTAAACCAACTAAATAGGACTATTACAAATTAATTTTGACTATACCACACATCTACAACACTAATCCATTGTGCTCTGCACGCGTGGGTTCGTATCCCATCCTCGTTGTCCTGTCCCCTTCCGCTGTAGTGTGGGAGTGAGGTTTTAGTGCCTTGTGAACAAGGTATAAATTGGTGTTCCGTTACGAATGAACTGTGTAACTTTCACACATATATGTAGACAGACACAAACAGAGATCCCTTGGTTCCCATTCCAAATTTTCAGCCTTGTCAGGTACAATAAAACAATACCCATTCGTTTCAGAAAAGGTCAGATTTGAATTGGGTTTCTGGCAGATGGTCACTTATTTAGGTGGCTAAACCCTTTTTTTTTACTAGACACTGAAGACTTATATTTGTCCTTGACAAGTCAAGTTCCAAATGACATATCTCCCTATTCATTTTCTTTCCATAAAAATTACATTCCTGAAATTTGCACTTAAAAGATGGCCTAGATAAAACTTTCTGGAGAAGACCATGTAGAACATTTACATCTCAAAGGCTCAGGGAGAGAAATGCAAGATCCTTCTAGAAGGGCTTTGTTCCTATAAGGCCAGAATTTTTTTTCTTTTAATACTTACAAACTTCATAAGATAGATAGGGGAAATTTGGGTTAATTAGTGTTGTTTGTTGCTCAGTCATGTCCAACCCTTTGCGATCCCATGGACTATAGACCACAAGGCTCCTCTACCCATGCCATTCTCCAAGCAAGAATACTGAAATGGGTTGCCATTCCCTTCTCCAGGGGATCTTCCCAACCCAGGGATCAAACCCACACATCCTGCATTGCAGACCGATTTTTTTTTTTTTTAACCATCTGAGCCACCGGGGAAGACGGGGATGTTTGAGGGAGAGAAAACAAAAAAAAGAATTGATGGGCTTTTAATTGTTTCTCAAGGCATACCTCTGGTCCTGGAAAGAGTAGGTTTGAAAAATTGAGTACTGCTGTTTTTTAATTCCTCAAGGAATTAAGTGCATGCGTCCTTTGCCCAGCCACTTCAGTTGTGTCTGACTCTTTGCAACCCTATGGACTGTAGCCCACCAGACTCCTCTGTCCATGGGATTCTCTAGGCAAGAATACTGGAGTGGGATGCCATGCCCTCCTGCAGCAGACCTTCCCAACCTGAATCTGCCTGCATCTGCCTGCATCTCCTGCATTGCAGGCAAATTCTTTACCCACTGAGCCACCTGGAAAGCCCATCAAGGAATTGAGTAGCCACATCCTTGGTGGCTCAGCTGGTAAAGAATCTGCCTACAAATGAGGGAGATTGGATTTGATCTCTGGGTTGGGAAGATCCCCTGGAGAAGGGCACGGCCACCCACTCCAGTATTCTGGCTTGGAGAATCCCATGGACTGTATAATTCATGGGATTGCGAAGAGTCAGATACAACTGAGCAATTTTCACTCACTTTCATAAACATCAAAGGATGTACATACCCATCCACCTATGTTGGGATGCTTTTCTTTCCCTCTGGGTATATTTAGCTTGGGGGAGAAGGCCAAAAAGTTCCTTATCAGGCTGTGAATATCAGCTGTGTTCACTAATTTAGTCAGACCAATGGCCTCCCATAAAGGTAATCCATTTACAAAAACTTTTGAGGATCCTCTCTGCATTTAAGGAATTCTTTAACTATGGCCCTCAGTTCACCCCTTGACCCAAAGAGGATTGCCTATAGCCTCAAGTGGTTATTTCTAAAGGTAACTGCTTAACAGTTTCTTCAGAGTAGAAAAGCAATTCATACAGAGGATTATAAGAATGAGTACTCAAATAAAGGAGGATAGAGGGGAGTAGGAGCTATGTCAATCTTACAGTCTTTTGTTTTAGATACTTTTTATATTTTTAATCATTCATTAGCCTTATACCACAAATCCTTCAAAGAAGCTGTTTTGGAAATTAGAAGTCTTTGGGGACTTTGCATACCAATTAAAACAAGTACAAGTGTTTAAGATGAGCACTTACTAACATTTTAACAATTTCAAAGTCTTTCAAATTCTAAGGATCCATCATTTGTCTATTGATGTTGTTCAGTCAGTAAGTCATGCATACCAGGCTTCCCTGTCCTTCACTATCTCCTGGAATTTGTTCAATTTCATGTCCATTGAGTTGGTGATGCTATCTAACCATCTCATCCTCTGCCAACCTCTTGTCCTTTTGCCTTCAATCTTTCCCAGCATCAGGGAAATGAGTTTTCCATTGAGTTGACTCTTCGCATCAGGTGGACAAAGTATTGGAGCTGCAGCTTCAGCATCAGTCCTTCCAATAAACTTTCAGGGTTGATTTCCTTCAGGATTGACTCATTTGATCTCCTTGCAGTCTAAGGGACTCTCAAGAGTCTTCTTCAGCACCACAAATCAAAAGCATCAGTTCTTCAGCTCTCAGACTTCTTTATGGTCAAACTTTCACATCCATACCTGACTACTGGAAAAATCATTAACTGTGACTGTACAGACCTTTGTTGGCAAAGTGATGTCTATTGATGAGTAGGATCTTAATAGTTACTCAACTCAATAAGCCTTTTTGTGGCTAAACCAAGTATGTAAGAGGCTTCCTGCAAGAGATCACAAAAGATGCAGCCCTCACAAGATGCAGAAATTTCACTCCCAAGGATGTTCTAAGAAAGTAAAGACTTTCATTGTACAAATGGAAACAACAAAATTTGAGATAACAAAGGTTGCTTATGGACTGAGATCCGTTATGACAAACTCCCCTGAGAGCTGACTCTGTCAGACAAAGAATTTCTCAGTTTGGAATTCCAGTATACTGAGTGACTGCCAAATGTATATGCACCTTCTGTATGTTAGAGACAAGTTTTCAGGATATATAAGATTAAAGGAAAACCTAATCAGACCAATAATTTCCCTCCATATGACCAAAGACACAAAAGACAGAGACAACAACAAGAAAACCTGACCATGTCTGGGAGGAAAAGGATTAACAAACCTAGAGTACTCTTCCACATTTCAAACCAAAAGTCACTGAGTTCAAGGAGCTAACTCTACAAAAATTTATTCCCACTAATCTAATTTTAGAAACAAGAAGAACTTTTACCACTCTAATTTCCAGCAAACCTTGCAGGCAGAGGTCAAAGAAACTGACAGATATGGTAAGAATTCTTACCTTCTGCCAGCTTTCTCTAACTGCATGCATAGAAACTAAATTTGGAATGTCAAACGAGTCTCATCTTGGCCATTTCAGGGCAAGAGTTCCTTTAATTCACAGTGTAAAAGGACTTGTGAATATAAATTCTCTAAACTGGGAAAATCCTCTTCAATGTCTGTTAACTGAGGAGTCAGGTACCTTTTTATTCACAGCAAAATAAAACTCAGGATTGTCAACGAATAATTGGTAGATCTGAGAATAAGAGACACTTATTCAGTTTCATCTGGACATACATAAACCTGGTTGGCGTATTAAGTCAGAGGTTTTCTGACTCCCCTCATTTCACTGTTTGGGAAACTTACCCACTTTAAAGTTGGTTTGTTGGAATGAAATTGCTAATGAAATTATATGGTGGACCCGTGTGCTGTTTGTGAGTTGAACTCCTCTAGATGTCACCCTAGAGTCATTTCAGCTCTTTTATGTGTCTCAGCTTCTCCCTCATTCAGTCTAAAGCCACCATGGGTGCTTAGAGTACTGCTTGGTCAACTTTTACATTGTGTGTCACTGGGTGAGCAAGTTTTTAATTAATGAGTGATTTCCCCACTGGACTACTGCATGGTATTAGGACTTGCCTTCACCACTCCCATAAATTTCCCAATTGTGGAAAAAGCCATAATTGTCCAGAAAGAGCTGTATCCCCCCCCCAACCTTTTTCTTTAAAGCAGAGAACTCTCATATGGTATCTTCACTTTAATTCTGACAAATTATATTAAGGTAGTCAAATTGAGAAAAGATGTTAGGCCTGTCTCCTACCTAATCACCAAGTCCAGTCTCTTTCAACTGAGCAAATCTTCCCAGTGTTTCTCAACCATGCACTTTTCTCCAGTGTCTCTAAACTGGGAAAATCCTCACTGGTCTGGACTTGCTGAGGAGGAGGATGAACATAGGACCAGGGTTCCTAGTATAATATAGTTCAGGTGGGAAGTATGCCTTGGGTCCCTTCATGGTTGCCAAAATCGTCAACAACCAAAAATCCCCAAACAATGTGAGAACTGTAAATTTCAGTTTTATTTTGGAACTAACTGAGTACTATTGCCTGGGAGAGACAGCCTCCCAGATAGCTGTGAGGAACTGCTCCAAAGAATTAAGGGAGGAGCCAGCATATATATGATTTGGGGGGAAGGCTGAGAAATACACATAGCTATGGTCTGAGGAGGACTTACAAATAGGTGAGAAAAGAAGAGAAATGAAAAACAATGGAGAAAGGGATATACCCAACTGAATGCAGAGGTCCAGAGAATAGCAAGGAGAGATAAGAAAGTTTTCTTAAGTGAACAATGCAAAGAAATAGAAGAAAGCAATAGAATGGAAAAAATGAAAGATCTCTTCAAGAAAATTGGAGCTATCAAGGGAACATTTCATGCAAGACTAGACATGATAAAGGAAAGAAACAGTAAGAGCCTGACAGAGGCAGAAGAGATTAAGAAGAGGTGGCAAGAATACACAGAAAAACTATATAAGAAAGATCTTAATGAACCGGATAACCATGATGATGTGGTCAACTTATCTAGAACTGGACATTATGGAGTATGAAGTCAAGTGGGCCTTAGGAAACATTGCTATGAGCAAAGCTAGTAGAGGTGGTGGAATTTTAGCTGAGCTATTGAAAGTCCTAAAGGGTGATGCTGTTAAAGTGCTACACATATTGTCATCAAATTTGGAAAACTCAGCAGTGCCCACAGTACTAGAAAAAGTCAGAAAGAAGGGCATTGCCCATCACAAAGAAGGGCAATGCCAAAGAATGTTCAAACTACCATACAATGTTGCTCATTTTACATGCTAGCAAGGTTATACTCAAAAACCTTCAAGCTAGTCTTCAACATTACGTGAACCAAGAACTTCCAGATGTACAAACTGGGCTAAGAAAAGGCAGAGGAACCAGAGATCAAATTGCCAACATTTGCTGGATCATAGCAAAAGCAAGGAATTCCAAGGAAAATCTAATTCTGCTTCACTGACTATGCTAAAGCCTAAAGCCTTTGACTGTGTGGATTACAACAAACTGTGGAAAATTCTTCAAGAGATGGGAATACCAGATCACCTTACCTGTCTCCCGAGAAACCTGTTTGTAGGGCAAGAAGCAACAGTTAGAACTGGATGTGGAACAATGGACTGGTTCCAAATTGGGAAAGGAGTACACTAAGGCTGTATATTGTCACCCTGCTCTTTTATGCAGAGTACATCATGTGAAATGCTGGGCTAGTTGAATCACTAACTGGAATCAAGATTGCTGGGAGAAATAACCAACAACTTCAAAAAAGCGGATGATACCACTCTGGCAGAAAACAAAGAGCTAAAAAGTTTCTGGGTGAGGGTGAAAGAGGAGAGTAAAGAAGCTGGCTTGAAGCCCAACATTCAAAAAATGAAGATCAGGCATCTGGTCCCATCACTTCACGGCAAATAGATGGGGAAACAATGGAAACAGTGACAGATTTTATTTTCTTGGGCTCCAACATCACTGTAGATGGTGACTGTAGCCACAAAATTAAAAAGACACTTGTTCCTTGGCAGAAAAGCTATGACAAACCAATAGAGTGTATTAAAAAGCAGAGACAATTACTTTGCCAACAAAGGTCCATATAGTTGAAGCTATAGTTTTTCTAGTAGTCATGTATGGATGTGAGAGTTGGACCATAAAGAAGGTTGAGTGCTGAAGAATTGATGCTTTTGAATTGTGGTGCTGGAGAAGACTGTTGGGAGTCCCTTGGGCAGCAAGGAGATGAAACCAGTCAACCTTAAAGGAAATCAACCCTGGATGTTCATTGGAAGGACTGATGCTGATGCTGAAGCGCTGATATTTTAGACACCTGATGCGAAGGGCTGACTCATTGGAAAAGTCCCTGATGCTGGGAAATTTGAGGTCAAGAGGAGAAGGGGGCAGCGTTAGATGAGATGGTTAGATAGCATCACTGACTCAATGGATATGAGTTTGAGCAAGTTCTGGGAGAAAACGAAAGATGGTAAAGCCTGACATGCTGCAGTTCATGGGGTTGCAAAGAGTTGGTCACAACTTAGTGACTGAACTACAAAGCATACATATCGATAAAATGTTACCACTAGTCGTGAGGTTCAGGTATCTCAGTTATTTTAGTGTTTTTTATGTATGGGAAGATGCAAGAATCTGGAGTCAGTGAAATTCTTCTTTAGATATGCATTGCATCTTAACTATCTAGGTGCCCATATATACAAAACACAGAATGCTTCATCCTAAATTCCTTTCAGTGTGTGCTGTGTCAGTGACTGCAACAGCTAATGACTTGGTACTTGAGAACTTGAATGGTGGGTGATTTTTTTTTTCAAATTAAGTATATTAATAAAGTATGAATAGAAGTGTGCTTACTTAACATGGTAAAGAAATCTGTATCAAACCAAAGGCAACCTCTTCCTATACCTGGCATTCCCATGAAACCCAAGAACAGGAGAAAAATGCTTATTATCACAAATATTTGATACTGTTCTGGAAGTGCTAGGCAATGCAATTAGACTTTCCTCACTTTGGGGCCAAAGCCAGCCTTGCTCATTCTCTCTGAGGCCATTGGTCCCCATGGACATCCTCATCCATTAACCCCATCTTAACCCTCTCTCTCTAATATACAAGCAACCTTCCAGCTCTATAGACTTTAGGCATGTTTCCCACTTTCAATATTCTCCTTTCTTGGCACTTGCCTCTTCCAATGTATAGCATTTCTCTGTATAAACACTCCACCTTCCTAGTGTAAATATAGTTTCTCTTTTCTCCTGTTGTAAAAAATTAGTGATAAACCTTCCCTAACCTCTCTATTTACCCCCACCTCTTTTCCTGTTGCTGTCTTGCCCCAGCCCTTCCCTTATTCCATTCTCTAACCATTTCCCCCTTCCCTGAGGTTTTTATAACTTTTATCACTACCTCAATCTCCAAAATAAGTTATCTCTCTAACTCCTCCACCGTGTACTTTATCCCTGAACTTTCCAAGAGCTTCTGACAACTGGGCTAGGAAGAAGTCAGGTTATAGTGCAGTTGTAGATTTAGTCAGTATTCAGGTTACCTGGCAGAGAAGGCAATGGCACCCCACTCCAGTACTCTTGCCTGGAAAATCCCATGGACGGAGGAGCCTGGTGGGCTGCAGTCCATGGGGTTGCTAAGAGTCAGACACGACTGAGTGACTTCACTTTCACTTTTCACTTTCATGCATTGGAGAAGGAAATGGCAACCCACTCCAGTGTTCTTAACTGGAGAATCCCAGGGATGGTGGAGCCTGGTGGGCTGCCGTCTATGGGGTCGCACAGAGTTGGACACGACTGAAGCGACTTAGCAGCAGCAGCAGCAGGTTACCTGGATGCCTTTTCAGGCTACACACAGCTGTTCCCTATTTAAAAAATAGGGTGGAAGACTGATATAGGATGTAGTAGAGTACTTTATGTTTTTGGATAGGTGATCCTTAAAAAATCCACAGTTACTGTTAATATAAAAAGTTGTGAAAACATGAACAAACTCACAAAATAGTAATTGACATACTTTTTCAGGTAGAAGTATATCCAGCAATATTTATAATTGTGTATACCTATATTAATTATTCTGTTTCAAACCATGATACTTTCATTAGAGCAGTTGATATGTTACTTCTTTAATCCATAAAATTACATTCAGATATTTAGTGTGTGTCTTAGCTGTAATTTTATATCAAAAGAGATTGTTTCCAACTTATTTTTCATACTTACACATTTTTATCTATTATTATTTTTGACTAATACGTTCCCCAGCATTTTAGTATGAATATATTCAAATATATAAACATGTTCAAAGCATAATAGAGTAAAATGTGAAAAAATAGTACAGTGAGCAACCATATACACACCACCTGCATTCTACAATTCACATTTAGCTGTATCTGCTTTATCAAATCACTATCCATATATCCATTTATCAATCCATTCATGCATCATTTGTTTATTATATGCTTCAAAGTATATTTCAGACATTAGTATACTTCATGCCTAAACATTTCAGCTTGCAGTTTTGAAAGGAAAAGACGGTTGTTTGTGTATTGACATATAAAGATGTCCATGATACAGTAAATTGAAAAAAAAAAAGCAGCTTATAAAAAACATTATTTATGTTAACTGCAAGGATTATGTAGACATAAGAATTTAATTGCCTAAACAATAGACATTTATACCTTATTCCTTCTTATCAGAACTCCACTTTTGTTCAGTATGGCAATGTGTCCAGGCCCAAATACTAAATCATTATTGATTCAAGTCAATCATGGCAATCTTATTTTCTGATTTTCCAGCTTCTTTCCTGACAGGGATAGCCATATGATCCAGTTCTGGCCAATGAGAGCAAGAATGGAGTCATCCAGGGAGCCTTTTTGGAAAGTGTTTTCTTGATTAGATAAAAGAGAGAAGTTCGGCTTGTGTGGCTTTCCCCCTTCCCAATAATCTTCTTGCCTTGAATGTAGACATCATATCTAGAGGTGCAACAACCATCTTGCAACCATGAGAAGAAAAAGATGAGGACAAAAGCCCATGAACGAAGGATGGTCTTCTCATGTTCTGTGTAATTTTTAAAATAATCATTCACAACATTATTGTAATATATGAAAAAGAATGTCTTCATTAAAATGGGGATACAATATCAGCACTAACTTAATTCAAAGCCAATTTTGGAGGCTTAACTGAGAAAGTGTGTGAAAAAGTAGTGAAGTGTGAAAAATTAAGTTAACTACATCTTATTGGATTAGTATTTGGTCCAATCCTGAAAAAACAGAGCCTGAGACAAGGACTTTCATATATGTTGATGTTGGGAGTTGATTGCAGGCAACAGGAGTAGGAAACCAGTAAGAATGAAGCAGAAATGGTAGGAAAGTCATTGTTGTTGTTCTTCAGTTGCTCAGTCATGTCTGACTCTTTGCGACTCCATGGACTGCAGCATGCCAGGCTTCCTTGTCGTTCACCATCTCCCAGAGCTTGTGCTGTGTCCATTGAGTCAGTGATGCCATCCAACCATCTCATCCTCTGTCATCCCCTTCTCTTGCCTTCAATCTTTCCCAGCATCAAGGTCTTTTGTAATGAGTTGGCTTGTCTTATCAGGTGGCCAAAGTATTGGAGCTTAGAAGGTTATGTTTTCAAGCTGTAAAACTGGGGATAGTTCTCACTGAGGAACCACACAGAATGTACATGCAGAATCATCCTTTGGAGGGACAGAAGACTGTAATGTTTCTTTACAGCCTCCATATCTCATTGTTCAAGGGTCACTACATGGAGCATTCAACTCATTGCACTTCCAAACCTATGAATGCTTCAAAATGGCAGAACAGATTCCTACAGCCCTATGACAGAAAGTGAGATACATCACAGTGTAGACAACTGATATCAGGTTTGAGATGCTTGTAGAATGTTAGGGTTAGGAGGATGTGAGGCAGGGCATGAAAGGTGTTTGATGCCCAGTCCACACATACAATAATAGAGATCTGAAAAATAGTGGTGGCACTGGGAGTGCCAAGGAAGCAAATTTTCTTTCATTTTTCTTTACATTTATAAAAAGAGAGGCAGCTTTGTGAAGTGAATAAGCACACAAATTTTGGACCAGAATAGCTGCATATGAAACTCAACTCTACCATTTACTTCTCACTTGACTTTTGTCAAGTTACAAAACTTCTCTGTGCCTCAGTTTCATTATTTGTGAAACAGAGACAATAAGAATCCCTTCCTTATGGAGTTGTGAGGACTACAGTTAAATGTTAGCTACTAATACTTATAACAGAAATACAGGTTTGCTATAAAGAATTGAAATATATAAATATATAAAATACAAAGTTGTATCCTTTATTTGTTAGAATACTTTTATTTTCAAGTAAGAGAAAATCTACCCACACTGCCACTTAAGCACTGGAGATTAAAAGTCCCATAAATGGGATATTGAGATGGGAGGCTTTGGGCTCACACAATTGAAGGGGGACATAAAACTATTCTGTCAGCAAAGTCAGGTCAAATGGCCAAGGGAGACTGAGGTGTGAAATGGAACTCAGATAAACTAAGTGGTGAATGTTAGTATCTGGTTAGCCAAGGGGAGGTGCTCCTTCCCTTACCTCCTTCTTTTATTACTTCTGCCTCTTTTTCTGGCACTTTACTATCTTGCTTTTTAGCAGCAATACCTCCTCTTTTGTAACTAGGAAATGGGAGAATACAGGGCTGCTGTGGAAGAATGATTTTGGCTCAGTTGACAAAAAGAACTAAACAAATATGATATCTAGTCAATGTTTGCCCTGAATAAATTCATCTGAAAAGTGCACTTTTGAAAAGAAAACAAAACCTATGCAATTAGATTGTCATTAAAATTACAACAGAACAAAATGTGCCTGTAGGACTCTGCATTTCTTCCCACCTTTGCCTAACATCTAATTTTAGAAAGGAAGATTGTGAATAAGGAAAGGAGGAAGGATAGAAAAGGATACACTGAGGAATGAAAAATAGCACCTCTCCTTTTACTTTAAGTAATCTACAATATGAAAAGCACCATATAGGAGTCATTTTAAAGTAAGTTTCCTCTATCAATCAGATTGGGAAAAGGGAACAGTGTGAGTGGACATAACAAAGGTGGGCAGAGGGCATTAAATTTCTTAGACTTTGCTGTCCCTTAGGATGAGTACATGATTAACTAATATCTGAGTTACTTGTGTGTAAATTTAGTCCAAATTATTTTCTGCCTGTTTGTGTATGAATTATTATAAAACCCCACTTCTTTAATATATATGAAATGAGTAAGAAATTAAAGCTCAGGAAGAAACAAGACCACCTCACTTCTTCTATGCTTTGATCCTCTTGGGATATATAATTCATTGATCTACCAATATTTTACTGGCTTGCCTTCATCCAACTGATGTCCTCCCTTCCCTCCTTATTCAGTTTAAATTCCATTGATAATTGCTGCTCACTCCTTTTCAACACTCTCAACTCACTTGCCCCACTTTTACTTTAACATTGTTGTTGTTGTTCAGTCATTAAGTCATGTCTGACTCTTTGAAACTCTATGAATTGTAGCACACCAAGCTCCTTGGTCCTCCACTATCTCCTAGAGTTTGCTCAAACTCATGTCAATTGATTTGATGGTGCTAACTAATCATCCCATCCTCTGCTGCCCTCTTCTTTTGCCGTCAGTCTTTACCAGCATTAGGGCTTTTTCCAATGAGTGGGCACATAGCATCAGGTGGCCAAAGTATTGTAGCTTCAGCTTCAGTAACAGTCCTTCCAAATGAATACTGAGGGGGGATTCAGGAAGATGGTGGAGGAGTAGGATGGGGAGATCACTTTCTCCCCCACAAATTCATCAAAAGATCATTTGAATGCTGAGCAAATACCACAAAACTATTTCTGAATGCTGGCAGAAGACATCAGGCACCCAGAAAGGTGGCCCATTGTCTTCGAAAGGAGGTAGGACAAAATATAAAAGATAAAAAGATAGACAAAAGAATTAGGGATGGAGACCCGTCCCAGGGGCGGGGGGCGGGGGGCGGGTGGGAGTCTTAAAAGAGAAGTTTCAAAAACACCAGGAGACCCTGTGGGGAGTTTTGGAATCTCAGAGGGCAATGTAACTGGGAGGAAAAAATAAATAAAACCAACAGATTACGGGTCTAACTACAACTCCCAGAGGAGAAGCAGCCCAGACGCTCATGTCTACCACCAGCAAGTGGGGGCTGAACAGGGAGGCTCAGACTGCACGGGCTTAGGGTAAGGACTGGGCCTGAATGCCCTGAGGACAATCTGAGGGAGCTAGTATGAGATAGCAATCTAAACTATGGGATAGCCAGAGAGGAAAAAAAAAAAAAAAAAAAGGAGAAAAGAGAGAGAGAGAACTTTCCCGTGTAAATCTAAAAGCTCTAACCTAAGGCACTACCAGGCCTGCTCACAGAACAAAGGAGAGCTAGCTGCTATGGACCAGCCCATCCCCCACCAGAGGCGGGGAGTAAGGCGGGTGCTGGCCAGAGCTGGAAGGAAAGGGGCAAACTCAGCCCCCGAGACGGCATCCCCTACCAAACTGCGAGCAGGTTCTCAGTTGCTAACCAAGTCTTCCTGGGATCCTGGATGGTTGACATCCGTCAGGAGAGTCGCAGCCAGAGATCAGGTCCCCAGAAGAGACACACAGCACACCTGAGATGTAGGTATGCACCCAGGAAACCTAGTGGCTGGGACCGGGGAGGTGATAAGATGCACCACACCTGGGGAGTGTGCACTCTCCAAGCACCTGGTCACCTGAGCTGCTCGGACCTGGGAAGGACACAAAATGCAGTCCCAACTGAGTCTGTGCCTTTGTGGACTACCCGAGAACCTGAACCTGAGCAGCATAGATCTGGGAAGTGCACACAACCCAAGGCCCGCCCCAGAAAGTTCCCTGGCAGAGTAACCTGAAGCCTAAGCAGTGTAGACTGAGAAAGCACACACGCCATGAGCAGGAGCAAACCCGGTGTGATCCAGACACTGTGAACACTTCCCACACATGCCAGTCATATTTGTTTGCAGTATTCCTTCCTCCCCGCAGCACAATTGAACAAGTGATCCTAAATAAATGACCACCTTCGCCCCCTTGTGTCAGGGCGGAAGTTAGATACTGAAGAGACTTGCAAACAGAGGAAGCCAAAATAAACCATGAAGAGGGAACGGCTCTGGAAGTGACAGGTGCAACAGATTAAAACCCTGTAGTTAACACTGACTGCAATGGAAGGGACCTATAGACTTTGAGAAGAAGAATGAGGTAAGGAACTATGTGAAACTGAACTGACCACACATTGCCCTCAACAGCTCCAAAGAAATTTCTAGATATATTTTACTATTATCATATTTTAATTTCTTATTTTTTAAAAAATTTTTAAGTGTTTTATTAATCCTATACTTTTCATTTTTTAAAACCTACTGTTACCTTGAAAAACAAGACCCTATGTTTAAAGCAAATTCCATATTTTTTATATAACTTTGACAATTTTATTTTTTATTTTTTTTTTAATATTGTATTTTTGAGAGTCTAACTTCTACCCTAGATTTTTAATCTTTGCTTTTTGGTTATTGTTATCAATTTTGTACCTTTAAGAATCCAATCTTCAGTACCCATTTTTTACTTAGGAGTGTGATTACTGGCTTGATTGCTTTCTCCACTTTTGACTCTCCTTTCTCTCCCCAAGGTCACCTCTATCCCCTCCCTCCCCCTTCTCTTCTCTACTTAACTCTGTGAATCTCTTTGGGTGTTCCGGACTGTGGGGAAAACTTAGGAAACTGATCACTGGCTAGATTGGTTTCTCTCCTTTTGACTCCTCCTCATCTCCTCTTGGTCACCTCTATCTCCTTCCTCCCTCTTCTCTTTTCTATGGAACTCTGTGAACCCCTCTGAGTGTTCCAGACTGTGGAGAGCAAATAGGGAATTGATTACTGGCTAGACTTCTTTCACCCCTTTTGATTCCCCCTCTTCTTCTCCTGGTCACCTCTATCTCCCTCCTCCCTCTTCTCTTCTCCATGTAACTCTTTGAACCTCTCTGGGTGTCCCTCACTATGGAGGATCTTTTCACCATTAACCTAGATGTTTCGTTATCGGTGCTGTATGGATGGAGAAGTCTTAAGGCTACTGTAAGAATAAGACCGAAAACCAGAGGCAGGAGGCCTAAATCCAAAACTTGAGATCACCAGAAATCTCTTGACTCCAGGGACCATTAATCGACAAAAGCTCATCCAAAAGCCTCCATGCTGCTGCTGCTGCTGCTAAGTCGTTTCAGTCATGTCTGACTCTGTGCGACCCCATAGACAGTAGCCCACCAGGCACCCTCATCCCTGGGATTCTCCAGGCAAGAACACTGGAGTGGGTTGCCATTTCCTTCTCCAATGCATGAAAGTGAGAAGTGAAAGTGAGGTTGCTCAGTTGTGTCTGACTCTTAGTGACCCCATGGACTGCAGCCCACCAGGCTCCTCCGTCCATGGAATTTTCCAAGCAAGAGTACTGGAGTGGGGTGGCATTGCCTTCTCCGAAAAGCCTGCATACCTGCACTGAAACCAAGCTCCACCCAAGAGCCAACAAGTTTCAGAGCAAGACATACCAAACTAATTCTGCAACAAAGCAGGAATATAACCCCGAGCACAAAAATACAGGCAGCCAAAAGTCACACCAAACCCATAGACACCTCAAAACTCACTACTGGACACTTAATTGCACTCCAGAGAGAAGAGATCCAGCTCCACCCACCAGAACAAAGACGCAAGCTTCCCTAACCAGGAAACCTTGACAAGCCACTCATCCAACCCCACCCACAGGGAGAAACCTCCACAATAAAGAGGAACAACAAACTTCCAGCACACAGCAAGGCCACCCCAAACACAGCAACCTAAACAAGGTGAAAAAGGCAGAGAAATATTCAGCAAGTAAAGGAACATGATCAAAGCCCACCAAACCAAACAAAAGAGGAGGAGATAGGGAGTCTAACTGAAAAAGAATTCAGAATAATGATAGTAAAAATGATCCCAAATTTTGAAAACAAAGTGGAGTTAAAGATAAATAGTCTGGAGACAAGCATTGAGAAGATGCAAGAAAAGTTTAACAGGACCTAGGAGAAATAAAAAAGAATCCATCAATACTGAACAATGCAAGAGCTGAGATCAAAAGCACTCTGGAGGGAACCAATAGTAGAATAACTGAGGCAGAAGATAGGATAAGTGAGGTGGAAGATAGAATGGTGGAAATAAATGACACAGAGAGGAAAATATAATTTAAAAAAATGAGGACAACCTCAGAGACCTCTGGGACAATGTCAAACACCCCAACATTCAAATCATAGGAGTCCCAGAAGTGGAAAACAAAAAGAAAGGCCATGAGAAAATACTTGAGTTAAAAACTCCCCTAAAATGGGGAAGGAAATAGCCACCCAAGTCCAAGAAACCTAGAGAGTCCCAAACAGGATAAACCCAAGGCAAAACACCCCAAGACACATATTAATCAAATTAGTGAAGATCAAACACAAAGAACAAATATAAAAAGCAGCAAGAGAAAAACAACAATTAACCCACAAGGGGATCCCCATAAGGATAACAGCTGATCTTTCAGTAGAAACTCTTCAGGCCAGAAGGGAATGGCAAGACATACTTAAAGTGATGAAAGAAAATGACCTACAGCCCAGATTACTGTAACCAGCAAGGATCTCATACAAATATGAAGGAGAAATCAAAAGCTTTACAGACAAGCAAAAGCTGAGAGAATTCAGCACCACCAAACCAGCTTTCCAACAAATGCTAAAGGATATTCTCTAGACAGGAAACACAAAAAGGGTGTATAAACTTGAACCCAGAACAATAAAGTAAATCGCAATGGGATCACACTTATCAATAATTACCTTAAATGTAAATGGGTTGAATGCCCCAACAAAAGACAAAGACTGGCTGAATGGATACAAAAACAAGACCTCTATATATGCTGTCTACAAGAGACCCACCTCAAAACAGGGGACACATACAGACTGAAAGTGAGGGGCTGCAAAAAGATATTCCATGCAAATAGAGACCAAAAGAAAGCAGGAGTAGCAATACTCATATCAGATAAAAGAGACTTTAAAACAAAGGCTGTGAAAAGAGACAAAGGAGGATACTACATAATGATCAAAAAATCAATCCAAGAAGAAGATATAACAATTATAAATATATACGCACCCAACATAGGAGCACCACAATATGTAAGACAAATGCTAACAAGTATGAAAGAGGAAATTAACAATAACACAATAATAGTGGGAGACTTTAATACCCCACTCACACCTATGGATAGATCAACTAAACAGAAAATTAACAAGGAAACACAAACTTTAAATGATACAATAGACCAGTTAGACCTAATTGATATCTATAGGACATTTCACCCCGAAACAATGAATTTCACCTTTTTCTCAAGTGCACACGGAACCTTCTCCAGGATAGATCACATCCTGGGCCAGAAATCTAGCCTTGGTAATTTCAAAAAAATTGAAATCATTCCAAGCATCTTTTCTGACCACAACACAGTAAGATTAGATCTCAATTACAGGAAAAAAACTATTAAAAATTCCAACATATGGAGGCTGAACAACATGCTGCTGAAAACCAACAAATCACAGAAGAAATTTTTTAAAAAAATCAAAATATGCATAGAAACGAATGAAAATGAAAACACAACAACCCAAAACCTGTTTAACTTATATGCAGAGCACATCATGTGAAATGCCAGACTGCATGAATCACAAGCTTGGATCGACATTGCCGGAAGAAACATCCTCAAACTCAGATACTAAGATAATACAATTCTAATGGCAGAAAGTGAATAGTAATTAAAGTGACTCTTAATGAGGGTGGAAGAAAAGAGTGAAAAAGTAGACTTAAAATTCCACATTAGAAAAAACAAAGTTCATGGGATCTGGTCCCATCACTTCATTACAAATAGAGGGAGAAAAAGGGGAAGCAATGACAGATTTTATTTTCTTGGGCTCCAAAATCACTGTGAATGGTGAGTACAGCCATGAAATTAAAATATGCTTGCTCTTTGGGAGGAATGTTATGACAAATCTAGACAGTTTATTAAAAAGCAGAAATATCACTTTGCCAACAGAGGTCCATATAGTCAAAGCTATGGTTTTTCCAGTAGTTATGTATGGATGTGAGAGGTGGCCATAAAGATGGCTGAGTGCTGATGAATTGATACTTTTGTATTCTGGTGCTGGAGAAGACTCTTGAGAGTCCCTTGGATAGCAAGGAGATCAAATCAGTCGATCCTAAGAGAAATCAACCCTGAATATTCATTGGAGGGACTGATGCTGAAGCTGAAGCTTCAATACTTTGGCCATCTGATGCGAAGAGCTGACTCATAGAAAGAGACCCTGATGCTGGAAAAGATTGAAGGCAAAAGGAGAAGAGGGCGGCAGAGGATGAAATGGTTAGATAGCATCACCAAGTCAATGGACATGAATTTGAGCAAATTCTGGGAGACAGCAAAGGATAGGGAAGCCTGGCATTCTGCATTCCATGGGGTCACAAGAATCAGATACAACTTAGTGACTGAACAATAAGAACACATTAAGGATTTTATGTCTTCTTGGAGAATTATCCCTTTTATTACTATGTACTATCTCTATTTTTGATAATATTCTTTGTTCTGAAGTCTATGTTTTCTGAAGTTAATAAGGAAACACAAACTTTTGGTTAGGGTTTGGTTGGTATTTCATTTGCTATCTTTTTTACTTTAAACACAGTAGATTTTTATATTTAAGGTGATTTTCTTATAAAAAGCATACAATTGGAACTTTTTATCTACAGTTTTTTATCTGTTCATATTTAAAATTATTATTAATATGGTTTCAGTTACATATACATCATCTTGCAGATTTGTTCTATATTTGCTCCATCTGATTTGTGTTTCACTTCTCCTTTTTTACAATTTCTTTGTGATAGACTTTGTATTATTCCATGTTTTATCATTTTTTTACTTAATAGCTATCACTTTTTGCTGTGTTGGTTTAGTGGTCACTTGGGGGTTTATATTAAATATCTTTAACATATCACAGTCTACCTCCAAGTTATTTATACAGTCTTATTTATAGTATGAGAACTTAACATTTGGCTGCCATTTCTCACTTCCATTTGTCCTCTTGTTTTCATATATCTTACTTATATATACACGTAATAAACTTCATCATACACTGTGTTATTTTTTCTTTAAACAGTCAGCTATCTTTTAAAGATATTTAAATAATAGAAAAGAACATTTTTATATTAACACATGTAGTTACTTTTTTTGTCCTCTTCATTCTTTGGTGTAGACCCAAGTTTTCCACTGATATCATTTGTCTACAATTTAAATGAATTTCTTCAATATTTCTTGAAATGATGATTACAAGAAATGTTAACTGATGATAAATTATTTCAGCTGTTTTACACCTGGAAATATGTTTATTAAAACTTCAGGGGGATTTGTAACAGTTTGTTGAAATATAAACTCAAACTATCACACAATTGCACTCATTTCACAAGCTAGTAAAGTAATGCTCAAAATTCTCCAAACCAGGCTTCAGCAATATGTGAACTGTGAACTTCCAGATGTTCAAGTTAGTTTTAGAAAAGGCAGAGGAATCAAGAATCAAATTGCCAACATCCAGTGGATCATATACAAAGCAAGAGAGTTCCAGAAAAACATCTATTTCTGCTTTATTGACTACGCCAAAGCCTTTGACTATGTGGATCACAATAAACTGTGGAAAATTCTAAGAGAGATGGGAATACCAGACCACCTGACCTGCCTCTTGAGAAACCTGTATGCAGGTCAGGAAGTGATAGTTAGAACTGGACATGGAACAACAGACTGGTTCCAAATAGGAAAAAGAGTATGTCAAGGCTGTATATTGTCACCCTGCTTATTTAAGTTATATGCAGAGTACATCATGAGAAATGCTGGGCTGGAGGTAGGACAAGCTGGAATCAAGATTGCCAAGGGAAATATCAATAACATCAGATATGCGGATGACACCACCCTTATGACAGAAAGTGAAGAAGAACTAAACAGCCTCTTGATGAAAGTGAAAGAAGAGAGTGAAAAAGTTGGCTTAAAGCTCAACATTCAGAAAACTAAGATCATGGCATCTGGTCCCATCACTTCATGGCAAATAGGTGGGGAAACAGTGGAAACAGTGGCTGACTTTATTTTTTGGGGCTCCAAAATCACTGCAGATGGTGATTGCAGCCATGAAATTAAAAGACACTTACTCCTCAGAAGGAAAGTTATGACCAACCTAGACAGCATATTTAAAAGCAGAGACACTGCTTTGCCAACAAAGGTCCATCTAGTCAAGGCTATGATTTTTCCAGTGGTCATGTATGGATGTGAGAGTTGGACTATAAAGAAAAGTGAGCACTGAAGAATTGATGCTTTTGAACTGTGGTGTTGGAGAAGACTTTTGAGACTCCCTTGGACTGCAAGGAGATCCAACCAGTCCATCCTAAAGGAGATCAGTCCTGGGTGTTCATTGAAAGTACTGATGTTGAAGCTGAAACTCCAATAATTTGGCCACCTGATGTGAAGAGCTGACTCATTGGAAAAGACCCTGATGCTGGGAAAGATTGAAGGCAGGAGGAGAAGGGAACGACAGAGGATGAGATGGTTGGATGGCATCACCGACTTGATGGACATGGGTTTGGGTGGACTCCGGGAGTTGGTGATGGATAGGGAGGCCTGGCATGGTGCGGTTCATGGGGTCACAAAGAGCTGAACATGACTGAGCAACTGAACTGAACTGAACTGAATAGTCTCTAGGTCCATCCATGTGGCTTCCCTGATAGCTCAGTTGGTAAAGAATCTGCCTGCAATGCAGGAGACCTTGGTTTGATTCCTGGGTTGGGCAGGTCCGCTGGAGGAGGGATAGGCTACCTCCTCCAGTATTCTTGGGCCTAATTGTGGCTCAGCTGGTAAAGAATCTGCCTCTGCCTGCAATGTGGGAGACCTGGGTTTGACCCCTGGGTTGGGAAGAAGAGTAAGGCTACCCACTCCACTATTCTGGCCTGGATAATCCCATAGGCTGTATACTCCATGGGGTTGCAAAGAGTCAGACATGACTGAGTGACTTTCACTTTCAAGGCTGGATAATGTTCCATTATATATATAATATATTCATATATAATATATGTTCTATATATAACACATATATATACAGCAGCATTGTTGCAATATTTCATTGTGTTTTGATTTGGATTTCTCTAAAATTAGTGATGTTGAGCAGCTCTTCATGTGCCTGTTAGCCATCTGTCTTCTTTGGAAAATGTTTATTCAGGTATTCTACCCATTTGTATTTCTTGCTTTATTTATTAATTGAAGTATAATTGCTTTACAGTATTGCATTTGTTTCTACCAAACATCAACATGAATCAGCCATAGGTTGACACATGTCCCCTCCTACTTGAGTATCCCTCTCACCTCCCTCCTCATCCCACCCCTCTAGGTTGTTATCAAGCCCCAGTTTGAGTTCCCAGAGTGTTCCCATTGTATTCCCATTATACAGCAAATATACAGCAAATTCCCATTGTATTCTTCCCATTTTTAAAATCAGGTTGGAGTTTTTGATATTTAATTAAATGAGCTTTTTATATAGTTTCAATATTAACTCCTTATTGGTCATATCATTTGTAAATAACCTCTCATTCAATAGGTTGTCTTTTCATTTTGTCAATAATTTCTTTATTGTGCAAAAGCTTTTAAGTTTAGTTAGATCTCATTTGTTTATGTTTGCTTTTTTCTTTTGCTTTAGGAGACAGATCCAAAAAATATATTGCTACAATTTATGTCAAAGACTGTTCTGCCTGTGTTATCTTCTAAGAGTTTTATTGTTTCAGGCCTTATATTTAGGTCTTTAATTCATTTTGTGTTTATTTATGGTGTAAGGAAATGTTCTAATCTCATTCTTTTATACATAGCTGACAAGTTTTCCCAGCACCACTTATGGAAGAGACTATCTTTTCTCTACAGTATATTCTTGCCTCCTTTGTCATATATTATTTGCCCATGTATGTGTTGACTTATTTCTGGGCTCTCTATTCTATTCTACCAATCTGTTTGTCTGTTTTTGTGCCAGCACCATACTGTTTTAATTACTATAGTTTTATGTTGTAGTCTGCAGTCAGGGAGGGTGATACTTTCAGCTTTGATCTTTTTGCTCAAGATCACATTGGCTATCTGGAGGCTTTTGAGATTCCATACAATTTTTAGAATTATTTTTTTAGTTCTGTCAAAAATTTCATGGCTATTTTGATATGGAGTGCATTAGAATACCAGGTAGATTGTTTCAGGTAGTATAGATATTTTAACAATATTAATTCTTCCACTCCAAGAACATGGTTATTTTTCCTTTTCCTTCATTAATGTTTTATTGCTTTCAGAATATAGATCCTTCACCTACTTGGTTAAATTTAGCCCTAGGTATTTAATTTTTTTGATGTGTTTTCTTGTTTTTTCTTTCTGATATTTCATTACTAATGTATAGTAAAGCCACAGATTTCTGTATATGAATGTTGTATTCTGCAAGTTTACTGAATTCATGTATTAGTTCTAATAATTTTTGGAGAGATTTTAGGGTTTTCTATCTATATATAGTATTATGTCATCTATGAATAGTGTCAATTTTATTTATTCCCTTCCAATTTGGATGCTTTTAATTTCTTTTTCTTCTCCGAAACCTATGGCTAGGACTTCCAGTACTATGTTAAACAGAAGTGGTGATAGTGGGCATCTGTGTCTTGTTTCTGATTTTAAAGTAGAGTTTTCAGATTTTCACAATTGAGAATGATGTAAATTGTGGCTATGTCACAAATGACCTTTATTTATGCTGTGATATGTTCCCCCATACCAAATTTGTTGAGAGTTTTTTTCATAAATAGATGTTCAATTTTCTCAAATGCTTTTTCTGCATCTGTTGAGATGATCATATGATTTTTTTACATATTGTTATTGTGTTGTATCACATTAATTGATTTGCAAATATTGAGCCATCCTTGAATCTTGAAAAGTCTCATTTGATCATGGCATACGGTTAGTTTACATATTGGATTTGGTTTGCTAATATTTTGTTGAGGATTTTTGCATCCATATTTAGAAAAAATACTGGTCTGTAATTTTCATTTTTGTAATATCTTTGCCTACTTTTAATATCAGGGTACCATAGTTAAAAATGACACATGTAGCTCAATGTTCATTGCAGCACTGTTTATAACAGCTAGGACATGGAAGCAATCTAGATGTCCATCAACAGATGAATGGAATAAAAAAGCTGTGGAGCATATACACAATGGAATATTCAGTTCAGTTCAGTTCAGTCTCTCAGTCGTGTCTGACTCTTTGTGAACCCATGAAAGGCAGCACGCCAGGCCTCCCTGTCCATCACCAACTCCCGGAGTTTACCCAAACTCATCTCCATCAAGTCCGTGATGCCATCCAGCCATCTCATCCTCGGTCGTCCCCTTCTTCTCCTGCCCCCAATCCCTCCCAGCATCAGGGTCTTCTCCAATGAGTCAACTCTTCTCATGAGGTGCCCAAAGTATTGGAGTTTCAGCCTCAGCATCAGTCCTTCCAATAAACACCCAGGACTGATCTCCTTTAGGATGGTCTGGTTGGATCTCCTTGCAGTCCAAGGGACTCTCAAGAGTCTTCTCCAACACCACAGTTCAAAAGCATCAATTCTTCTGTGCTCAGCTTTCTTCACAGTCCCACTCTCACATCCATACAAGACCACTGGAAAAACCATAGCCTTGACTAGACGGAGCTTTGTTGGCAAAGTAATGTCTCTGCTTTTGAATATGCTATCTAGGTTGGTCATAACTTTTCTTCCAAGGAGTAAGCGTCTTTTAATTTCATGGCTACAACCAAAACAACAGAATGGGAAAGACTAGAGATCTCTTCAAGAAAATTAGAGATACCAAGGGAACATTTCATGCAAAGATGGGCTCAATAAAGGACAGAAATGGTCTGGACTTAACAGAAGCAGAAGATATTAAGAAGAGGTGGCAAGAATACACAGAAGAACTGTACAAAAAAGATCTTCATGACCCAGATAATCACGATGGTGTGATCATTCACATAGAGCCAGACATCCTGGAATGTGAAGTCAAGTGGGCCTCAGAAAGCATCATTACAAACAAAGCTAGTGGAGGTGATGGAATTCCAGTTGAGCTATTTCAAATCCTGAAAGATGATGCTGTGAAAGTGCTGCACTCAACATGCCAGCAAATGTGGAAAACTCAGCAGTGGCCACAGGACTGGAAAAGGTCAGTCTTCATTCCAATCCCAAAGAAAGGCAATGCCAAAGAATGCTCAAACTACCGCACAATTGCACTCATTTCACATGCTAGTAAAGTAATGCTCAAAATTCTCCAAGCCAGGCTTCAGCAATACGTGAACTGTGAACTTCCAGATGTTCAAGCTGGTTTTAGAAAAGGCAGAGGAACCAGAGATCAAATTGCCAACATCCACTGGATCATCAAAAAAGCAAGAGAGTTCCAGAAAAACATCTATTTCTGTTTTATTGACTATGCCAAAGCCTTTGACTGTGTGGATCACAATGGGATATTACTCAGCCATAAAAAGAGTGCATTTGAAACAATGCTAATGAGGTGGATGAACCTAGAGCCTATTATACAGAGTAAAGTAAGTCAGAGAAAGAAAATAATATCATATTTTAATGCATATATATGGAATCTAGAAAGATGGTACTGATAAACCTATTTGCAGGGCAGCAATGGAGACTCAGACATAGACAACAGACTTATGGACCCAGGAGGGTTGGACGAATAGAGAGAATAACATGGAAACATATACACTACTATATGTAAAATAGTTGGTGGGAATTTTCTGTATGACTCAGGGAACTCAAATTGGGGCACTGTGATAACCTTGAAGGGTGGGATGGGGTGGGAGGTGGGAGGGAGATTTTTGAGAGAGGGGACATAGGTATAGCTATGGCTGATTCATGTTGATATATAGCAGAAACTCAGCTTCCCAGGTGGCTCAGCAATAAAGTATCTGCCTTCAGTGCAGGAGATGCAGGACACAGGTTTAATTCCTGGGTCAGGAAAATCCCTTGAGGGAGGGCATGACAATCCACTCCAGTATTCTTGCCTGGAGAATCCCATGGACAGAGGAGCCTGGCAGGCTGCATTCCATAGAGTCACAAAGATTTTGACACAACTGAAGCAACGGAGCATGCACATACATGGCAGAAACCAACACAATATTATAAAGTAATTATCATTCAATTAAAAATAATGTTTAAAAACTCAGGGTAACTGTGTACTCATAGAATGTATATTGTCACCCTGCTTATTAAATTTCTATGCAGAGTACATCATGAGAAACGCTGGGCTGGAGGAAGCACAAGCTGAAATCAAGATTGCCAGGAGAAATATCAATAACCTCAGATATGCAGACGACACCACCCTTATGGCAGAAAGTGAAGAAGAACTAAAGAGCCTCTTGATGAAAGTGAAAGAGGAGAGTGAAAAAGTTGACTTAAAGCTCAACATTCAGAAAACTAAGATCATGGTATCTGGTCCCATCACTTCATGGCAAATAGATGGGGAAACAGTGGAAAAAATGGCTGACTTTATTTTTCTGGGCTCCAAAATCACTGCAGATGGTGATTGCAGCCATGAAATTTAAAGATGCTTGCTCCTTGGAAGCAAAGTTATGACCAACCTAGACAGCATATTAAAAAGCAGAGACATTACTTTGTCAACAAAGGTCTGTCTATTCAAGGCTATGATTTTTCCAGTAGTCATGTATGGATGTGAGAGTTGGACTATAAAGAAAGCTGAGCACTGAAGAATTGATGCTTTTGAACTGTGGTGTTGGAGAAGACTTTTGAGAGTCCCTTGGACTGCAAGGAGATCCAACCAGTCCATCCTAAAGGAGATCAGTTCTGAGTGTTCATTGGAAGGACTGATGTTGAGGCTGAAACTCCAATACTTTGGCCACCTGATGCAAAGAGCTGACTCACTGGAAAAGACCCTGATGCTGGGAGAGATTGGGGGCAGGAGGAGAAGGGGACGACAGAGGATGAGATGGTTGGATGGCATCACTGACTCAATGGACATGGGTTTGGGTGGACTCTGGGAGTTGGCGATGGACAGGGAGGCCTGGCTTGCTGAGGTTCATGGGGTCGCAAAGAGTCAGACATGACCGAACGACTGAACTGAACTGAGAATGAATTGGAATGCAGCGTCCTCTTAAATTTTTTGGAATAGTTTCAAAATGTTGGTTGTTGTTTCTTTAAATGCTTGGTAGAATTTACCTGTGAAGACTTCTTTTCCTGGGCTTTTGTACTTAAAGATTTTTCAATTAAAATTCAATTTCACTATTAGTGATCAGTCTGTTCAGCTTGTCTGTTTTTTCCTAATTGAGTCTTGGCAGGTTGTAGGCTTCTAAAAATTTGCCCATTTCATATAAGTTCTCCAATTTGTTGACATATAACTATTCAAATTATTCTCTTATGATTTTTTAATCTGTAGTATCAGTTGTTATTTATCACCTCTTTCATTTCTTATTTTATTCGGGTCCTCTTACTCTTCTTCCTTATAAACTGGTTAAAGGTTTATCAATTTTGTTTGTGTTTTCAAAAAGCTAGCTCTTGTATGAATGGATGAACGAGATTCCCACTATCCCTACCTACTCTCCAGCAAAACCAGTCAAGGGAATGGGCTTGGTGGAATCAGCAGGGAATGAAGACCCTGCTGAGTTTAACTCTAGCCTGGCATGGTCAAGAGACATGAGAGGTGTAGAATAAGTGGGAGGTCTCCAGCGCCCCCACCCCCACCCTGTCCCCATGATGGAGTCAGGTGGGGTCTGCCAGCCTTGCGGTAGCCAGTGAAATTTTTTCAGTGACCCAGTGGTAGTGGGGTCAAAAGGGCAAAAGCTCACTTGCTCTTGATTTTCAGTAGGAATATAGACTGTGAAAGCAGGGCCTCACATTTCTTTTGACCTTTGGGAATTCAAGCAAGAGATGTCAGAAAAGTTAGCACAGGAATAACTGGCTTGTGGCAGCCAAGTATTCATAGTGATGTCGCTTTTTGATCCTTCAATGTCAGCTCTTCCTATCATTGTGAAGCAGAACTCACCAAGTGTTGGATTGTTCACCCACTAGTAGGGAACATGAGCTGGGATTAAACTGTCATGAAACAGGTTAGTTTTACCCTACTGATGATGTGTTGTTGCCATAGTAATCCTGCTCAATACTAGAGGAACTGCAGGTTCAGACATTTGGATATGTGCTTGACTGAGAAGTCAAAGGGGCAAAGCTACCATCTGTGCGATTATGACTGAACGCCTCTAAATCAGGAGAAGGAAATGGCAACCCACTCCAGTATTCTTGTCTAGAGAATCCTGTGGACAGAGGAGCCTGGTGGGCTGCCATCTATGGGGTCGCACTTAGTCACTTCAGTCGTGTCCGACTCTGTGCGACCCCATAGACGGCAGCCCACCAGGCTCCCTCGTCCCTGGGATTCTCCAGGCAAGAACACTGGAGTGGGTTGCCGTGTCCTTCTCCAATGCATGAAAGTGAAAAGTGAAGGTGAAGTCGCTCAGTCGTGGCCGACTCTTAGCGACCCCATGGCAGCAGCCTCTAAATCAGAATCCTGTCCAGGTGGAAGGATATGGCAGCGCCGCCAATGTCTCGGTTATCCTTGGATAGCCAGTTCCCCGCTGTCCCACAGCTGGGCTGCCACACAAGGCCCTTTGGGACTGGGGTCCGGTGTGGGGAGCCCTTCGTCCTAGGACATGGAGAGTGGCCAGAAAGACGGCTGACCCTTCACCCATCACACACTGCACATTTGTGAGGAACCTGGTGCTAAACCATTCCTAGATGACCTGCTTCTGGGTGGAGGTTTCTTTCATAGCAGAGCAGCTCCCTCCCTGCAATCTATAAAGTCAGCCCTCAACACAAGGGTTTGTAAAAAAAGGAAAAAAATAGGTGGGGGGTGGAAGATAACAACAACTCCAAAAAAGCTAGCTCTTGGTTTCATTGATCTTTTGTGTTTTTGACGGCGGGTCCTTATTTCCTCTCTGATATTTATTATTTCCGTCCTTCTCCTGACTTTGGACCCAGTTTGTTTTTCTTTTTCTAATTCCTTTAGGTAGTCAATTAGATTGTTGCGGTTTTGCTTGTTTACTGAAGAAAGCCTGTATCTCTAAATTCCCTTTTAGAACTGCTGTTGCTGCATCCTGCAGGTTTGGGAACATCGTGTTCCCATCTTCATTTGTCTCAAGGTCATTTCTGATTTTTTATTAATCCACTGGTTTTTAGCAGTATCTTGTTTAGTTCCCACATGTTTGTGCTTTTCCATTTTCCCTTCCTATAATCAATTTCTAGTTTCATATAGTTTTGTTATTGCTTTTCTGTCTGGGTGATCTGTCCATTGATATAAGCAGGGTTTAGAGTCCCCCACTATTAGTATGGGGCTTCCCTCATGGCTCAGATGGTAAAGATTCTGCCTGCAGTGCCGGAGACCTGGGTTCAATCCCTGGGTCAGGAAGATCCCCTGGAGAAGGGAATGGCAACCCTGGACAGAGGAGCCTGGCAGGCTACGATCCTTAGGGTTTCTAGGAGTCGGATATGACTGAAGTGACTTAGCACTATTAGTATATATTGCCATTTTATCTCTTTATGTTTGTTTATATTTGCTTTATATATTGTTGGGTGCTCCTATATGTGTTACATATATATTAATGTGTATAATACCCTCTTCTTGTATTGATCCTTCTATCATTATATACTGACCTTCTTAGACTTTTTTATAGACTTTGGTTTAAAGTCTATCTTTTCTCATATGGTTATTGCTAACCTTGTTTTCTTGTTGCTTATATTTGCATGGCATATCTTTTTTCATCCTCTTATTTTCAGTCAGTGCCTTTAACACTGGAGTGAGCCTCTTGTAAGCAGCATGTAGATGGGTCTTATTTTTTAGCCAATCTGTCACCCTATGTCTTTTGATTGGAGCATTTAGTCCATTGACATTTAAAGTAATTATTGATAGGTATGTACTTACTGAGATGGTAAAGCGTCTGCCTACAGTCTGGGAGCCCCGGGTTCGATCCCTGGGTCAGGAAGTTCCCCTGGAGAAGGAAATGGCAACCCACTCCAGTATTCTTGCCTGGAAAAATCCCATGAACAGAGGAGCCTGGTAAGCTACAGTTGTTTTTTAGTTCTTCTCTGTTCATTTCTTCTTTTTATTTTCCCTTGTGGTTTGATGATTTTTTTGTTGTTATTGTTACCATGCTCATTTTCTTTTCGGAGAAGACAATGGCACCCCACTCCAGTACTCTTGCCTGGAAAATCCCATGGACAGAGGAGTCTGGTGAGCTGCAGTCCATGGGGTCGCTAAGAGTCAGACACGACTGAGTGACTTCACTTTCACTTTTCACTTTCATGCATTGGAGAAGGACATGGCAACCCACTCCAGTGTTCTTGCCTTGAGAATCCCAGGGATGGTGGAGCTTGGTGGGCTGCTGTCTATGGGGTCGCACAGAGTTGGACACTACTGAAGCGACTTAGCAGCAGCAGCAGCATTTTTTTTCTTTCTAGATTTTGTGTATGTATTATAGTTTTTTCATTTGTGCTTACCACAGAGTTCATATATGTTGGCCCATAGCTATATCTAGGTTTAAATTGGTAGTCATTTAAGTTAAAACACATTCTAAAAGATCTATACTTATACTTCCTTCATACACATTTTGTGTTTTCAATGTCTTATTTTATATCTTCATGTTTATCACTTCATTGTTTATTCTAGTTATGGTTACAATGACAACTTTCTGTTTCTAGAGCTTTGTACTAGCTTATTTAAGTGGTTGATTCTCAGATTTTACTATATATTTGTCTTTCCTGGTGGTATTTTTCCTTTCCTATGGATTCTTACTTCTTGTTATAACAATATCTTTTCCACTTAAAGGAGATCCTTTAACATTTCATTTACGGTAGGTTTAGTATTGCTTAATTGTTTTAGTTTTTGCTCATCTGAGAATTTCTTTGTTTCTCCAATTCTAAATAATACTCTTGCTGGGCAAAGTAACCTATTTTGCAGTTTTGTTTGTTTGTTTGTTTTCCTCTTCATCACTTTGAATATATCATGCTACTCCCTTCTGGCCTGAAAAGTTTCTGCTGAAAAATCAGCACATAATCTTATGGAGATTCCCTTGTATATGACTTTGTTTTTCTTTTCCTGCCTTTATAATATCTTTTAATCTTTAACTTTTGCCACTTAATTATGATTTATCTTTGCGTGAGTCTGTTTGGATTCATCTTGTTTGGGACTCTCTGTGTTTCTGTATCTGGATATCTGTTTCATTCCTCAGGTTTGGGAAGTTTATAGCCATAATTTCATCCAGCACTTTTGACCCTCCTTTTCTCTCTGTTTTCTTTCTGGGACCCCTATAACGTGAATGGTTGTATGCTCCATGTTATCCTAAAGATCTGTCCAACTGCTCTCATTTTTTAAAGTTTGTTTTTATTCTTGCTTTCCTGATTGGGTAAAAATTTCTACTATTCTGTCTTATAGATCATGTTTGTGTTCTTCTGTGTCACTTAGTTTGCTATTAATTCCTTCTAGTGTGTTTTTCATTTCAGTTATTGTATTCTTCATTTCTAATTCCTTCTTTTATTTTCTGTTTACTCTTAAAATTCTCACTGTATTCATCTACTCTTTTTCCTAATTCAATTAGCATTCATATTACTAATGCTTTGAATTCTTTATCTGGTTGTTTATTTCTGTTTCATTTTTTGCAAGGATTTTCTCTTCCTTTTAGGTTGAGACCAGTTCCTCTGTTTTCTCATTTTGCTTAACTTTCTCTGCCCCTATGAATTTAGGTGAAACAGTTACCTGTTGTGTTCTTAGGGGATGTCTTAGTAGAAGCATCCCTATGCACATTGTTTGTGCCCAGTGCCTTTGGTGGATTTGATGTTAACACAAGTCATAATTTTCCTCATGGTGTGCTGGAAGCTATCATCTTGATAGGAATTGGACTGGAGATTGGCTTATGCTAGAATCAGGTGTGTAGTAGGGTGTCCCCTCTGCTTAAGTGGCCATAACTTTTCTATTAAGGTTGGGGTCAAGTCCAAGTTGCTGTGGCAGAGGCCCTGAGGGTTGGATCTAAGCTGGATCTGTTCCCTTTAAGTAATGCTGTACCTTTTTCAATCATTGACACCCTTCCATGAGAGGGAAGAATTGCTAGAATAAGAGGGTCCTGTGTGGGCTCTTGGCATGGTCTGTGATCAGCAAGTTAAGACAGAGGTGTGGGTAGCTTCTAATTTACTGCCTGTGCAAGTGACAGCAATGGCTGTATCTGCCCTGCTAATACATGGTTTCTGGTCTGCATCTTCTTTGTCCCTCAAAGCCAAGGACTCCCTGCAGCCACCACCTTTCAGTCCCCAAAGTAGAGCCATATTACAGGATTGATAGGGTCCATGAGGGTCCAGTGCTCTCAGAGATCAGGACTGTCCCTGCACTGTCTATGTGAGCAATAATCACTCTGCCTCAGGAGCAAGCCAGCATGAACTGCTCCTCAGAAACAGAGTCAAGCTTCCCACAACTTTCCTGTTAGTCTCAGCTGCCTTCCAACCATAACTCTGACATGAGTCTTTTGTAATTAACATGCAGATAGGTCTTGATTTTTTAAAAATCTGTTTAGCCAACCCATGTCTTTTGATTGGAGCATTTAGTATATTTACATTTAACATAATTATTGATAAGTATGGGGCTTCTCTGGTAGCTCTAAGAGAGGCAATGCCAAAGAATGCTCAAACTACCACACAACTGCACTTATCTCACATGCTAGCAAAATAATGCTCAAAATTCTCCAAGCCAGGCTTCAACAATACGTGAACTGTGAACTTCCAGATATTCAAGCTGCATTTAGAAAAGGCAGAGGAACCAGAGATCAAATTGCCAACATCCACTGGATCATGGAAAAAGCAAGAGAGTTCCAGAAAAACATCTATTTCTGCTTTGTTGACTATGCCAAAGCCTTTGACTGTGTGGATCACAATAAACTGTGGAAAATTCTGAAAGAGATGGGAATACCAGAGCAACTGACCTGCCTCTTGAGAAACCTATATGCAGGTCAGGAAGCAACAGTTAGAACTGGACATGGAACAACAGACTAGTTCCAAATAGGAAAAGAAGTACGTCAAGGCTGTATATTGTCACCCTGCTTATTTAACTTATATGCAGAGTACATCATGAGAAACGCTGGACTGGATGAAGCACAAGCTGGAATCAAGATTTCCAGAAGAAATATCAATAACCTCAGATATGCAGATGATACCACCCTTATGGCAGAAAGTGAAGTGGAGCTAAAAAGCCTCTTGATGAAAATGAAAGAGGGGAGTGAAAAAGTTGGCTTAAAGCTCAACATTCAGAAAACAAAGATCATGGCATCTGGTCCCATCACTTCATGGTAAATAGATGGGGAAACAGTGGAAACAGTGTCAGACTTTATTTTGGGGGGCTCCAAAATCACTGCAGATGGTGACTGCAGCCATGAAATTAAAAGATGCTTACTCCTTGGAAGAAAAGTTATGATCAACCTAGATAGCATATTCAAAAGCAGAGACATTACTTTGCCAACAAAGTTCCGTCTAGTCAAGGCTCTGGTTTTTCCAGTGGTCATGTATGGATGTGAGAGTTGGACTGTGAAGAAAGCTGAACGCCGAAGAATTGATACTTTTGAACTGTGGAGTTGGAGAAGACTCTTGAGAGTCCCTTGGACTGCAAGGAGATCCAACCAGTCCATTCTGAAGGAGATCAGCCCTGGGATTTCTTTGGAGGGAATGATGCTGAAGCTGAAACGCCAGTACTTTGGCCACCTCATGCAAAGAGTTGACTCATTGGAGAAGACCCTGATGCTGGGAGGGATTGGGGGCAGGAGGAGAAGGGGTCAACAGAGGATGAGATGGCTGGATGGCATCACTGACTTGATGGACATGAGTCTGAGTGAACTCCAGGAGTTGGTGATGGACAGGGAGGCGTGGTGTGCTGCGATTCATGGGGTCACAAAGAGTCGGACACGACTGAGCAACTGAACTGAACTGAACTGAATGCACCTTTGACAGTAATATCACAGAGATGATGCTGTATTCTTATTGAATCCTATCAGGTGTTACTCAATTTTACTTAACCAAAAATAGAGTTATCATATGAGCCAACAATCCTACTCTTGGGCATGTATCCTGAAAATATTAAAACTCTAATTCAAAAAGATACATGCATCCCAATGTTCATTGCAGCATTATTTACAGTAACCAAGACACAGAAGCCACCTAAATGTCCATTGACAAGAGGAATGGATAAAGAAGATGCTGTACATGTATACAACAGAATAGTACTCAGCCATAAAAAATGAAATAATGCCCTTTGCAGAAACATGGATGGACCTAGAGATTGTCATATTGAATGAAGTAAGCCAGACAGAGACAGACAAATATCATATGTTACCACTTATAGGTGGAATCTAAAAACTGATACCAAATGAACTTATTCATGAAACAGAAATAGACTCACAGACATAGAAAACAAACTCATGGTTCACAAAGGGGATAGTAGTAGTCGGGAAGAGATAAATTAGCAGTTTGGGGTTAACATATACAAACTACTATATATAAAGTAGGTAATCAGCAAGGACCTACTGAATACCTTATAGCAATTTATAATGGAAAAAATCTGAAAAATTATATATATATATAAAAGTATAAACATATGACTGAATTACTTTGTTGTACACTTGAAACTAAGATAACATAGTAAATTAACTATACTTTAGTTTAAAAATGATACCAGGACTTCCCTGGTGGTCCAGTGGCTAAGACTCTGTATTCCCAATGCAGGGGCCTAGGTTCAATGTCTGGTCAGGGAACTAGATTCCACTTGCTGCAATTAAAGATCCTGCATGCATCTATGAAGACCCAGTGTGGCCAAATAAATAAACAGATAAAAATAAATATAAAAAACTACAGAAAACTTACAAAACTCTCCTAGTATCTTTAATAACTAGTTGTACATTCTTCATATGAAAATAATGACAGTTTTATGTATTCTTCTGTGCTGTGATTGTGCTTAGTCGCTCAGTCATGTCTGACTCTTTGTGACCCCATGGACTGTAGCCTGCCAGGCTCTTCTGCCCATGGGGATTCTCCAGGCAAGAATACTAGAGCAGGTTGCCAAGCCCTCCTCCTGGGGAATCTTCCCAACCCAGGGATCGAACCTAGGTCTTCCTCATTGCAGGTGGACTCTTTACTGCCTGAGCCACCAGGGAAGCCCTTAGCAAATCATTATTTTTTCTTGCTGATTTAAACTATGAATAGGAAGTGGTGATTGTGGGTCTCACTGGCATTTTTCTAATTTTAGAGACAATACTTCCAACATTTCCTCCTTTAAGACACTGTTGTATTACTTTTGTTGTTTCCCTTTTTTCAGATTAAGGAAGTTCCCTTCTATTCCCAGTTTGCTAAATGTTTTCAATTTTAAAAAAGTTGACTTTTTGTCAAATACTCTTGTATTTATAGTGATAACCTTATGATTTTTTTCATTTATTATAACAAGTAGCAAACGTCATTGAGAGATTTCCTACTATGAAATTACCTGCATTGATGAAATAAACCCTGCTTGACAATGGCATATTGGACTTTAGGACACTGTAAGATTTCGTTTTCCAAAATTTTGTTTAGGCTTGATGTATCTATATTTATATGTTAAATGGGCTTTTCCTTTTCCTTTCTTGTACTGTTCCTTTGTGGTGTTGATATCAAAACTATTCTAGTCTCATAAAATGAGAAACTGGAAGATCTTGCACAAAATTTGAATATTTTCCTTAAGTATTTGGAAGAACTCTTCTATAAAACTATCTGCTTTGGGAGCACAGAGAAGATGGCAGAGGAGTAAGACAGGGAGATTGCCAGCCTCCCCCAAATACATCAAAAACTCATCAAGATATTGAAAAACTCCTACAAAGCAACCTCTAGGCGACAGCAGAAGACTGCAGGCCTCCGGGGGGACAGGCTAAGCTCCCTGAAATGAGGTAGGAGAGATGAGGGAGACATAAAAAGGGAAACAATGGAGAACTTTTGGGCAGTAGTTTGTGCTCCCAGGGAGGGAAGGAGCCCTGAAACAGGAGTTTCCACGCACAGGGAAACTCCCTAACAGGCAAGCCCAAAGGGGAGCTGGGAAGTCTTCCAAAATCAGGCAAAGCAGGGACTTGGAGGGCAGTAAACAGAGAAAGCTGTACTTCTCAGCCTGTTAACAGCTCATGGACTGTGGCCCCAAACAGACAGCGGACTCGGGCTCTGGGAACCAAGAGTGCTGTGGCATACAAACCCAGCCAGAGCACACAATCCTTGCAGCACAGAGGGCAGGCCCAGGTAGCCTAGCGTGATGGGGCAGACAAGCCCAGCCAACACGCACAACCCTTGCAGCACAACCCTTGCAGCACAGAGGGCAGACTAACACAGCCAGTGCAAAGGGTGGGACTTGGGTGCCAACGGAGGGGAGGCATACAAACTTGGGCAGCACACACAACCCTCCCTGCACAGCTGAAAGAAGAACAAATAACCCCCACGACAAAGAGTGCATGCAGTGAGACGAAACAAATGCACATAAACCCCGCGATGCAGAGGGCCAGCACGGGAAGCTGAAACAAGTCCACACTAGTCCTGTGATGCAGAGGGTGGACCTCGGGAACTGAGAGTCAAATGCACACAGCCCTGCAATGCAGAGGGTGAGCTTAGGGGGCTGAGGGAAGCCCACGCAAGTCACCATGACATAGAAGGATCCACACAAGCACCTACCTAGCAAGTTTTGGCCAGCAGCACAGGGTGGCACAGGGAAACAGAACCGCTGGCAATGATCCCAGGGACAAGTAGGGAACTGGTGGCACAGCAGTTATCTTGAGAAAGCCACTTTGAAACAGCTGCAGAAATAGACTTGCCTAATACCATGAAAGCTAGAATGCCCAAAGGCATACTGAACCCACAGACACTCCAAAACTTACTACTGGACACTGCACTGCCCTTCAGAGAGATGAGATCCAGCTCCATCAACCAGAACACAGGCACAAGCTCAGCGAACCAGGGAAACAACACAGGACACTAACCCAAACCTATCCACAGAGGCAGACTCCACAACCAAGAATTATGACCTTGAAAACCCTTTAAAAAATTTCCCCTTTTTTTCTTTTTCTTTTTTTCTCTTATAAATCACACTGTTTATTCCCCCAACATATCTCCACTTTCACACGAGCATTTAGCAGTGCTGTGGAGTTTTCCTCTTTGTTTCTCTTATATTTATTAAAAAATTCACTTTAAGATTCTTTTTTCTTATAAATCACACTGCTTATTCCCAAACATATTTCCACCATCACATTGGATTTTTGTGGTGCTGTGGAGTTTTCCCCTTTGTTTTCCTTGTTAAAAAAAATTCATTTTAAGATTTTTTTCTTTTTTTTTCTGATAAATCACATGGTTTATTCCCCTACATGTTTCCACCTCCATATTAACCTTTGCAGTGCTGTGGAGTTTTCCTCTTTGTGTTTATTGTCCAAAAAAAAAAAAGCAAGAAAAAGATTCATTTTTTAGGTTTTCTTCTCTTTTTTTCCTCCTCACTTTCTTTTTCTTTTTCCTTGAGTTTTTGGATTTTGTTTTTGATATATTCAACTGCTTTTCCTATTGTTCTTACCAGCTGTAGCTATTTCTGAATATATACAAACTCTTTCCACACACATCTATTCATCTTTACTTTTCTATTTTTTCCTCTCTCTCTTTTTTAAAATTTTAATCCTTTTCTCTACCCCTTCCTTTTCTCTTTTCCCTCCCTTCTCCTCTTTCCTTTCTCTCTCTTTTTATTCTCCCCTTTTCCCTTTATTCTTTCACCAAGTGAGTTAAATTGTTGAGCTCTTTATGTTATATTATCCAGTTGGCATTCTGCTCATGCTCAGATTTCCAGACTGAGCATTAGCTAACTCTGCTTTCAAATGGTTGATATCACCTCTGGTTTCCCTTGCTCATCAAGTCAATCTCCTGTACTCTTTTCTTTAGAATGCTTTGGTTATAACTGTATGTATGGAAGTGTGTGTGTATGTGTCCCAGTATTTCTGTAATTGCCTACCTGATCTCCTCCCACTAGAACACAGGAACAAGTCACCCCCAACAAGAAATCAACACGAACTATCCAACCAACATTTCCCTCCAAGGGCAAAAATCAAAAGGAAGAAGTAATATAACCTTAAAACCTGGGAAAATGAGACCTCAAGTGAGGCAAGTTAGAAAAAAAAAGATGATGAAAAGACAGAGAAATACAACACAAATGAAAGAGCAAGGTAGAAACTCACAAGACCAAATAAATGAAGAGGAAATAAGTAATCTCCCTGAAAGAGAATTCATAATAATGATAGTAAAGATGCTCTGAAGACTTGAACATAGAATGGAGAAAATGCAAGAAGCATTTAACACAGTTAATACAATCACAGAGGACATATAAGAAATAAAGAATAAGCAAACAGAGATGAATAACACAATCACTGAAATTAAAAATACTCTAGAAGGAACCAATAGCAGAACAACTGAAGCAAAGGAACAGATAAGTGAGCTAGAGGATAGAATGGTAGAAATACTGCAGAAGAGCAGAATAAAGGGAAAGGAATGAAAAGAAATTAGGAAAGCCTCAGAGACCTTTGGGAAAATTTTAAACGCACCAATATTCGAGTCTTAGGGGTCCCAGAGGAAGAAGAAAAAAAGAAAGGCAGTGAGAAAATTTTTGAAGAAATTATAGTTGAAAACTTCCCCAACATGGGAAAGGAAACAGTCGATCAAGTCCAAGAAGCATAGAGAATCCCCTACAGGTTAAACCCAGGGAGAAACACATCAAGACACATATTAATCAAGCTAACAGAGATTAAACATAAAGAAAGAATATTAAAAGCAGCAAGGAAAAAGCAACAAGTAACATACAAAGGAAAACCCATGTGATTAACAGTGGATCTTTCAGCAGAAACTCTGCAGGCCAGAGAATGGCAAGATATATTTAAAATACCGAAAGATCTGAATCACTTTGCTATATATTTGAAACCAAAACATTGTAAATTAACTATAATCCAATATAAAATAATATTTTTTTCAAAAACTAAAAAAAAAAAAAAAATACCGAAAGAGAAAAACTGACATCCATGATTACTATACCCGGCAAAGATCTCATTCAAAATTGATGAAGAAATCAAAAGCTTTAAGGACAAGCAGAAATTAAAAGAATTCAGCACCAACAAACCAGCCTTGCAACAAATACTAAAGGGACTTACATAGCCAGTAAACACAAGAGAAAGGAAAGACTTACAAAACAAACCCAAAACAATCAAGAAAATGCCAATAGGAACATATGTATCAATAATTACCTTAAATGTAAATGGATTAAATGAACCAACCAAAAGACACAGACTGACTGAATGGATACAAAAACAAGACCCATATATATGCTGCCTATAGGAGACCAACTTCAGACCTAGAGACACATACAGACTGAAAGTAAAAGGATGGAAAAAGACATTCCATGCAAATGGAAACCAAATGAAAAACCTGGAGTGGCAATCCTTATTTCAGACAAAATAGACTTTAAAATAAAGAATGTCATAAGAGAGAAAGAAGGACTCTACGTAATGATCAAGGGATCAATCCAAGAAGAAGACATAACAATTATAAATGTCTATACACCCAACATAGGAGCACCTCAATACACAAGGCAAACACTAACAGGCATAAGAGGAAAAATTGACTGCAACACTATAATAGTAGGGGACTTTAACACCCCACTGTCATCAATGGATGGATCATCAAAACAGAGAATCAATTAAACACAAACCTTAAATGAAACATTAGACCAAAAGGACCTAATTGATATCTTCAGGGCTTTCCATCCAAATGCAGAAGAATACACTTTCTTCTTAAGTGCACATGGAATATCCTCCAGAATAGACCACATCTCGAGCCACAAATCAAGCCTCAATAAATTTAAGAAAATTGAAATTGTATCACATATCTTCTCTGACCACAATGCTATGAGACTATATGTCAACTATAGGGGAAAAAAAAAACCAGCAAAAACCACACATTCATTGAGATTAAACAATACATTACTAAACAACAAAGAGGTTATTGAAGAAATAAAAAAAGAAATCAAAAAATTCCTAGAAACAAATGACAATGAAAACACGATGATCCAAAACCTATGGGTCTCAGTAAAAGCAGTTCTAAGAGGGAGGTTTATAGTGATACAATCATACCTCAAGAAGCAAGAAAAGCATTGAATAGACAGACTAACTCTACATCTAAAGTAGCTAGAAAAAGAAGAACAAAAAACCCCCAAAGTCAGCAGAAGGAAGGAGATCATAAAAATCAGAGCAGAAATAAATGAAAAAAGCAATGAAGGAAACAATAGCAAAGATTAATGAAACTAAAAGCTGGTTCTTTGAAATTAACAAAATTGACAAACCGCTAGCCAGACTCATCAAGAAAAAGAGGGAGAAAAATCAAATCAGTAAAATTAGAAATGAAAAAGGAGAGGTTACAATAGACAACACAGAAATACAAAGCATCATAAGAGAATATTATAAGCAAATATATACTAATAAAATGGACAACCTAGAGGAAATGAACAGATAATGAAAAAAGATCAGCCTCCCAAGACTGAACCAGGAAGAAATAGAAATTATGAACAACCCAATTACAAACACTGAAATTGAAACCGTGATCAAAAATCTCCCCCAGAACAAAAGCTCAGGGCCAGAAGGCTTCACAGGGGAATTCTATCAAACATTCAGGGAAGAGCTAATGTCTGGTTTTCTGAAACTCTTCCAAAATATTGCAGAGGGAGAAACACTTGCTAACTCATTCTTTGAGGCCACAATCACCCTGCTATCAAAACCAGGAAAAATCAGGAAAAAAAAATTATAGGCAATATCACTGATGAACATAGATGCAGCAAAATTCTAGCAAACAGAATCAAACAACACATTAAAACGCTCATAGTCATATCTGACTCTTTGCGACCCCATGAAATGTAGCCTACCAGGCTCCTCTGTCCATGGGATTTTCCAGGCAAGAGTACTGGAGTGGGTTGCCATTTCCTTCTCCAGAGGATCTTCCCAACCCAGGGACTGAACCAGGTCTCCTGCATTGTAAGCAGATGCTTTACCATCTGAGTCACCAGGGAAGTCCTACATCATGATCAAGTCGGGTATATTACAGGGTTGTAAGGATTCTGCAATATATGAAAATCAATCAACATGATATACTATATCAACAAATTGAAAGATAAAAACCATATGATCATCTCAATAGATGCAGAAAAAGCCTCCAACGAAATCCAACATCCATTTATGATAAAAATGCTTCAAAAAATGGGCATAGATGGAACCTACTTTAGCATAGTAAAGGCCATATATGAAAAGACCACAGCAAACATTCTCAATGGTGAAAAACTAAAAGCTTTCCTTCTAAGATCAAGAAGAAGATAAGGTTGTCCACTCTCACCACTATTATTCAACATAGTTTTGGAAGTCCTAGCTATAGCCATTAGAGAAGAAAAAGAAATAAAAGGAATCCAGATCAGAAAAGAAGAAGTAAAACTCTCACTGTTTGCAGATGACATGACACTATACATAGAAAATCAAAAAGAAACTATCAGAAAATTACTAGAGCTAATCAGTGAATCCAGCAGAGTCATGGGATACAAGGTCCATATGCAGAAATCACTTGAATTCTTATATACTAAAAATGAAAAATCAGAAAGAGAAATTAAGAAATCAATAACATTCATCAATGCAACAAAAGAATTAAATATCTAGCAATAAACCTACCTAAGGAATGAAGGGATGGAGCCAAAGCAAAAACAATACCCAGTTGTGGATGTGACTGGTGATAGAAACAAGGTCCAATGCTGTAAAGAGCAATATTGCATAGGAACCTGGAATGTTAGGTCCATGAATCAAGGCAAATTGGAAGTGGTCAAACAGGAGATGGCAAGAGTGAATGTCAACATTCTAGGAATCAGCAAACTAAAATGGACTGGAATGGGTGAATTTAACTCAGATGACCATTATATCTACTACTGTGGGCAGGAATCCCTTAGAAGAAATGGAGTAGCCATCAGGGTCAACAAAAGAGTCCAAAATGCAGTACTTGGATGCAATCTCAAAAACGACAGAATGATCTCTGTTCATTTCCAAGGCAAACTATTCCATATCACAGTAATCCAAGCCTATGCCCCAACCAGTAATGCTGAGGAAGCTGAAGTTGAATGGTTCTATGAAGACCTACAAGACCTTTTATAATTAACAACCAAAAAAGATGTCCTTTTCATTATAGGGGACTGGAATAAGATGGCTGGATGGCATCAGTGACTCGATGGACATGAGTCTGAGTGAACTCTGGGAGTTGGCGATGCACAGGGAGACCTGGTGTGCTGCGATTCATGGGGTCGCAGAGTTGGACACGACTGAGCGACTGAACTGACTGAGTGACTGACGTGCATAAGAATGAAATTAGATCACTACCTAATGTCATACACTCAGATAAACTCAAAATGGATTAAAGACCTAAATGTAAGACCAGAAACTAATAAACTCTTAGAGGAGAACATAAGCAGAACACTCAATGACTAAAATCAAAGCAAGATCTTCTATGACCCACCTGCTAGAGTAATGGAAATTAAAATGAAAATAAACAAGTGGGACCTAATTAAACTTAAAAGCTTTTGCACAACAAAGGAAACTACAAACTGGGCAGATCTTTGGTCTTTTTTTTTAGTGGAATGATGTGCATATATTAGGAATTCAGAGATCTACATTTCTAATAATGAAAGATGTTGAGTAACTTTTCATGTGTTTGTTAGCCATTTGTATGTCTTCTTTGGAAAAAATATCTCTTTAGGCATTCTGCTGCTGCTACTGCTGCTAAGTCACCTCAGTTGCGTCTGACTCTGTGCGACCTCATAGACGGCAGCCCACCAGGCTCCGCTGTCCCTGGGATTCTCCAGGCAAGAACACTGGAGTAGGTTGCCATTTCCTTCTCCAATGCATGAAAGTGAAAGTGAAGTTGCTCAGTCGTGTCCGACTCTTCGAGACCCCATGGACTGCAGCCTACCAGGCTCCTCCACCCATGGGATTTTCCAGGCAAGAGTACTGGAGTGGGTTGCCATTGCCTTCTCTGTACCTTTTTTTTCAAATGGATTGTTTGTTTTTCTGATTTTGAACTACATGAACTGCTTGTATATTTTGGAGATTAGACCTTTGTCATTTTCTCCCATTCTGAAGGTTCTCTCTTCGTCTTTTTTATAGTTTTATTTGCTGTTCAAAACCTTTTCAGTTCAGTTCAGTTCAGTCCCTCAGTCGTGTCCAGCTCTTTGCCACCCAATGAATCGCAGCACGCCAGGCCTCCCTGTCCATAACCAAATCCCAGAGTTCACCCAAACTCATGTGCATTGAGTCAGTGATGCCATCCAGCCATCTCATCGTCCATCGTCCCCTTCTCCTCCTGCCCCCAATCCCTCCCAGCATCAGGGTCTTTTCCAATGAGTCAACTGTTCACATGAGGTGGCCAAAGTATTGGAGTTTCAGCCTCAGCATCAGTCCTTCCAATGAACACCCAGGACTGGTCTCCTTTAGGGTGGACTAGTTGGATCTCTGTTCAGACTCTTCTCCAATACCACAGTTCAAAAGCATCAATTCTTTAGTGCTCAGCTTTCTTCACAGTCCAACTCTCACATCCATACATGACCACTGGAAAAACCATAGCCTTGACTAGGCAGACCTTTGTTGGCAAAGTAATATCTCTGCTTTTTAATATACTGTCTAGGTTGGTCATAACTTTCCTTCCAACAACTAGTGATGCTGAAGAAGCTGAAGTTGAATGGTTCTATGAAGACCTACCCTTTTAGAACTAACACCCAAAAAAGATGTCCTTTTCATTATAGGGGACTGGAATGCAAAAGTAAGAAGTCAAGAAACAACTGGCGTAACAGGCAAATTTGGCCTTGGAATATGGAATGAAGCAGGGCAAAGACTAATAGAGTTTTGCCAAGAAAATGCACTGGTTATAGCAAACACTCTCTTCCAACAACACAAGAGAAGACTCTACACATGGACATCACCAGATGGTCAACACTGAAATCAGGTTGATTATATTCTTTGCAGCCAAAGATGGAGAAGCTCTATACAGTCAGCAAAAACAAGACCAGGAGCTGACTGTGGCTCAGATCATGAACTCCTTATTGCCAAATTCAGACTCAAATTGAAGAAAGTAGGGAAAACCACTAGACCATTCAGGTATCACCTAAATCAAATCCCTTATGATTATACAGTGGAAGTGAGAAATAGATTTAAGGGACTAGATCTGATAGACAGAGTGCCTGATGAACTATGGATGGAGGTTCGTGACATTGTACAGGAGACAAGGATCAAGACCATCCTCATGGAAAAGAAATGCAAAAAAGCAAAATGGCTGTGTGAGGAGGCCTTACAAATAGCTGTGAAAAGAAGAGAAGTGAAAAGCAAAGGAGAAAAAGAAAGATATAAGCATCTGAATGCAGAGTTCCAAAGAGCAAGGAGAGATAAGAAAGCCTTCCTCAGTGATCATTGCAAAGAAATAGAGGAAAACAACAGAATGGGAAAGGCCAGAGAACTCTTCAAGAAAATTAGAGATACCAAGGGAACATTTCATGCAAAGATGGGCTCGATAGAGGACAGAAATGGTATGAACGTAACAGACGCAGAAGATATTAAGAAGAGGTGGCAAGAATACATAGAAGAACTGTACAAAACGATCTTCATGACCCAGATAATTATGATGGTGTGATCACTCACCTGGAGCCAGATATCCTGGAATGTGAAGTCAAGTGGGCCTTAAAAAGCATCACTACGAACAAAAACTTTTAAGTTTAGTTAAAACCTCAAGGTCCTATTTGTTTAATTTTTCTTTTATTTCCATTACTCTAGGCTGTGGGTCAAAGAGGAATTTGCTGTGATTTATTTATGTCAAAGAGTGTTCTGCCTATGTTTTCATCTAAGAGTTTTATAGTATTTAGCCTTAGATTTAGGCCTTTAATCCATTTGAGTTTATTTTTGTGTATGGTGTTAGGCTTGAAATTTTCTAATCTCATTCTTTTACATGTAGCTGTCCAGTTTTCCCAGCATGACTGACTGAAGATGCTATCTTTTCTCCACTGTATATTCTTGCATACTTTGTTAAAGATAAGGTACCCATAGGTGCGTGGATTTATCTCTAGGCTTTTTTATCTTGTTCCATTGCTCTATGTTTCTGTTTTTGTTTCAGTACCATATTGTCTTTATGACTGTAGTTTTGTAGTATATTCCAAAGTCAGGATGGTTGATTCCTCCAGCTCCATTTTTCTTTCTCAAGATTGCTTTGTCTATTTAGGGTCTTTTGTGCTTCCATCCAAATTGTGAAATATTTTGTTCTAGTTCTGTGAAAAATGCTACTGACAATTTGATGGTGAAACTAGCTTGTAAAAGAATATGAACCTAGAGATTTATCAGAGGGAAAAGTTTTTACTACCACTTCTTTGTTTGTATAAGTTATCTTTCTTTTTGTGCCAATTTTGGCATTTATAGATATATATGAGGTTATCTACTTCATTTATGTTTTCAAATCTATTAGCATATAATACATTTTTATTGTTTTTAATCTCTATTGTATCTTATTTAATCTTGATCTTATTTACCTTATCCTAATTCTTTAAAAAATTAATTAGTTTTGCCAATTTCTATCTTTTTTTTGAGAACCAGTTTTCATTTTGTAAATCGTATCTATTGTTCTTTCTCTTCTCTATTTCATTTTCTCTCATTCTTATTCTTTACAGTTTATGCACTTTTTTTCCAGTTTATGAGTTGAATATTTAACTTTTTTTGTTTTTACTATTTCTTGTTTCCAGATCAACTAATACCATAAAATTTGACCTATATGCCTGTATAACATTTCTGAGTGTGGTCCCCAAATTCTGGCATGTGTAGCTTTATTATCATTCTATTTTAGCACTTTTAATTTTTTTTAGATTTCATTTTCAAGCAATGGGATTATTTTTTAAATTAATTTTTGTTGAAGTATAGTTGATTTACAATGTTGTGTTTCTGCTGTATGGCAAAGTGAATCAGTTATACATATACCCACTTTTTAAAAAGTTCTTTTCCCGTATGGGTCATTACAGGATATTGAGCAGAATTCCCTATGCTATACAGTAGATTCTTGTATATTATCTATTTTAAAAATGGTAGTATGCACATGTTAAATACAAATTCCCAATCTATCCTTCCCCTCACATTTCCCATAAACAAAGGAATTATTTATTAATATGTAACTTCATTCCCAAATATATGTGAAGCTGTTTGTTGGCCTTTTTTTTTTTTTTACTAATTTCTCATCTTACTGAATGAATTTTCATAGCAGCCTTCCTCATCATAATCCCAAAGAGGAAGAAATCCAAATGACCATCAACTGATGAATGGAAAAACAAAATGTGATGTATTTATACAATGGATTTTTATTTGGCAATAAAAAGGAATAAAATGCTGATTCATACTATAAAATGGATGCGCCTTAAAAACATTAGGCTATGTGAAAGAGGTGAGGCACAAAATTTCACATAGTTTATGATTTTACTTATTGGCAATGTCTGGGATAGGTAAACCTACAGAAGCATGGTAGATTTATGGATGATGGAAGCTGTGAAGTGGTGGGTTTGGAAGGAAATGGAGAATGAGTACAGGGCTTTTTTTTTTTTTTTTTTTTTTGAGATGGTGAAAATATTCTAAAATTTATTGTGATGATAGTTGCTCAATTTTTTGAATATACTGAAATACATTGAATTGTACATTATAAATGTATGGTATGAGAGCTGTGAAAGTGAAAGTCACTCAGTCGTGTCCAACTCTTTGCAACCCCATGGACTATACAGAATTCTCTAGGCTAGAATACTGGAGTGGGTAGCCTTTCCCTTCTCTAGGGGATCTTCTCCACCCTGGCATCAAACACAGGTCTCCCACATTGCAGGGAGATTCTTTAATTTCTGAGCCAACCAGGAAGCTGAAATCAAAACTAAAAATAAAATAAAACAAATAAACAACAAAAAACTCCAGAGCTTCCCTAGTTGCTCGGATGGTAAAGAATCTGCCTGCAATGCAAGAGACCTGTGTTTGATCCCTGGGTCGGGAAAGTCCCCTGGAGAAGGGAATGGCTCCCCACTCCAGTGTTCTTGCCCAGAGAATCCCATGGACAGAGGAGCCTGGCAGGCCATAGTCCATGGAGTTGCCAAGAGTCAGATGCAATAATACATTCACTTTTCATGAAATCATTTTAGCAAGTAGTGACAAAAGTTTTTAAAACAATGAAATAAAGTAGAATAGAAAATAGTAGGACACAGTCTATGCTGTATTTTGTGAAACTTATTTTCATTATTTATATGCATATTCTGATCTCTGATGTACTATATTTCTTACTGTGTTCATCATAAAAAAGTTTTAATTGTACTGAATTAAATGATGGTCCTTGAGGTTTTGATTTGTTTTTTGTCTTAATTTCATTCTTAATGAGATATGCTCATAGTAACAATTCAAACTGTTCAGAAGGTTGTAAAATGAAAGGTCCTCTCTCTCTTGATCCCATTTCCACTTCCACAGATCAAGACCATTAAAATTGTTTGTGAATAAATACATATACAAATGTACCCAGTCCAATTTTTATTGATTCAATTTATATACATTACCAATTATAATATATAATATAAAACACATGAAATGATCATTCTCTAGATACTAATATGAAACTAGTTTTCAGTTTTATTCAGTTATATGCCTTGAACCATACTAAATAATATTTTTATGTTTGTATAATCTCATTGCATGGGTGTACATCATTTGTATATTCAATTCCGTAATTGTCATTTCAAGGATTTCCTGATTGGCTACTACAAAATAATGCTATAGTGAATGTGTTTGTCCATATCTTTTCATACTTTGATGAAATCTATAGCACAAATTCCTAAAAGTAGAACTACTTGGTCAAGGGGGATATGCGTTTAGAATTGTGGTGGATATTACCAAATTGCTTTCCAAAACATTCATACCAGTTTATAGTTCCACAATCTGTCTGTGAGACCTCTTGTCTTTCCTTGTCAGCATCAGTGTTCAGCAAGACCTTAAAGTTTGCCCAGTGTAATAAAAATTATATCTCAGCATAGATGCAAGCTAGCATAATTGTTAAGAGTGAGGTCCTGGGGTCCCAGAAACTAGATTTAATTCCCAGGTTAACCACTTCCAAGCTGTGCGACTTTGGATGAATTAGTTCATTTTTCTAAGCTTCAGCTTCCTCATTTGGAGAATGAGGAATGACACTCCTACTTCAAAGGATAATTGCTGTTATAATGGTTAAGTAGGTATCTTGAATATAATAAATGGTAATGTTTTCTTTATCTTTCAGTAATTCACATTAAATTAAATTCAAAGTTGTTCTTCTTAAGACTAAAAGTAGAGTAACATAGTGGCCTAATCAAGACTTTTGGAAATTGAAATGTGAATTCACCCGCAATTCATCTTTAGTAAGTTTTTGAAACCACTTTCCTTCCTGGGGTAATTTTGGTTTAACAAAGAGAGAAAAAATGATTGGCATGTACTGGGTCCTTGTCGAGCATTGCCAACATACTGTTGCCTTCTTTAGAAGACCATCTTGGTGTCCACTGTTGGCAGTGTCCATTTATAAAATCACTAATATTACATTATTGCTAATTTTGGGAAAAAGACAAATTTATATTGTTCAGGAATACTTTATTAAAGTATTCTACTTTAAGAATGAATGCATATTCATTTGCAGTCACTGACAGATTATTCTGAACATTTGTGTACTACTTTTTTGATGAAAAGAGAAGAGACTCAAAGATTCAAAAGTATTGCATGTTTTATCTCACATTGCTTACTTAAAAAGAAACTAAAAAAACTTTGCTAGGCGTGATTGTCTGTAGGCTTCTTCATGGCATATAACACTTGAGACCAGAAATTTGCTGAAAAATATTTTGTTTTATTTTTCCTAATTTATCATTCTAGCAATTCTGTTAAAAAGTATGTAACATGCTATATGCTATGAGCAAAACAGACCACATATAAACTGTTACACAAATACAATGATCTTACACAAACGCCATGGTTATTTAATGACATTAACTTAATCTTTAGCTTAGAATCAGATGTAAGTGGAATTAGTATGGAATCCGGAAAACCTAACTATTGCAAAATGAGTAGAAACTTCTACTCATGTTATTAATCAAAATCGTTACTGTATGAGGGCTCTCATTTCTTAACCAGTGTTTAATAGATAAAACCCCATATCAATGCATAAGATTGGATGACTGGATTGTGGACCCCCTTCATCAGAATGTTTAAAATTAAGTACTTGTTTAAAATTAAGATTTCTCAAAGATTCACTTACATTCCTCCCCACCGCCCCCTCCCCCGCCCCAGTTTTCTTCTTTCTTATTGTTCTTAGGCATCAATCTGCACTACCTGGCCTCAGCCCATACCTGAATCTATATCATGTCAACAGATTCACTGTGAGAGAGGTATAGAAAAATCTACATTTTCAAAAAATGCCATAGGTGATTCTTATGCAAGCCAAAATTCAAGGATCATTAGTATAACATTATGATTTAGATTCCACTATGCACTGGTCATAGCAAACACCCTCTTCCAACAACACTAGAGAAGGATCTACACATGGACATCACCAGATGGTCAACACTGAAATCAGATTGATTATATTCTTTGCAGCCAAAAATGGAGAGGCTCTATACAGTCAGCAAAAACAAGACTGGGAACAGACTGTGGCTCAGATCATGAACTCCTTATTGCCAGATTCAGACTGAAATTGAAGAAAGTGGGGAAAACCACTAGACCATTCAGGTATCACCTAAATCAAATCCCTTATGATTATACAGTGGAAGTAAGAAATAGATTTAAGGGGCTAGATCTGATAGACAGAGTGCCTGATGAACTATGGACAGAGGTTCATGACACTGTCTGAAGAGGACTTACAAATAGCTGTGGAAAGAAGACAAGTGAAAAGCAAAGGAGAAAAGGAAAGATACACTCATCTGAATGCAGAGTTCCAAAGAATAGCAAGGAGAGATGAGAAAGCCTTCCTCAGCAATCAATGCAAAGAAATAGAGGAAAACAACAGAACGGGAAAGACTAGAGATTTCTTCAAGAAAATTAGAGATACTAAGGGAACATTTCATGCAAAGATGTGCTCAATAAAGGCAGAAATGGTATGGACCTAACAGAAGCAGAAGATATTAAGAAGAGGTGGCAAGAATACACAGAAGAACTACACAACGAAGATCTTCACGACCCAGATAATCACAATGGTGTCATCACTCACCCAAAGCCAGACATCCTGGAATGTGAAGTCAAGTGGGCCTTAGGAAGTATCACTATGAACAAAGCTAGTGGAGGTGATGGAATTCCGGTTGACCTATTTCAAATCCTGAAATAGATGCTGTGAAAGTGCTGCACTCAATATATCAGCAAATGTGGAAAACTCAGCAGTGTCCACAGGACTGGAAAAGGTCCATTTTCATTTCAATCCCAAAGAAAGGCAATGCCAAAGAATGCTCAAACTACTGCACAATTGCACTCATCTCACATGCTGGTAAAGTTCTAAAATTCTAAATGCTAAAATTCTCCAAGCCAAGCTCAGCAATATGTGAACCGTGAACTTCCAGATGTTCAAGATGGTTTTAGAAAAGGCAGAGGAACCAGAGATCAAATTGCCAACATCTGCTGAAACATTGAAAAAGCAAGAGAGTTCCAGAAAAACATCTATTTCTGCTTTATTGACTATGCCAAAGCCTTTGACTGTGTGGATCACAAGAAACTGTGGAAAATTCTGAAAGAGATGGGAATACCAGACCACCTGACTTGGCTCTTGAGAAACCTGTATGCAGGTCAGGAAGCAACGGTTAGAACTGGACATGGAACAACAGACTGATTCCAAATAGGAAAAGGAGGACGTCAAGGCTGTATATTGTCACCCTGCTTATTTAACTTCTATGCAGAGTACATCATGAGAAACGCTGGGCTGGAGGAAGCACAAGCTGGAATGAAGATTGCTGGGAGAAATATCAATCACCACAGATATGCAGATGATACCACCCTTATGGCAGAAAGTGAAGAAGAACTAAAGGGCCTCTTGATGAAAGTAAAAGAAGAGAATGAAAAAGTTGACTTAAAGCTCAACATTTGGAAAACTAAGATCACGGCATCTGGTCCCATCAGTTCATGGCAAATAGATGGGGAAACAGTGGAAACAGTGGCTGACTTTATTTTTTTGGGCTCCAAAATCACTGCAGATGGTGACTGCAGCCATGAAATTAAAAGACACTTACTCCTTGGAAGGAAAGTTATGACCAACCTGGACAGCATAGTAGAAATCAGAGACATCACTTTGTCAACAAAGGTCCATCTAGTCAAGGCTATGATTTTTCCAGTAGTCATGTATGGATGTGAGAGTTGGACTATAAAGAAAGCTGAGCACTGAAGAACTGATGCTTTTGAACTGTGGTGTTGGAGAAGACTCTTGAGAGTCCCTTGGACTGCAAGGAGATCCAACCAGTCCATCCTAAAGGAGATCAGTCACGGGTGTTCATTGAAAGGACTGATGTTGAAGCTGAAACTCCAATACTTTGGCCACCTGATGCAACGAGCTGACTCATTGGAAAAGACCCTAATTCTGGGAAAGATTGAGGGCAGGAGGAGAAGGAGATGACAGAGGATGAGATGGCTGGATGTCATCACTGACACAGTGGACATGGGTTTGAGTGTACTCCGGGAGTTGGTGATGGACAGGGAGGCCTGGAGTGCTGAGGTTCATGGGATAGCAAAGAGTTAGACACGACTGAGCGACTGAACTGAACTGATTCAGTAGGAGCTTCCAGGAACTGTTGGGGCATTTCTGACTACCTTCTAAGATCACACTACCTTCTAAGATGTTGGAAAATGGGGTGTACAGCAGGCTGTATTGGGATGACAGTATAAAAGTATAGAAGTTTCTAGGAGAATAAAAGTAAACAGCCACACTTTCACCATAATTATAATGTGGGTATTTTAGAATAAAAATGGACACCAAAAATTGCCACAAAGAGAAAATCCTCAGGTTCTTACCAACAGGGAGCTTTGATGTAGACTTGCTAACATGAAAGTGTGATGAAATAGTGAATCCTATGAATAAAATATTTTGGTGGGTAATCATATAGATTAAATATATTATATTTCAAAACTGATATTGATGGCTTTTTCCACCAAAAGCCATCATAAAAGGAGACCTGAAGGGGGAGGATAAGTGAAGAGTTGGATGTCCAAAAACAAACCATGGAAAAGGACTTTTCTGTTCTTTCAACCATTTGTCACTTATAGCTCCTAAAATCTTGGCTTAAGCTAAGTAAAGAAACTAGGCCAAGTCCAATCAAAGCACAGGATGGACCAGAGTTAAGTATAGGGCTGGGAATGGTGTCAAAGTACAAGATTTAGGCTAGGCTGGAACTATGGGCAAGATTAGCCATATGGTGGGATTGTGAGGAGCTGATATGCTTATAATGTTATGTTCTATGCATCATAAATCTAGAAATTCTAGAAGGTTGGGCATATGTGGCATGAGAGCCAGAGCTGTCAGCTAGCTCTTCAAAAAAGTTCAACATAACACCCTTGTTAATATTAAACCTGGGATAATTTAAAATAATTTGTTGCTCTTATGTATAAATGACCCTGAACTATTTTTTCCATATTGTAGTACTAAGTGCATTCAGTCACATAAGGAGGAGGTAATGGAGATTAGATATTGATGTATTAGACTGGAAGGTATGGTAAAAATGGCTTCAGATTCAGACCTGGAATTAAATCTCTGGTACATCATTTATTTTCTGGGTGACTTTAGCCAAGCTGCTTAACTTCTCTGAGTTTCAGTTGCATTATCTGTAAAGTTAAGGTGACAATAGAACCTTCTTCACCAAGTTGTTATGCAAAGTAAACAAGATCGCATATGTGACATGCTTGGTTTAAAAGAACTCAATCAAACCATGCTGCTCCTATCCATCTACTTATCATCCCTATTTCCCTTCAGTTTCTTTTCTTATTATTGACATAAAGTCAATTAGCTTTTATATCTTCTTCACCTTTTTGTGAAAGGATTGTAACATTTTAAGACAAAGATCTTCAGGATTTGTTATAAGAAGCACAGGGGTTATAATATATTACCTTATCTCTTTAGAATAAAACTCATTTAAAACACATCTTATAAATTACTAAAGTCTAAAAGTGTCATTTGGAAAATTACCTTTCTTTGCAAGCTCCCAGACCATTTCCAGGAGACCCGAAGATGGCGGAGTAGAAGGACGTGTGGTCATCTTCTCCTGTGAGAGCTCCAAAATTACAACTCGCTGCTGAACAACCATCAACAGGACAATGTTGGATCCCACCAAAAAGATACCACACATCCAAGAGCAAAGGAGAAGCCCCAGCGAGACAGTTGGAGGGGAGAAATCACATTTAGAATCAAACCCCATACCCGCCAGAGATGCTCAGAGGACTCAAACGAAACTTGTGCACACCAGGACCCAGAGTTCCCACAGAGACTGAGCCAGAACTGTGTTTAAGTGTCTCCTGCAGAGGTACAGGTCAGCAGTCACCTGCCTCAGGTGCAGGGGCTCTGGGTGCAGTAGACCTGGGTATGGCATAAGCCCACCAGAGAGCCACAGAACTCACACAGGACTGGGGAAACTGACTCTCGGAGGGCACAAACAAAACCTGGTGTGCACCAGGACCCAGAAGAAAAGAGCAGGGACTCCACAAGAGACTGACCCAGGCTTGCCCGTGAGTGTCCAGGAGTCTCTAGCAGAGATATGGGCTGGCGGTGGCCTGCTGCAGGGTCGGGGGCACTGAGTGCAGCAGTGCATGCATGGGACCTTTTGAAGGAGGTCACCATTCTCTTCACTACCGCCAGGATAGTTTGGCCTCAGGTCAAACGACAGGGAAGAAACACAGCTCCTCCAATCAACAAGAAATTGGATTAAAGATTTACTGAACATGGCCCTGCCTATCAGAACAAGACCCAGTTTCCCCCTCAGTCAGTCTCTCCCATCAGGAAGCTTCCATAAGCCTCTTATCCTTATCCATCAGAGGGCAGACAGAATGAAAGCCATAATCACAGAAAACTAACCAAACTGATCACATGGACCACAGCCTTGTCTAACTCAATGAAACTATGAGGCATGCCGTGTAGGGCCACCCAAGATGGATGGGCCATGTTGGAGAGTTCTGACAAAACGTGGTCCACTGGAGAAGTGGCTTGCCTTGAGAACCCCAAGAACAGTATGAACAGGCAAAAGATAGGACACTGAAAGATGAACTCCCTAGGTCAGTAGGTGCTCAATATGCTACTGGAGATAAGTGAAGAAATAACTCCAGAAAGAATGAAGAGATGGAGCCAAAGCAAAAACAACACCCAGTTGTGGATGTGACTGGTGATGGAAGTAAAATCCTATGCTGTAAAGAATTGCATTGCATAGTAACCTGGAATGTTAGGTCCATTAATCAAGACAAATTGGAAGTGATCAAACAGGAGATGGTAAGAGTGAACATTGACATTTCAGGAATCAGTGAACTAAAATGGACTGGAATGGGTGAATTTAACTGAAATGACCATTATATCTACTGCTGTGGGCAAGAATCCCTTTGAAGAAATGGAGTAGCCCTCCTAGTCAACAAAAGAGTCTGAAATGCAGTACTTGGATGCAATCTCAAAAACAACAGAGTGAACTCTGTTTGTTACCAAGGCAAACCATTCACTATCACAGTAATCCAAGTCTATGCCCGAGCAGTAATGCTGAAAAAGCTGAACTTGAACAGTGTCATGAAGACCTACAAGATCTTCTAGAGCTAACACCCAAAAAAGATGTCCTTTTCATTATAGGGGATTGGAATGCAAAAGCGGGAAGTCAAGAGACACCTGGAGTAACAGGCAAATCTGGCCTTGGAGTACAAAATGAAGCAGGACAAAGGCTAACAGAATTTTGCTAAGAGAACGCACTGGTCATAGCAAACACCCTCTTCCAACAATACAAGAGAAGACTCTACACATGGACATCACCAGATGGTCAACACTGAAATCAGATTGATTATATTCTTTGCAGCCAAAGATGGAAGGCTCTATACAGTCAGCAAAAACAAGACTGGGAGCTGACTGTGTCTCAGATCATAAACTCCTTATTGCCAAATTCAGACTTAAATTGAAGAAAGTATGGAAAACCACTAGACCATTCAGTTATGACCTAAATCAAATCACAAAGAGAATATGTGCGTAAGTATTTAACTACTTACCAGTCAGAGAAAGCAGAAGAGAAAACAAAGGGTGTATTTGAGGACCAGGAGGAACTCCAGTGTATCTGGACACATTCAAATTAGTTAGTTAGTGTTAGTCACTCAGTCGTGCCCGACTCTTTGCGACCCCATGGACTGCAGTCCACCAGGCTCCTCTGTCCATAAGATTTTCCAGGCAAAGATACTGGAGTGGGTTGCCATTTTCTTCTCCAGGAGATCTTCCCAACCCAGGGATTGAACCCAGGTCTTCTGCACTGCAGGCAGATTCTTTACCGACTGAGCTACAAGGGAAGCAGACGGTAAAGTGTCTGTCTACAATGCAGGAGACCCAGGTTTGATCCCTGGGTCGGGAAGATCCACTGGAGAAGGAAATGGCAATCCACTCCAGTACTATTGCCTGGAAAAACCCATGGACAGAGGATCCTGATAGGCTACAGTCCATGGGGTCACAAAGAGTTGGACACGACTGAGCGACTTCACTTACTTACTTATGATTATACAATGGAAGTGACAAATAGAATCAAGGGATTAGATCTGATAGACAGAGTGCCTGAAGAACTATGGATGGAGGATTGTGACATTGTACAGGAGGCAGTGATCAAGACGATCCCCAAGAAAAAAGAAATGCAAAAAGGCAAAGGTCATGGAATTCCAGTTGAACTATTTCAAATCCTAAAAGATGATCCTGTGAAAGTGCTGTACTAAATATGCTAGAAAATTTGGAAAATTCAGCAAAGGCCACAGGATTGGAAATGGTCAGTTTTCATTCAAATCCCAAAGAAAGGCAATGCTGAAGAATATTCAAACTACTGCACAATTGCACTCATCTCACACACTAGCAAAGTAATGCTCAAAATTCTCCAAGTGAGGCTTCAACAGTATGTGAACAGTGAACTTCCAGATGTTCAATCTGGATTTAGAAAAGGCAGTGGAACCAGAGATCAAATTGTCAACATCTGTTGGATCATCGAGAAAGCAAGAGAGTTCCAGAAAAACATCTACTTCTGCTTTATTGACTACCAAAACCTTTGACTAGTGGATCACAAAAAACTGTGGAAAATTCTGAAAGAGATGGGAATACCAGACCCCTGACCTACTTCCTGAGAAATCTGTATAATAAACAGTTAGAACTGTACATGGAACAACAGACTGGTTCCAAATTGGGAAAGGGGTACATCAAGGCTGTATATTGTCACCCTGCTTATTTAACTTATATGCAGAGTACATCATGCGAAATGCTGGGCTGGATGAAGCACAAGCTGGAATCAAGACTGCTGGGAGAAATATCAATCACCTCAGATATGAAGATGACACCACCCTTATGGCAGAAAGTGAAGAACTAAAGAGCCTCTTGATGAATGTGAAATAGGAGAGTGAATAAGTTGGCTTATTCAACATTTGGAAAACTAAGATCATGGCATCTGGTCCCATCACTTCATGACAAATAGATGGGGAAATAATGGAAACAGTGAGCGACTTTATTTTATTGGGCTTCAAAATCACTGCAGATGGTGACTGCAGCCATGAAATTAAAAGTCACTTGCTCCTTGAAAGAAAACTATGACCAACCTGGACAGCATATTAAAAAGCAGAGACATTACTTTGCCAACAAAGATCAGGCTAGTCAAAGCTATGTTTTTTCCAATAGTCAGGTATGGATGTAAGAGTTGGACTATAAACAAAGCTTAGCACCAAAGTATTGGTGCTTTTCAACTGTGGTGTTGGAGAAGACTATTGAGAGGCCCTTGGAGTTCAAGGAGATCAAACTAGTCAATCCTAAAAGACATCAATCCTGAATATTCATTGAATGGACTGATGCTGAAACTTCAACAATTTAGCCACCTGATGCGAATAACTCACTCATTTGAAAAGCCCCTGATGCTGGGAAAGAGTGAAAGCAAGAGGAGAAGGGGGCGACAGAGAATGAGATGGTTGGATGGGATCACTGACTCGAGGGACATGAGTTTGAATAAGCTCTAAGAGTTGATGAATGGACAGGGAAGCCTGGCATGCTGCAGTCCATGGGGTTGCAAAGAATTGGGCATGACTAAGTGACTAAACTGAACTGAGACCATTTTCAAAAGAACTCATTTCACTTTTTCATATGTGGAGAAAAGTAAATGATTAACAAGCACTGTAAGAAATATTTTAATGAATCTAGCTATGATCCCACATGGGAAAGATGAAACAGAAACTGGAATATTAAGTTAATACTGGATATTTACTTTGCTTTCTTGGGCAAGTATATTGCCTTTCCTAAAAATCTATAACATCTAACTTCTTTACTTTCCCTCTCCTGATTCCCTGGTTCCAGCATGAAGGATGGACAGACAGACACATCAAACTAATAAGCTCTTATCCTGGATGACCTGAACTGAACATTGTTGACCCTTAGAGCTGTCTTGCAACTCCACCTTGGAGTAGTCCACTAAAATGATTAACTCAGTTTCATGTTCTAGTTCTTAAACTCTGAGAATCTTTGCCATGTTACAAAGCTGCAGACCCTGTGAGTGTCCTGAAAGTTGAGATAGCATATTAATTACACCACAAACCAGATTAGAGCTTCTATGTGAGTTGATATGTTAATTACTCTGAATGTGCCTTTGTAGTTTCCTATGATGATGATCAAGAACAGGAATCAAGTTCTGTTATTAGGAATATATATATATATATATATATATATATATATATAGTAATATTTTCTAGGAATATCATTGTGAATAATGACTCCTCCCTGCCTCTGATGCTATCCATCAGAACAAGAACAATGAAAAAGCACTGGATTCAACCAACATTTATCGAGGAGTTATTATGTGCTAAGGACTTCCATATACAGTACCTATGGTTAATCTTAGAAGAAGGTACTATTCCAAGGACAGTTTACATGAGTTGCCCAAGGTCACAGCATTTCTAAAGAGTGGAGTCAGATTCAACATCAGGCCTCTGTTACTTGTATTTCTTCAAATTCAGTATTCTTTCCACAGCATCACAGCTGAAATAGGATGATTCTTTAGGGATGAGGTATTTGTTGTGAATTAAGACTGTGGAGGTGTTGTTACTTTGACATACAAGATGCATGGGAAATAGGATTTCTGTCCTTCCACAAAAGTTTAAAGACTTTATTTTTGGGCAGTTTTAGGGTCACAGAAATTGAGAGGGAGGTACAGAGATTTCCTCTATATCATTGCCTCCAACATATGCATAACTTTCCCTCATTATCAACATCCTCCACCAGAGTGGCACATTTGATGAACTTACATTGAAACCACATCATAATCACTCAAAGTCCAAATTTTACACTAGGGTTCACTCTTGGTGTTGTACATTCTATGGGTTTGGACAAATGTATAATGAAATGTATCCACCATTATTATATCATACCGAGCATTTTTACTGCTATAAAAATCCTCTGGTATTCTACCTATTCCTTCCTCTCTTCCCTCCTCACAGTCCTGACAACAACTGATCATTTTACTGTCTCTGTAGTTTTGCCTTTTTCAGAATATCACATAGTTGGCATCATTTAGTATGTAGTCTTTTCAGATTGACTTCGTTCACTTTGTGATATGTGCAAGTGTTTTCTCCATATTTTTTCATGTCTTAATAGCTCATTTTTTAAAAAAAATTTTATTGGAGTATAGTTGATTTACATTGTTGTGTTAGTTTCTGCTGTACAGCAAAATGGATCAGTTATACATATACATCCCTTGCCTGGAGAATCCCAGGGATGGCGGTGTCTGGTGGGCTGCCGTCTATGGGGTCGCACAGAGTCGGACACAACTGAAGTGACTTAGCAGCAGTTCAGTTCAGTTCAGTTCAGTCGCTCAGTCGTGTCCGACTCTTTGCAACCCCATGAATCACAGCACGCCAGCCCTCCCTGTCCATCACCAACTCCCGGAGTTCACTCAGACTCGCGTCCATCGAGTCAGTGTTGCCATCCAGCCATCTCATCCTCTGTTGCCCCTTCTCCTCCTGCCCCCAATCCCTCCCAGCATCAGAGTCTTTTCCAATGAGTCAACTCTTCCCATGAGGTGGCCAAAGTACTGGAGCTTCAGCCTCAGCATCATTCCTTCCAAAGAAATCCCAGGGTTGATCTCCTTCAGAATGGACTGGTTGGATCTCCTTGCAGTCCAAGGGACTCTCAAGAGTCTTCTCCAACACCACAGTTCAAAAGTATCAATTCTTCGGCACTCAGCCTTCTTCACAGTCCAACTCTCACATCCATACATGACCACAGGAAAAACCATAGCCTTGACTAGATGGACCTTAGTCAGCAAAGTAATGTCTCTGCTTTTGAATATACTATCTAAGTTGGTCATAACTTTTCTTCCAAGGAGTAAGTGTATTTTAATTTCATGGCTGCAGTCACCATCTGCAGTGATTTTGGAGCCCCCAAAAATAAAGTCTGACACTGTTTCTACTTTTTCCCCATCTATTTCCCATGAAGTGATGGGACCAGATGCCATGATCTTCATTTTCTGAATGTTGAGCTTTAAGCCAACTTTTTTGCTCTCCTCTTTCACTTTCATCAAGAGGCTTTTTAGCTCCTCTTCACTTTCTGGCATAAGGGTGGTGTCATCTGCATATCTGAGGTTATTGATATTTCTCCTGGCAATCTTGATTCCAGCTTGTGTTTCTTCCAGACCAGCTTTTCTCATGATGTACTCTGCATATAAGTTAAATAAGCAGGGTGACGATATACAGCCTTGACATACTCCTTTTCCTATTTGGAACCAGTCTGTTGTTCCATGTCCAGTTCTAACTGTTGCTTCCTGACGTGCATATAGGTTTCTCAAGAGGCAGGTCAGGTGGTCTGGTATTCCCATCTCTTTCAGATTTTTCCACAGTTTATTGTAATCCACACAGTCAAAGGCTTTGGCATAGTCAACAAAGCAGAAATAGATGTTTTTCTGGAACTCTCTTGCTTTTTCCATGATCCAGCGAATGTTGGCAATTTGATCTCTGGTTCCTTTGCCTTTTCTAAAACCAGCTTGAACATCAGGGAGTTCACAGTTCACGTATTGCTGAAGCCTGGCTTGGAGAATTTTGAGCATTACTTTACTAGCATGTGAGATAAGTGCAATTGTGCGGTAATTTGAGCATTCTTTGGCATTGCCTTTCTTTGGAATTGGAATGAAAACTGACCTTTCCAGCTGTTGCAGTAGCATACATATACATCCACTCTTTTTTATAGATTATTTTTCCATATAGGCTATTACACAGTACTGATTAGAGTTCCCTGTGCTATATTATATATCCCAGGACAAGTTCCCTGTCCTTATTTTATATATAGTGGTATGTATGTCAGTCCCAATCTTCCAGTTTATTGTTTACTCCCCCTCCTACCCTCCACCCCACTCCTGTAACCATGTTTGTTTTCTACATCTGTGACTCTGTTTCTGTTTTTTAAATAAGTTCATTTTTATCATTTTTTTTATATTCCACATATAAGTGATATCATGATAGCACATTTCTTTTTAGCTCCGAATGATATTCCATTCCATGGATGTATCATAGTTTATTTATCCATTTACAAATTACAAATAAAGTTGAAATGGAAACAATTTTCAAGTCACTAAATTCATTTAGTACTATTTGCTAAATGTTTGCGAAATAGTTGCTAAAAATGATTTGCTTTTCCCACTTCTTTCCCCCACCTCTTTTCCCCAGTCTCTAAAAAGAAAAGCATACCTTTCAAATGTCAGGAATCTTACTGTGATACTTTGACTCAGGCTGCATAAACCCTTGAGGCTGAGTAAAACAACAATTCAAATATTCACATCCAGCAATCTTCTTTAACTCAAGACCCTGTAACCTACCTCTTCCTCATCCATCTCACTAACAGATGCATTTCAAATAAAATTTTATCTTTTATTTTTTAATAATAATCATGATGTATAATATCTTCATGCTATTCTTACCTATTGTGTATGTATAACAATTGCAACTATAACTCAATCTAGAAGACTTTTGATAGTTAGACACTTATGGCTACAAGGAAATAAAAATAATTCAATTTCTATTTATGTACCTATTTTGTTGCAGAAAAATTCAATATGGAGTTCAGTAGAGGCCTTTCTATAAAAATGTATTATGATAGGCTATGATTCTATAGGAAGAATGTAATGGATATTTGATTTCAAGGAGAAAAAAGAAACAATGTATTTTTCCTGATGGTTAAAGAAAAGTTAACACTTTCAAGTTTAATGTTTGATGATAGACATCAATTGCCCTGGTTTCTAGAATCCAATGAATATCTTTAAATATGTAATATAGCAGTTTTATTTTAAATTGTCAATATGTATAGTATGCTAGAAATTATACCTTTTGCAACTGCTTAAACATGATGAAAAAATTTAGATGTTAACTTAGAAATGAGTGAGGGAGTAAATACCTTCTCAAAAAACTTTTAGGAATTATGTGAACAGACATTTGAAGATCCCAATGCTATAGGGGGTGTTGTCAGGGTTAGGTTTAGTGTGCAAAGCATCTAGGATAACAATTAATACTGATATTAACTGAAAGACTAAGTTCTAATTTTAACCCTCTTTCTTCCTTGGTATTTGGTCCAGGACACTTTTATTTCTCTGCACTTTAGTTTCATTGTCTAGATAAAGGATAATACAGATGACTGTAAAACACTTTGAGTGCAGGGATTAGATGATAGCTAAACATTAGCAATGTTAATGATAATTTTCATCGTGATGAAAATATAAGCATAGGCTCTATAAATCAAGAAATAAAGTAGGTGTTCAATAAATGTTTGTTGAATTAGTTGATGAATGTTATAGGGTATCTTCCTAGAATGAAAGACCATTTACCCATTCCTTGGGCATCTTCCGTTAGTATCTGCATTGGTGTTTTTAAAGAAAATGGACATTTTCTCATAAAGAAAAATGAGTAGGAAATAAAATCCTTTCCTGGGATGTGGTTACCTATTAATTCTCAGAAAATTTCCTCATTGGACTCTTGTCCATTACTGTGATATAGTGTAGTGGTTAAGAGCAAGGTAGGCTCCACATGTAGGTCAGATGGCTAGCGGGAAGCTGCTATATAGCACAAGAAGTTCAGCTCGGTGCTCTGTGATGGCCCAGAGGGGTGAGATGGGTGGTAGGAGGGAGGTTCAAGAGGGAGGGAGCTCAAGAAGGAGTATATATATGTATACATATAGCTGATTCACATTGTTGTACAGCAGAACTGTACACATGGCACTCTAAAGCAATTATACTCCAATTGAAAAAATTAAAAAAAAGATTTTTAAAAATTATTTATTTATTTATTTTACTTTACAATTCTGTATTGGTTTTGGCAGGGTAGGTTCAAGTTTAAACTAGCTGAGGTTAAGTCACTTAACCTCTCTTCAACTCAGCTGTCTCATCTTTAAATGGGTATAATAATAATAATACTAACTTCATAAGATTGTTTTGAGGAATCATGAAGTTGGTTATGGGCTTCCCAGGTGGCTGTAGTGGTAAAGAATCTGCCTGCTGATGCAGGAGATGCACGTTTGGTCCCTGGGTGGCGAAGATCCCCTGGAGTAGGAAATGGCAGCCCACTCCAGTATTCTTACCTGGAAAATTCCATGGACAGAGGAGTCTAGTGGGTTACAGTCCATGGGGTCCCAAAGAGTTGGAAATGACTGAGCCACTGAGCATGCATGCCCCCATACATGTGCAAGTTGGGTTATGGGATTATAGACTGTGTGGAAAGTAAAGAATATTTCTCCCATAGACATCCATGTCACAATCCCTAGAATGTGTGACTGTATTGTCTTACATGACAAAAGGACTTTTCAGGCTTAAGTATCTTGAGATGGGGAGATTATCTTCGGTTATTGGTGGGTCCTTATAAGAGAAAGAGGGAGGCAGGAGGGTCAGTGTCAAAGTGATGCAGTGGGAGAGAGACTTGACTAGCTACTACTGGCTTTAAAGATGGAGGAAGGGGGCTATGAGACAGGGGATGTGGACAGCTTCTAGAGGCTGGAAAAGGCAAGGAAATGGATTCTCTTAGAGTCTCCAGAAAGGAACACAGCCTATTTGATATCTTGATATGGCCCACAGAGTTGTATTTTTAATTTCTGACTTCCAAAAGTGTAAGATAATAAATTTGTGCTATTTCAAGTCATCAAAGTTGTGATAATTTGTTACAGCAGCAATAAGATACTAATACAGGTAGAGAAGCTGTTACTACTCTATTTACAATCTCCCTTAGTTCTGGCTTTCTTCACAAGGCAATGTAATCTAAACACTTTCCCAAAATTAAATTCAATCATTTTTGCTCATGTACACACTATTTTCCAGCCCCTAGTTACTGTTAGTCTAAAGGCAGCCACCTGTAAGAGTAGCCCTAGTTCTCCTACAATAGACAGTGGACAAGAGGCCTCTCAGGGAAGCTGCAAGACAGTTTATAACATTCTCTTTATGGCTTTTCTACTTACACATGGAAAATCACGTGCTTTAATCAACAGCCAATGCAATGAGTTGGATCACAAAAACCACACTTTGTGGTCCTATTCAGGGAAAAATGAATTCCTAATTATGGCCTCCTTTTCTCTGGCAGGGGGTTCTGAGCTTAACACAGAGATCCAAGGGCAGGAGTCAACCCTTCAGGTAGAAGGCACATGGGAATTAGAGCTCATAGAAATGGGAAAGGGAGGAGAAATAGAAGTGGGTCAGAGGGAAGCTGGAAAAAGGAAGGAAAAATAACAACAAACAATCCAGCCAAATAAAGAGAAGTGAGAGACATCATCCCACAGTTGAGCTCTCCTGGGTTCGCATTCCCTCCCATTTTGGAAACTTTCCAGGAATACTCTAGGGGCTTCCCAGGTGGCTTAGTGGTAAAGAATGTGTCTGCTAATGCAGGAGATGGTGGGGAAGATCCCCTGGAGAAGGAAATGGCAACCCACTCCGGTATTCTTGCCTGGGAAAGCCCACGGACAGAGGAGCCTGGTGGGCTACAGTCCATTGAGTCGCAGGAGATTCCCACACGGCTTGGAGGCTGAAAAACAACTAGTGCGGGCGCACCTGCCTCTGGAGGCTGCGCTGGGACAGCTATCAGCTGGGGTGGGCTGGGAATACTCTTTGTGAGAGCGGGCGCCCTGGCGGGGTAATGCGGAGATAGCAGGAAGGAGTCACAGGGCGCGAAACGGAAAGACTACATCTCCCAAGCCGCCACGCTTTCCAACTGGAGTCTAGGGCGCTGACTGCTCCCCAGTTTCCGTAGGGAAGCGCCGAGCTACCGCAGCTATTGTGCGTCGCGCTGTTGCCCTCCTCTTCCCGTTCGGGCGTCTTTGGAGGAAGGCTACGTTTCATTGTCGCCCGGCTTAACACCTCTGGCGCTTAGCAGGACAACAGGCCGCTCCCTCGGACCAGGAAGAACTTTAGGAGACGGCAGATTCTGGTAAAGAGACCCTAGGGTGCAAGTAAGATACAGTTTAAGGAACCCGAGTACCCTGCCTCGGTACATGGGCTTCGCCGGGGAAGGGCGGAGGCGCTGGCTTTAAGAAGGGGGAGGGGACAGTGCACTCCGGGTTACCCGCGGAGCTCGGCAAAGGAAATCTTGGGCTGGCTCGGCAGTTGGGAGCAAGGAGAGGCACCTCCCACCCTCAGCGCTCACCCCCGCCTACACCCTGGGCGGGCCAAAGTGTCACGTTTGCAGTTGCTCGGGAAGGATCCAGCCGCTCTCCGGAGAAGAGACGAGTTGGTTTCTGCTGCCTGTAAGGGGAGCTATGACTAGGGGGCATGTTGCTTGTTAAGCAGCACCCCGCCGGGATCCAACTGCGCTAGTTAGCTCTCCCGGTCACCTGAAGCAATCGCCGGGCCGCCCGTTTCCGGTACAGACCAGCCAGCTCTCCCCAGGAATCTCATCTGAACAGGTATCTGTCCTCTAAAGGGAGGGAGGCTGCAGCTACCTAAACGGGTCCTGCACTCTGTGCAACCCATCTTTTCCTCTTACTGTGCCACTGATGCTCTTGATCTTTATGTCTTTCCTTTCTCCTTCCAATCCCTGTCATCAGAACCATGGGGCATCCCCCGCTGGAGTTCAGCGACTGCTACCTGGACAGTCCTGATTTCCGCGAGAGGCTCAAGTGTTATGAGCAGGAATTGGAGAGGACCAATAAATTCATCAAGGATGTGATCAAAGACGGCAACGCGCTTATCAGCGCAATGAGAAGTAAGTGGAAGACTTCGTTGAGCAGTTTCCGTGAGCCGGTGGTTCTGGCCTTTGGAGATCTTCCACACCCCAGCCCAAGTGTCTGAGGCTCATGGTTTTCCGGATATTTTGGAAGTGGGGTCAGTAGAAGTGGAAGTTGGTGGCTACAACTAGAATTGGGGTTTTCCCCTTTAGTGGTTTTGGTTTTATAAGACAGATCTGTAGCTGAGGGACTGTCTTGTTCAGCAGCTATCCTTTCTTGTCAGACTCCTGTTCTAAAGGGACAGGCCACTTGTATTCTTAGACATGTTTATACCCATGTATGAGAGGGATATCTAAGCTGATCAAGGAACTGCCACACAACCTCCTAAAGAATTGGGGATTCAGGCCAGCAGCTTGAGTCAGGGTTTTGTTCCTGCTTGGCTTCTGTTTGCTGCAGATAAATATGGGGGTAGGGTCGCAAAGAGTCAGACACGACTGAGCGACTGAACTGAACTGAACTGAAAAAATTGCCAATGGCAAGTTATTTTCTAAGGAAAGCACCTTTGCTCTTTAAGTTACTGAGTTATGGTTGTGTTCAAGGTTGGTCTAAGTTCAGAATTATTAAATGACCTCACATACCACTGAATTCCCCTCGCAGGTGGAACAAAGACCTGCCTAGTCCCTATTAGGAGGAGCCCAGATCCCTGGGAGTATAGAGAGCTCAGGTTGGGAGTCACCAGGTTGAAGGAACCTCACCTAGCTTGGCTTTCCAGGTCCTCAGAACTAAGAACTCTGGGATCCTCCCCTGCTTCCCCACTGTGTATAGATTTTTTATTTCTGCTAGTTGGCAGAAGGTTTGGAGTAAGAGAAAGAATAATAAACATCCCCAACAAGAGTGCAGGCAGATCAATCCATTGTGCCAAAGTATATACCCAGAAGAATGGAAGATAGGGAATGGGTGGTGATAATCCATTTTTTCTTTTCTTGGTTGAAGGATGATTATGAAAAATAAAGTCAAAGTCACTGGCAAATATATTCTGTATACCTGTAATATATTTTTTTCTGAGTGGATTTATCCCACAAATAGTGTGTCTGGTCCAGCGTGGGGACCTTCTTAAGGCAAATACAGCCAACCAAGAGCAAGGAGAAAGACTTGGGAGCCACAGTGCAGTGGTTTTTGTGATTTGCCCCTTGGAGTCTGGGCTTTCCGTGTGTATGTTGTCTGCCTACTTTGGTCATAAGTGTTGCAAGTTCCTACTTGTTGTTTCATTGAATTGGATCATGTGATGGTGTGTCTTATTTTAGTCTGAACAAGAGTAAACTCTTGGTTGCATCTTAAAGATGGGGTACTTAAAATGCTGATCCGAAGAGACTTTAGCCCAGGGTTTGGGGTGTGTTGCGACTTAATAGACTTCATTGAGAGGTTAAAGATATGCTGGTTGTGCTAAAAAAGTAGTTAGAAAGGTGAAGGTTCCTGAAAGGAAAAGCGGGGAATGTTTGGATTTTTTTGTTTTGTTTTGTTTACTCGTTACAGTAAACTACTTAGTGCCATATTCATAGTTAAATGAAGCTCATCTAAGCCCCCAGAAGGGACTGGCTTTGTGAAGTGTAGGATAAGCTGAAAGTATTTGTGAAAATACAGTTAATAAAATGGTGGAGGAAGGGCAAAAGTTTTCTAGGCAAGTGGTAAGTTGCAGTTTTTATTCTTTCCTTTTGGGGGATTAAAAGTGGTGAGAGTCAACAATTATTCAGGTTTAAACCTTTGCACATGGGCAGAAGATCCAAGAGTTATTTTGGCTCAAGGGGTTCTTGGTATTTATGGTGGTTTTCCTTTCTTGAGTATACACAGAAAGCCAAAAATAGGACAGTTAGGAAATAAAACCCAGCAGCTAACCCAGACTCCATTTCTTTTCTTTAAGTTACATGATTCTAAAAACATGATTTGCTAGAGGCAAAGACAGGATGTTTCCCACTGTCTTGACCACAGTAATGTTTATACTCCCACTCTGCTTCCTCAAAATGGGCTAGCTGGGCAACTTTTTCAAAGTGAGGTAGACTCAAAACAAAGGTATACTTTTGCTTTGTATGGAGGAAAAAGGAAGAGAGAACACTGGAATTAGATTAGAAGACCTGGGTTACAATCTTGGCTTCACTATTTTGGGATAGGAAGGCACATATCATATATTTCAGATAAAAAATGGGGGTAATTGTATGCACCTCACAGAGTTGCTTGAGGCTCAAAGGAGTTAATGGATTGTGAAAGTATTTTGTAAATGGAAATGGCTAAATATTTTAAGTTGTTGATAATACATCTTCAGGTTAATAATATACTGGCTGAATATACTTTTTGGTAGGTTTCTAAAGGGAAATCCATAAACAAAAGTAGATGGGAACATTTTTTTTTTCCTGTCATCTTGTTGGAAAATTCATTCCCTATATTGGCATGGCTCAGTGATTAATTTTGTATATGTGTGTGGATTCATTTTGTCATTTGGAATCTGGCATTAAAAGTAAAGAAGAATTATTGGCACTTTTTCATTTAATTTATTAAATTGACCATCAAATCAACTGGTTAGTATTTCTGGTAACCAATGAAACCTGGTGCTTCACGCTGCAAAAATCAGCTGCAGTTTTTGTTTAAGTTGTTAAGCTAGTTGGAACTTGATTTCCAGCTTCTGTTTGATTTTGTACAGAGCTCTAGATAAGGTTTTAGTCACAGCTGTGTGTGATAATTAGTTTATTAAATAGGGATTCTATTTGAATATCTAGATTTTCTTAGATCTGTGCTCAGAGGTAATTGATGTTATGAATGGTATTCAGTATGTCTTCTTTGGGAAAGTGACTGATTTGCTCCCTCCCCTTAAATGTGATCTAGTCATAATCGTTGGAGTAAAAAATGGTGATTATAATTTAAATCAATGACAAATAAAAGCATTGGCACTCTGAAAGGTGAATACATTGCCCATTTTTCTTTTTGTTCTATTTTAAAAAATATTTATTTATTTGGTTGCATTGGGCATGTGCAATCTTTTGTTGTGGCTTGCAGGCTGCCCCATGGCATGTGGAATCCTAGTTCCCCCACCAGGGATTGAACACATGTCCCCTGCATTGCAAGGTGGATTCTTAACCACTGGACCACTAGGGAAGTCCCTGTTCTTTGTTTTTATATTGGCAGCTTTGGTCCTTGATGTTGTATGAATATTTTCTATGCACTTAGGCTAGGTATTTACAACAAGTGAACATGATACACCTAATAAATGTTATATAATTCAGTGAACATGTATCATTCATTCAGTAAATACTCATTCATATATTAAATTCAAGCCATTGTTCTCAGGGTTGTTACAAATGTTACAGAGAAAATCACAGATGGGATCCTGCCCTCAGGGAGGTCCTAGATTGGTAGGGGAGATAAGATATGTGTAGAGATCACTGAAGTATAAGGTAGTAGATATGGATCAGAGCCATAGAGTGGGACAGGTGGATACCATGGTATACAACATGATGGAGAGGTCATTTCCCTGTGGAAGGATAAGTGAAAGCAAAGGAGAAAGTAGCATTGTAGTTGGGGAGAATTGACTTGTCACTTATTTAGCTGTTCCTATATGTTGTTGTCGTTCAGTTGCTCGGTCGTTTCCTACTCTTTGCGACCTCATGGACTGCAGCAGACCAGGCTTCCCTGTCCTTCACCATCTCCTGGAGCTTGCTCAAACTTGTGTTCACTGAATCAGTGATGCCATCCAACCATCTCGTTTTCTGTCATCCCCTTCTCCTGCCTTCAATCTTTCCCAGTATCAGGGTCTTTTCCAATGAGTTGGCTCTTTGCATCAGGTGGCCAAAGTATTGGAGCTTCAGCTTCAGCATCCATCCTTCCGATGAATATTTCCTTTAGTATTGACTGGTTTCATCTCCTTGCAGCCCAAGGGACTCTCAAGAGTCTTCTCCAACAGCACAGTTCAAAATAATCAATTCTTTGGTGCTCAGCCTTCTTTATGGTCCAACTCTCACATCCATACATGACTACTGGAAAAAACATAACTTTGACTATATGGACCTTTGTCAACAAAGTAATGTCTCTGCTTTTTAATGTTCCTGTATGCCAAGAATTAAAATTTATAATAGACTTATGAGGCAGGGATTATTATTTCCACTCTTTGTGTGAGAAAACTGAAGTTCAGAGGAATTAAGTAACTTTTCTCAGTTGATAAGGGCAGGAGTCTGAATTAGAGCCCAGATCTGACTCTGAGGGCCCTGCATTGCACTATATTCAGGACCGGGAATTACATGTAGTAGGAATGACATAGAGAATGTAAAGGGATAGCAAATAATTCAGGTCATCTGGGTTATATGGTGCAAGAAGAGAAGTTTGGGAGATGACCTTGGAATGGAAGGTTGAGGGCCTTGACTATGCATGACCTGTTAAGTACTTTAGGCTTTTCTTTACAGGCAGAGAGTATTAAAAACATTTTTGGTAGCACAGAGGCATGGTCTGAACTGTGTTTTAGGAAGATTCATCTGCGAGTGATAGAAGATGTTCCAATTTTAAACAAATATTTGTGACTTTTCTGCAGATTATTAGGAACTTTAAATTTTCTTTGATATAGCTCAAGGGTCAGCAGACCTCTTCTGTAAAGGGCAATATTTTAGGCTTTGAGGGCATGTAGTGTCTGTGGCAATTACTTAATTGCCATTGTTGCGAGAAAGCAGCTATAGATAATATGCACATGAAATGAGAGTGGCTATGTTCTAATAAAACTTTATTTATTGACATTGAAAAGTAAATTTCCCATAATTTTCATGTCACAAAATATTATCTTCCTTTGAATTTTTCAGCTGTTTAAAAATATAAAAACCATTTTCACCTTAGCTAGAGCAGGGGCATACAGAAATAGCTATGGGTTGGGTTTGATTCAGTGGTTGTAGTTTGCAGAACCTTAATATGACTAGTTAACCTAAATGGACTTTTTTATTGGTAAGGCCGTGAATATAGTTATTGGTAAAACATAATGCCATATTTAATATTTTCCATTAATTTATTTAGTTTATTTTACTTTGGTGTGCTGTTAATTATGCCTGGACTGGATTCAGGGTTCACAGGTCCCAGTGCTGTCTCCATGGCCAAAGAGAAAACAGAAAAGTATGAAGCTATTGGAAGTGGGTTAATAGGACTGGAGTGATTGGGGTAAAATACAGCAGCTTCATCTCATTACAAAAGCCTTCACTTTCTTTAAAACTGTGGTAGCGAAATGAAATGTATTTACAGCCTGGATTCAATCAGGTTGCAATTCCTGAGCTAGATGATCTACTTCTAACAGTCTAGGAGTATTGGAAATGGGCTAGGAAAATGAAAAGTGATAGTCTCCAGAAAGAGATTTCTCTGGGGAAGCACCACTAGACACTGCAAATGGAGAGAGGCAGAATGATGGTATAGTGGGAAAAAGCCCTAGATGTGATGGGTATGGTGATGGTTCTGCTACTAATAGGATCTGTGACCTTGGTAAGTCTTTTTGCTGGGGTTCTTGGTCTGCAGCTTTACATAAGTGAGGATGGATAGGGGATATATAAGCCCATTTTCAGATCTAACATTCCATGACTTTTTCATTGCATATTATAATTTAATCATTTGGGAAGGGAATGAGTAAGTTAATTATAGGATCTTATTTTATACCTACATACATTTTCACATTATATTAGTGTACTGACAGTATTTAATTAAATACAAAAAATTTAACAAAAATTTAAAGTAATCTTTCAAAAACCAAGGATAACGTACTTTATATGTATAAAACAGATGTTAGAAAAAAGAATTATATCATTAAGCTCACTCATATACATGCACAAACCACAAATACATAGGCTGTCTTGGACTAATGGAAACTTATGTTTTAAAAGAATGCAAAAATGTCACTTTCTTACATTCTGTACTTTTAAAGATAAAGAGTTTTAGATGTTTACATTAAGGTGACCTTTTGGGGTACCTGTTCAGCTCTTGCTTTGGCAACTGGGACACCTATTTGGTAAATTTTTGTTTTCCTGAAAGGGTGGGTCAGTTCCATCTTTGAGGCAAATTTCATATTGAATATACTTTATGGAACCATCTCTAGCTTTACACACAGAGAACCTGGGTGCTGGTTCCAACTGTGCCACCTCCTAGCTATATGACTCTGAGTAAGTCTTTAGTTTCATGAACTTGAGTTTTCCCATTTCTAAAATTAGAGGTTTTGTCAGTGAGCTTTAGGGCTCCTCCTGGTTTCCTCATTCGGTTTTCTGGGCTGCCACTGTATTGCACAGTCAGGCAACCTAAATTGATTCCATTGTAAACTTTGGAGCAAATTCGCCTTTCCTCTGAGAGAACGGACAAAAGGAAAATCGAACTGATATGTTCGATGTGAATAAATGACATGAATCATGCTAGCCTATTTGATTATCCTCTTGATGAATGCTTCTTGAGAGGTCCCAACCCGGTGCCTTTCAGTTCTGTCCTGAATAGATCTATACTGAGGGAGACCAAAGCTTTTAATCCCTTTGGAGTGGGTGTAGTGCTATATGGTGTGCAGGGAGGAGTTGAGGATGTAATATATACATTCTCAGTCAGCAGATATCCTGTCATTATCCTGGTGATAGTTAATCAGTGCCTTGGAGGACATGTTACAGTCGCCTCTGTATCTGCAAGTTTTGCCTCTCTGGATTCAACCAACTGGAGATAGAAAATATTTGGAAAAAATTCCAGAAAGTTCCCCAAAGCAAAACTTGATTTGCCACATGCTAGCAACTATTTACATAGCATTTACATGAGATATTATAAGTAATAGGAGGATGTGGGTAGATTATATGTAAATACTACACCATTGTACATAGAGACTTGAATGTTTTGTATCCACCGGGGTTCTGGAACCAATTTCCCACAGATACTGAGGGAAGGACTGTATTTTAGATATTCTGAAGAGTAGCTCAGATCAATGTAATGAGTATTTTATATGGTATTGCTCTTAGTAGGTATGAAGCAAAGTCAAATGGAATTTGTGGGAGGCAGTATTACTATATGCATAGAAGGCCCTTGGAAGACCAGATTCCAAAGTAGCCAGACGAGTGCTGTGGGGACTAGGGTGCAAAAGTGAACTGAGCCAGCCTTTCAGTGTGTGACCATTTACAAGAAGCGGTTTTTTAAAAATGGATGGTGACTGGTACAGGGAAGATTATGCCTTGATTTGCTTATTAAGAAAAGTTTTTCAGAGTTTAAAGTGATGAAGGAAAATTACTTTTCAGCTTCATTTTTACAGCCTTGTTTTGTAAAGCATAATCCGAACCTTCTGCATAATTTGACATCTGTTTCTCTAATCAGTTACTATAGAAATTTCCTAAAAGTTCATAATGATCTGGAAAGATACATGCTTTTCCAGAGGAGTTTTCTGGAAATCTAGAGCTGAATTTTTCACCTCCTACCTCCATCGGGTGGAGGGCCCTCATGATGCTTTACTGGGCTTGTATCAAGTGCTATAGCCTTACACAATGTAAAGGTAATTAATTTTAATTCAAAAAGGATTTACGAAGCACCTACTCTGTGTCCGGCAACTGGGCAACTGTAGATACAATGGTGAATAAGGCTGATACGGGCTTTGCCCTCTTGCAGCATACATTAAACGTCTGATTACTCACATAATATAATTACAGTTGTGAGAAGAGCTATGAAGAAGTTCAGGATATGATATATATTCTATCACATGTTATAAAAGTGGATCATTGTAGGGGAAAAATGAGCTAGACCATGGGGATACAACTGTCCATAGCAAAAAAGAATAAACTGAGGGAAAGAATTAAGTCAAAGATATCTGCTCTATTGCTGTGGTAGTTAATGGTCCTAATAACGAGCAAGACTCTTTAAGTGAATGAAGAGTGCCGGTTAAACTCTCAATAGGGTGTAGTATATCTCATGGTGTCTTTGGTCACACTGCATGGCTTGTGGGATCTCAGTTCCCTGATCAGGGATTGAACCTCGGCCACAGCAGTGAAAGCATGGAATCCTAACCACTAAGCCACCAGGCAACTCCCCTCCTTCTCCTTTTATAATTATATTAAAAATGTTTTTTCAGTAAGTAACATATGAACATGGTAAAAATTTCAAAAGGTACAAAAGGGTAAACCTTTTTTTGTCTCCTGTGTCCCAGTTCCCCAGTTCTTCATACTAGAGGTAACAGCTGGCAATTTTTTGCTTACCTTTTGGAAAGACTTTTCCTAGTGCTTTTTTCAGCTTCCACATACTCAGGAATGTGTTCACTGTAGGCAAATTGTTAGTCATACTGGAGCAAGATTTCTTTAGGGTTGTACTTGGAGGGAATGGTAAATTAAAGATCTCATAAAATCAACTCCTCCATAAAAACAAAAAGGGCACTGGCAAAAATTGTTAAAATCAACTTTTTCAGAACTCTGTAAATGAACCAAAAGGCTCATGACAATCTGAAGAGTGTTTATTGATGGAAACACGTTGAGCCTTAGTAGCAGCAGATTTTGTGGCATTTTAACTTAACCCTGCCTCTCATTCCCTTTTCCAGAGCTTTGTGGTAACCTTGAAAACTAACAGCCCTTTGACCACAGTAGCTGTGGAAACCAGTAACCTTTTAACACCTTAGTGGGGAGACTGGGTTTGTAGTTCCTAAAAAACTCACAGACCTATAGTCTTGTCATTATCTAATATGACTTAAAGCTAGCTAGAGAAGCCTCATTCACACAGCTTCTCATTACTTTACCTGACTTAGAGCTACCTCAGTGGGAAAAGTTCTATCCCCAAAATGTTTAACATCTCAGGTGATTTAGACTAACTGAAACTAACTAGGGCAAACAAAAGCCTGGCCAAAAACATAAAAGGGGAATGAAACATATACTGGGGGCTTTGAAAAGATCTGACATATTCCTGGGATCTAGATGGCCACCTGCATGCCCTGGGCTGTGCATGTTCCTAGAAAAGACCTGAGAAAGCCTTTTAATAATTTCTCTCCTATGGCTGAACTTGAGGTAGTTATAAACTGTTTGGCTAAATGTTGAAGAAATGATCCAACATGCAACACAGAACACTTCAGAAAAAAGTAGAAGACTTAATGGTTCAAGACATTTAAGGAGATCCGTGAACAATTATTAGCTGGCCACTTATCTAACCAGGTAGAGATTTCAGGGGACACACTCCAAGGAATACAAACATTATAGAATCTGTCTAAGAAATATGTCTAAACAAACAGCGACAATGACAGTGACAAAAACAATAACAACAAAACCTGGGGGAAATCTGATTTCCAGAAGAACCATATTATATTGTGTCTAAACTTCTCATTTTCTACAAAAAATGATCAGATATGCAAAGATACAGAAAAGTATGGTCCATACATAGGAAAAAAGCTGTCACTAGAAACTGTCCCTGCTGAAGTCTAAATGTTGGAATTTAGACAAAAAAATAAAATCAGCTAATATGTGTGTTAGTCTCTCAGTCATGTCTGACTCTTTGTGACCCCACAGGCTCTAGTAACCTGCCAGGCTCCTATGTCCATGGAATTCTTCAGGCAAGAATACTGGAGTGGGTAGCCTGTTCCCTTTTCCAGGGGATCTTCCCGACCCAGGGATCAAACCCAGGTTGCCTGCATTGCAGGCAGATTCTTTATCATCTGAATCACCAGGGAAAGAACTAAAGGAAACCATGTCTAAAGATTTAAAGGAAAGCCTGAGAACAGTGTTTCACCAAAGAGACAAGGAAAGCCTGAGAACAGTGTTTCGCCAAAGAGACAAGGAAAGCCTGAGAACAGTGTTTTGCCAAAGAGACAAGGAAAGCCTGAGAACAGTGTTTCACTGAGGCAATATAAAGAGATGAAAATAATAAGGAAGAGTCAGATAAAAATTCTAGAGTTGAAAAATAAAATAGCTAAAATGAAAAATCCACTAGAGAGGTTCAACAGCGGATTTGAACTAGCAGAAGAGAGTCATAGAACTTGAAGATAATCTAGTCTGAGATTATCTAATCTAAGCAAAAGAAAGAAAAGATGAAAAGAAAATGAACAGAACCCCAGAAATTATGTGACACCATCAAGTGTATCAACATAGGTGTAATGAAAATCCCAGAAGAAGATAGGAAAAAAACAGAAAGAATATTTGAAGAAATAATGGCCAAAACTTTCCAAATCTGATGAACAACACTAATATCCAGATCCAAGAAGCTAAAAAATCCCAAGTAGGATAAACTCAAGAATATCCATACCAAAGATACATTATAGTCAAATTGATGAAAACCAAAGGCAAAGAGAGAATCTTAAAAGAAGCAAGAGAAAACTAATGCATCAGTTGAAAAGCACCCTCAATAGGATTGAGAGCTGATTTCCCATCAGCAACCATGGAGATGGGAAGGCAGTGGCTTGGCATATTCAAAATGCTGAAAGAAAAATGATGTAAACTAAGAATTCTTTATCAAAACTATTCTTTTAAAATAAGGGAGAACATTCAGAAGAACATGTACTTCTGCTTTATTGACTATGCCAAAGCCTTTGACTGTGTGGATCACAATAAACTGGAAAATTCTTAAAGAGATGGGAATACCAGACCACCTTACCTGCCTCCTGAAAAATCTGTATGCAGGTCAAGAAGCAACAGTTAGAACCAGACATGGAACTACGGACTGGTTCCAAATTGGAAAGGAGTATGTCAAGGCTATCTATTGTCACCCTTCTAATTTAACTTCTATGCAGAGTACATCAGGAGAAATGCTGGGCTGGATGAAGGACAAGCTGGAATTAAGACTGCTGGGAGAAATATCAATAGCCTCAGATATGCAGATGACACCACCCTTATGGCAGAAAGCAAAGAGGAATGAAAGAGCCTCTTGATGAAACTGAAAGAGGAGAGTGAAAAGATGGCTTAAAACTCAACAATCAAAAAACTAAGATCATGGCATCTGGTCCCATCACTTCATGGCAAATAGATGGGGAAATAATGGAAACAGTAACGGACTTTATTGTCTTGGGCTCCAAAATCACTGCAGATGGTGACTGCAGCCATGAAATTAAAAGACACCTGCTACTTGGAAAAAAAGTTATGACAAACCTAGACAGCATAGTAAAAAGCAGAGACGTCACTTTGCCAACAAAGGTCCATATAGTCAAAGTTGTGGTTTTTAGTCATGTATGGATGTGAGAGTTGGACCATAAGGAATGCTGAATGATGAAGAATTGATGCTTTTGAACTGTGGTGTAGGAGAAGATTCTTGAGAGTCTCTTGGACTGCAAGGAGATCAAGCCAGTCCACCCTAAAGGAAATCAGTCCTAAATATTCATTGGAAGGACTGATGCTGAAGCTGAAACTCCAATACTTTGGCCACGATGCGAAGAACTAACTCATTAGAAAATACCATGATGCTGGGAAATATTGTAGGCAGGAAGAGAAGGGGATGACTTAGGGTGAGATGGTTGGATGGCATCACTGACTCAATGGACATGAGTTTGAGCAAACTCTGGGAGATGGTGAACGATGGTACAGTCTATGGGGTCGCAAAGAGTCGGACAGGACTGAGGGACTGAACTGAACTGAAGACATTCTCAGAATAACAGAAACCAAAACTGAGCTAGCAGGACTGCCTTACAGGAAATACTAATGGGAGTCCTTCAGGATGAGTTAAACAATGATGTATGGTAATATAAATTTGCACAAAATAGGAAGAGTATCAGTAAATGTAACTACATAGGTATATATGAAAGATGGTATAACTGTGTTTTTTTTTTTTTTAGTAACTCCTTTCTTCTCAATCTGGTTTAAATGACAACTGCATTGTGCAGTAGTTAGAAAACTTAATCAGCTTATAATATATAAAAATGCAACATGCACAAAGGAGGGGGATGAAACAATTATATTGTAGTAACATTTCTGTTGGGTTCCTCCCTGTAGCTCAGACGGTAAAGAATCTACTTGCAATGGGGGAGATCCTGGTTCGATCCCTGGGTGGGGAAGATCACCTGAAAAAGGGAATGGCAACCCACTACAGTATCCTTGCCTGGAGAATTCCATGGAGAGAGGAGCCTGGGGAGCTACAGTCCATGGGGTCACAGAGTCAGACATGACTGAGCGACTAACACTTACTTACTTAACATTTCTGTATGTTTTCTAAGTTAAGTTAAAATTAATCTAAACAATATTGTAATTTAAATTCTGAGATCAGTCACTTAGAAAATAAAAAAAATAATGAAAGTAGTAATGAGAATCAAAATAGTACAGTAGACAATATTTAACACAAAGTTAGTAATGGGAAAGTAGAGGAAAAAAGATGACATATAGAAAACAAACTAAATGGCAGACATAAATCTTATCAGTAAGATAAAATGTAAATGAAATGTACACTTTTAATAGAAAGGTACAGATTGGCAAAGTTGATAAACTGAACAAAAATGGATTAATTGATTGAAATACATGCTGCCTTTTAAGATACACATTTGTGTTCAAAGATACAAATAGGTGGAAAGAAAAAGGATGGAAAAATGTACCAGGCAAACAGTAACCAAAGAGAATTAGGATGACTATATAAACATCAGACAAAATATATTTAAAGACAAAATTTTCATGACATACAGACAAGACATTTTATAATGGTAAAACCATAAATATATCAAGAGAGTATCCATTATAAACATATGCACCTAACAACAGTGCCCCAAAATTCATGTAGCAAAAGTGGACAGAAGTGAAGGGAGAAAGAGATAGTCTAACAGTAATAGTTGGAGACTTTAATACTGTACTTTCAGTAATGGATATAACTACTAGATAGAGCTCAATGAGTAAATAGAGGAGTTGAACAACGCTATAAACCAAGTAGATCTTCTATAGACATCCGTAGAATACTCGTACAGCAGCAGAATACACATTTTTCTTAAGAGCACATGGAACGTTTTCCAACACAGACCGTCTGATAGGCCATAAAACTTGCCTGAATATATTTCTTTATACAAATTATGTTCTGTAGCCACAGTGGGATGAAATTACAAATCAAAAACAAGAAGATTTATGCAGTTCATAAATATGTGCAAATTAAATATCACACTCCTGAATAACCAGTTGGTCAAGGAAGCTATCACAAGGGAAATTAGAAAATATTTTGGAATGAATAAAAAATGAAAACTCAATGTGCCAAAACTGATGGGATGCAGCTAAAGCAGTGCTTAGGGGAAATTTTTATAGCTTTAAACAACTATATTAGGAAAGAAAAAAGATCATAATTCAATAACCTGACCATTAAGAAACTAGGAAAAAAACAAACAACTCTGAAAGCAAGTAGAAGGAAAGAAATGATAAAATTACAGCAGAACTAAATGAAATAAAGAATAGGAAAATCTCTTTTCTCTAAAACAGAAAATTTTAAAAATCAATAGTTGGTTTTTAAAAATAACAACACTGAGAAAACATTAACTAGACAAGAGAGAAAAGACTCAAATTATTAAAAGCATAAATGAAGGAGGAGACACTATTACCAAACTAAAAAAAAAATAAAAAGAACAAATGGGAATATTATAAATAACTGTATGCTAATAAATTATATAATTTAGATAGAATGGACAGATTTCTAGGAGGACCCAAACTACCAAAATTGACTCCACAATAAATGGAAAGTCTGTATAGACCTATAGCAACTGAAAATTAGTGGGTAGTATTTTGAATCAGTAATCAAAATACTGCCCACAAAGAAAAGCCCAGGCTTAGATGGCTTCACTGATGAATTTTTCCAACCATTTAAAGGAAAATTAATATCCCATCCTTCTCAAACTTCCAAAAGTTAGCAGTTTCTTAACACATTGTTTGAGGCCACTCTAATTAAGATACCAAAAACCAAAGACATCACAAATAAACTATTGACCTAATTCCCTTAAGAATATAGAAGCAGACTTGCCTGGTGGTCCAGTGGTTGAGAGTCCAGCTGCTGGTACAGGGAACATGGGCTGAGTCCCTGGTCCAGGAGGATTCCACATGCTGTGGGGCAACTGGGCCCAGGCACAATTACTGAGCCTGCACTCTAGGGCCTACCAGCTGCAATTACTGAGACTGTGTGCCACAGCTACTAAAGCTCTTGTGCCCTGGAGCCAATGCTCCACAACAAGAGGAGCCATAGCAATGAAAAGCCCACCCACCACAACAAAGAGTAGCCCCTGCTCACCACAATTAGAGAAAACTCGCATGCAGCAGTGAAGACCCAGTACAGTCAAAAATAAATAAATAAATATATTCAAAAGAATATAGATGCAGAAACCCTTAACAAAATACTAGCCAAACCAAATCCAGCAGCATATAAAAAGAATTATACATCATAAGCAAGTTAAATTTATTCCAGGAATGCAAAGTTAGTTTAATATCTGAAAATCTGTCAGTATAATAGTGTAATATTTATATCATACATAATAATTGGAATAAGGGGAAAACATTATTATATCAACAGATGCAGGTATTTTTAAAAGTCCACTACCTTATTATGCTAAAAACATTTAAATGAACTATGTATGTTAAGTGACTGGTTGTCTTGAGCTGAGAGAGAGGGTTAGGATTATTTTGACTACTAATGGGTAAAGGATTTCTTTTGGGGATTGTGAAATTTTTCTAAAATTAGATTGTGATGATAGTTGCACAACTCTGTGAACATACTAAAAACCACTTAATTGTACACTGTAATACATGAATTTTATGGTATGTGAGTCATATCTCAAAGCCATTTTTTTTTAAAGACTGTGCTTGGAGAAACAGAGGTCCTTGGCTTATGTACCTACATCTTCCTTTGGCTCTTCCTTATAGAACAAAAGACCTGGGAAGTTGTTTAGAAAGCTTCACATCCATTCTGTTAAGTTTATATCTAGAGAAAGGAAGCAAAGAGAGAGAACTGCCAGGGATCTAGAGCTCGAGTATGAATTGGGACCAGAATCAGGTTTTCTGGTTTCCCATTCCAAGACTCTTTCTGTACTGTACTCTAAAGTAGGTACATTGCATTAAACCTCTGGATGTTCTTTACTGGGGCTGGGGGTGCTTTTGTTTGAAGTGACTCACTTGGCAGTGAAGAACTGTGCTAGTGGAAAGTTTCCTCTCATTTTTTCCCCTCCATTATCATGGCTGTGATCAGGTGGTGTCCCTGTTGAGCAATCTAGCCCCAATTTAATTAGGGCCTGGTTATGTTTTCTTTTTGTCCCAGAAGAATGGCAGTATATTACATCTTGGTGGTGTGCCACCTGTCCCCTTTGTTTCCTGCTCCAAGAGCCTATACCAGCTGGTTGGGCAGTTCCAGAGGCCTCTTTTCTTTTCTGCTCATCTGTTGCCTTTTTACAGCAAATGCAGCTGCTTTTCATGTAGAATATAGTGTATATTGGAAAATGTGTGGCGTTACTAAAGGGTGACAAAGTTCTCCCCCCATGTTATTTTTATCCCTAGGCTGCATGGAATTTCTCACGAGAGGCAAGCAGTAGGCCCAGCCCTATAGTATCATATTAGGAATTTCAAGGCAGTTCTTTGCAAAAGGTTTTCATTTAAAGGACTTCCCAGAAGCAGGAGAGCCACATTTCAGCTTCCAACTCTCTTTCCAGAGTCAGGCTATTGTGGAAAGAGCCTTTCTCTGTGATTGAAAAAAATATGTATTATGCATGTGGCAGTTGACAGCTGGAGACTAATCCTGAACTCATCCATCCTGAATTCATTAGGTGGGGGGAGGAGGATGGATAACAAGCCATTGAGGTATTTTATAGCTGCCCCTTACAACTTTTGCTTAGAGCAGGAAAAAAAAAAAAAAACTGAAAAGAGAGTTCTTAAGAGAACGTCTCTGCTACCATTATCACTATACTGAATTTCTCTTGCTCTTAACATTGGAAATATTGATATCTTTCCATATTTGGTTTATCTGGAATGATTTGTCTTCTAGATTCTAAGCCCAGTGTTCCAGGGTTTGTGGAAGTGAATGTTCTGTTGTGGTACTAAATGGGAAAGCAGTTGGGTAACAACTCAGTCAGGGAGTATATGGCTGAATCAGCAGAATGAAAGGGGAGGGAAATCTGGGGTTTCTTGGCATTTTGTTTGCATTTCCTTTGTGAAAAGCAGATGCTGTGTAACTGTTCCCTTTTCTTTCTGATTAATGGGCAGTATCTTGCTGGAAATGGACTCATAGAATTCTAAGGGAATTAAGAGAACATTTCGTTTAACTCTTCCATATTTCAGATGAGGAAACAAACCTAAGAGGGGATGTTCATTGTCTAGGGTCACTGAGACAGTTAATCACAAACTCAGTATGGGAATCCAATAATCAGTCCCACTCTTGGGCTCTGTGCAGTGTCACTGTGCCTTTCGAAAACAGTCTCTACCCTTCACCAACCTCCTTTTTGCTGAGCCTGTGATTTTTTTTCAGAATCAGTTTCAGCTTGTGAAAGAAAAAATTATTTCCTCTTCACTGCTTCTTGCCAAGAATGCACCTCCAATGTTGATCTGAAGGCAGCCAAGCATTTCACAGACCTGCAAGAATGGAGTAGGGGAAGGTCAGGAAATCTGAAGTCACTGATGCACTTTTTCTGATTGGCCCTTGCTTAGTAGGAATTTGATGAAATGGAAGATGAAAAAACAGACCTTCTATGATAGAACATTTACCCCTAGATATGTGGAATTTAGAGAATCCAATTACAAATGAGGAAGAAGCAACTCTAATACAAATTGAGTTGAGATTTAGGATTGGTCATGTTCGTACTGGGCAACAGCAAGGCTGGGATCCATGAACATGATCTCACTCAGTTGACCAATTACCTGGATGTGGGCAATAGATATAGATATGGGCATAAGCTAATATTTGCAGAGCACTTTATAATGTACAAGGCACTTTCACATACATATTTAACTTAATCTGGGAAGAAAAGTGTTACTTCTGTTTTATAGATGAAGAAACTAAGGCTTAACAGAGTTTAAGAACTTTCATGCTGCTAGTCAGTAGTAGAATTAAGACTTAGATTTTCTGAATATTTGCACTGTTCCATTTTTATTTTATTTCCTTTAATAATGAAAGAATATAAGTGCTGTTCAGAGGAACATGTGGTTCAGAAAGTAGAGATATGAAGACGAGACATAGGGCTTTCTGTAGAGAAATGGGAGCAGCCATTTTCAGTACACACCTCTACAGGAAGTAGCCATTAGGATAGGCTTGTAAGCTGGAGAACAGCAGTAGATGAATGGTAGTGAATAGGACCAATAGACCAGAGCTTGTGGTAGAGTTTCTGGCGTCATCAAACTTGGGCTATTCTGTGAAGGTTCTTGTCGAGAATACTGTCTAGACCAAAGGAGAGGCCTTAAAAGGAGAATTCTCTGAGAATTCTCTGAACCATTCTCAGTGGAGGTGGTTAAAATGAATTAGGGAAGCTTCATACTGGATGAGAGAGAGGGTGATCCTAGGTTTTTTTGATTATATCTTTAGGGTGGAATATACACCTAAAATTGTAAATTAGTTAACAAGGAAGAAAAATAGGGACATATTTTAATAGGATGTTTGGTTTTTGATTCTGAAAGTTTCATAGGTGGTACAGACATTTTTTTAGCCCAAGTTATCTGTGAATATTGAATTTTGGGGCTAATACACATCTTGTTTAAAACTAGCTTAATTCTTATGTGAAGTTATTTGTTTAAACTGTTGCCATAAATAATAACATTTCATAAGAATAATAAAAGTATAACATCTTTCTTCATATTTTTCAGTTCACCAGACAGTTTGATCTCTACAACAACCCTGTGAACCAATCAAGCAGGGTACTGTTAATGTTCTTTTTATATAGATAAACTAACAAAGGGAAGATAATGGTTTCACAGTTTTATAGATGAGGAAATTGAAATTCAGAGTAGTTAAGTGATTTGCTTAGAGCTACTCAGCAGTGTGTGGCAAGTAAGATCAAAACCCAGATATTCTGGTTCCTAAGGGATGCAAATTTTCTACTATGTTCTGATGTATGCTCTGTAGAAAGGGGTCAGTATTTATACCTTACAGGATGTGTATGGGAAGTTTGTGTCTCTGGCCTTTCCTGTATGGTACATTCCTGTAATAGTTACCTTGTTGCAGGAAGGGAGAGCCCTTCCAGGGCCTGAGAGTGGACTCTTGCTTAACACTTGGAAATGAATTGTCTGAGGATGCAAATGTGCTGACAAAGCAAGAGACTTTATTGGGAAGGGGCGCCCTGGCAGAGAGCAGTAGGTTAAGGAAGCCCAGGAGACTACTCTGTCATGTGGCTCACAGTCTCAGGTTTTGTGGTGTTGAGATTAGTTTCTGGGTTGTCTCTGGCCAATCATTCTGACTCAGGGTCCTTTCTGGTGGCACATGCATCGCTCAGCCAATATAGATGGCAGCGAGGAGGATTCTGGGAGGTGGTAGGACACATGGCATCTCCTTTTGACCTTTCCTGAATTCTTCCAGTTGGTGGTGGCTTGTTAGTTCTGTGTTCCTTACCAGGACCTCTTGCCATGAAATAACTCACACAAATGGTTACTGTGGTACCTGGCCAGGGTGTGTGGTTTTAGTCAGTGTGTTCCTGTAACAGCTTCCCCTTGAGAGACTTCATACTCAGGATACTTCTTGGGAATTGGGGTGGAGGTTTCTTTCATCTATAACTACTTACAGCTGAGAGTTATTGTAGTCCTGCCTATTAGAGCAGAAGTCTCCCTCTACCTGATCTAAATCAAGGTATTCTGTGCCTGAAACCAGTTTTCACCCACGTAGTAACAGCAATTCAGCCAGAAACTGTTGGACCCTGTCAGAGATGAAAAAGATAGGGGCCAAACAGGAGGCCTAACAGGACAGTCATCACTGGGCCTAGAAAAGGAAGGCAACATTTGGAGTGAGGGATGCAGGATATGTGACTTTCTTCTGATTGGTTGGTGGTGAGGTAGCAGTGTGGTACTCCAGGAATCTTGCACTCAGCCTGGTTACCATACTCCACTTGGGTGGGGACTCCAGTTCTACAATGAAATAAAAGGCATTGCTATGGATATTCCTTGAATAGGAACCAGGACCTTGCCCCAAGGCTGTACCACCACTTTACTGCTCCTCCCCTGTTTCTGTATCCCGTCCCTTCCCTGACCAGCAGTGGTTTGAGTCTGCCCTTTGGAACTCAGGGAAGGTCAAGGATGCTGAACAAAGCCTATATCCTACAAACAAGAAACAGGGGACACAGAAAGGATTTGTACTGAAGAGTCCCAGAGTCCTGCTCAGTTTTAATTCAGGGAACTATGGCTCTGACAACTTACTGTCAAAATGGGGCATAGTGCTGCCTTCAGTTTGGAGAAGTATTTGAGTTCCAAGTCCTGGATGTGAGTCTTGTATGATTAAAACCTCAATCTCTTGGTGTACCATTTTATTGTAACAGACCCAATTAGAAGTAGTCAGAGGAGCGACAACTAGAATTTTAATAGACAAAATAAATAAATAAATAAATCTCATTTTCTTTTCAGAAGAATAAGCCTGAAATCCAGTCTGGACCTGGCATTTTGGGGGGACTTATAGCCAGGTAGCCAGTTGTTTAGTTTTATCTGCTGCTGCTGCTGCTTCTGCGTCTCTTCAGTCGTGTCTGACTCTGTGCGACCCCATAGTTGGCAGCCCACCAGGCTCCCCCGTCCCTGGGATTCTCCAGGCAAGAACACTGGAGTGGGTTGCCACGTCCTTCTCCAATGCATGAAAGTGAAAAGTGAAAGTGAAGTCGCTCAGTCATGGCCGACTCTTAGCGACCCCATGGACTGCAGCCTACCAGGCTTCTCCGTCCATGGGATTTTCCAGGCAAGAGTACTTACTGGAGTGGGGTGCCATTGCCTTCTCTGTTAGTTTTATCTAAGTAGGTTTTAACATTTAAAGTAGTATTGACGTACAGATAACAGGTGCTATTGGTAATCATACATGTCTCTTCTTTTTGTTAATGTATGATCTAAAGCAATTTCCTTGTCTAGAAATGTAATAAAGAAGAAATCTTTAGAAAGTAAGGTTGCAGTTACTGGCTGCCAGCAGACATTGTTTTGAGAATATCCAGGGACATCTGGTGGAATCCACAAGTCTGACACAGCTCAGAAAACTCAAGTTCCTGTAAAAAACTTGTCTGAATTATACTCATAATGTCACCTAGGTATTTCCTTGGACGTCTGAACCATAACTACTCCATTTTGACTTCAATTGTCCTTAGTAGCCAAGGCAGATGTCAACATTAACAATGTTAGTGTTTCTCTAGGTATGAGAAGATGCAAGAATTGGGACTCATAAAATCTCCTGAAAATATCTATGTGAAGGCCTGTTCTGCCAGTGTTTCCCAGAGCACAGAGTGCCTCATTCCTGATCTCCACCCTGAACTTCTTTCAGGGAGTGTTGCAGGTCAGAAGCTGCAGTGGCCATGGTCTAATCTTTGTAGAGGTAGATGGCAAGTGCCAGTTTCCAATTGGCAGGGCTTATTCATGGTCATAAATTTGATCATGGTTTGGGTGGTGCATTTCATGACCATTTCATCCCATGGTGCTGGGAATGCTCATTCTCAGGTCTGGCAAAGAATTTGCTGATAGGCCACTCAATGTGTTGTTACTGGATTAGGCCCTAAAACAGTATCCAAAATTCTCTGGACCACCTCTCTATATTAGCCTCTTATGTACGAGGAAAATAAGAGTGGGCTCTTGTCTAACATTCAGAAATGAATTGTCAAAGGTGACACATGGGCTGACAAAGCAAGAGACTTTATTGGAAAGGGGCACCCGGGTCGAGAGCAGTAGGGTAAGGAATCCCAGGAGAATTGCTCTGCCACATGGCTCGCAGTCTTGGGTTTTATGATGATGGGATTAGTTTCTGGCCAGTCATTTTGATTTATGGATCCTTCTTGGTGGTGCACACATTGTTCAGCCAAGATGGATCCCAGCGAGGAGGATTCTGGGACACATGGCATCTCTTTTTGACCTTTCCCAAATTCTTCCGTTTGGTGGTGGCTTGTTAGTTCTGTGTTCCTTACCAGGACCTCTTGTCATAAAATAACTCACACAAATGGTTACTATGGTGCCAGGGTGGGCGGTTTTAGTCAGTATGTTTCCCCTAACAATCTGATTCTTCCCGATGTCTGTCTCAGCTCTGACCTGGCTTTGCATCCAGCCTTCTGCTGTTCCTTGAACCTTTCCTCCTAACACCATCTCCAATGCAGCTCATTCTCTGTAAAACCCTCAGTGTTACCTGTTGCCAGCTGCCATTTCCTTCTCCCTACCTTTCAGAGACCTTGCCTTAATGTTCCTTGTTTTTATGTCTGGTTACCTGTCCTTACTCTGATGTGTCACCTGCCAACCTCCAAATTGTGATTTAAATTCTATTGGACCCTCTCATGCCACATGTTAGCCCCCTTTCAAAGGAGCTCAAAAATATTGGTGTGCTTTGGTGCTATTTAGGACCAATTCTTTTTCATTTCTCTTAACCCTGTGCCTTTAATCAGCTTCTGCTTCCCTGGCAGTATGGGAAAAATTGGCTTATTTCTTAGTCAGAGCCCATTATATAGATTTCTCTGACAGCAGGCAATTTTGCCCTAGTCCATATCTGGCATTGAGTGAAAGTCACTCAATTGTGTCCAACTCTTTGCAAACACATGGACTGTACAGTCCATGGAGTTCTCCAGGCCAGAATACTGGAATGAGTAGCCAGTCCCTTCTCCAGGAGATCTTCCCAACCCAGGGATCGAATCCAGGTCTCCACATTGCAGGTGGATTCTTTACCAGCTGAGCCACCAGAGAAGCCCATATCTGGCATTATTACCAAGGTGATTGCTATTGTTTTATCAAGTCTAACAAGTCCAGCAGGTCTTGCTGATTGAAGCATTGCAAGGAGGCACTTGCTTGGCAAGTCTCTCCAGAGAGAATTCTTTTCTTCTGTTAGTGGTCTCACCCTCAAGGAGTTAGTAGGCCCCTTCAGGACTGACTTTCTCAAAGTGTGGCCCTCCAGGAATTTCTGGGTGTTCTGAAGGCTGCTGGTCAGTTGTAGCTTTGATGTTTCTTATGGGATGTTATCTGAATTTCTGCATCAGGCCGGAATTACTAACATGATATTTAATAAAATCCATGTGTCCTCCCATTGGCACACCAGAGAAGGTATCTCTGATCTGTCCACTGGACCAGTGAAGGTTTTTATTTTCTAATGGTGATAAGTACAATTAAGTAGAATGGATACTCACAGGCCTTGTTTACTTTGAAGTATTTTATAGCCTCTAACTTTGAGAATAACTGATTGAGGAACCTTCTAGCCTTGCACCTTTGGTCTTTGTTCCTTCTCAGGAGTTCTGGGCAGAAGGGCAAGGGAAGAACAAAGAGTAACTTGATTTCTCAAAGAGGTCTCCTTGCTTAATTTGCCCTGAAGAAGGGTCAGCATGCTAGGGCCCATGAACCTAATTCTGCTCACCACCTGTTTCTGTAAATAGTCTGTTTTTTTTTTTTTTTTTAGATTTTTAAAAATTTTATTATTATTTTTTAAATATATATTTATTTCTTTTAATTGGAGGTTAACTACTTTACAGTATTGTATTGGTTTTGCCATACATCAACAATTATCTGCCACAGGTATACACGTGTTCAGTTCAGTTCATTTCAGTCTCTCAGTCGTGTCCAACTCTTTGCGACCCCATGAATCGTAGCACGCCAGACCTCCCTGTCCATCACCATCTCCCGGAGTTCACTCAGACTCAAGTCCATCGAGTCCGTGATGCCATCCAGCCATCTCATCCATGGTCGTCCCCTTCTCCTCTTGCCCCCAATACCTCCCAGCATCAGAGTCTTTTCCAACGAGTCAACTCTTCGCATGAGGTGGCCAAAGTACTGGAGTTTCAGCTTTAGCATCATTCCTTCCAAAGAAATCTCAGAGTTGATCTCCTTCAGAATGGACTGGTTGGATCTTCTTGCAGTCCAAGGGACTCTCAAGAGTCTTCTCCACACCACAGTTCAAAATCATCAATTCTTTGGTGCTCAGCCTTCTTCACAGTCCAACTCTCACATCCATACATGACCACAGGAAAAACCATAGCCTTGACTAGACGTACCTTAGTCGGCAAAGTAATGTCTCTACTTTTGAATATACTATCTATGTTGGTCATAACTTTTCTTCCAAGGAGTAAGCGTCTTTTAATTTCATGGCTGCATTTACCATCTGCAGTGATTTTGGAGCCCCCCAAAATAAAGTCTGACACTGTTTGGTGTTTTTCTTAACATTTTATCAGCATGTAGCCACACTTACTTGTTTACATATTGTCTACAGCTGCTTTTCCTCTAGAATGGCAGAGTTGAGGGCCATTATATTTCTCAAAGACTAAATTAAGCTGTGAATTTATTGGCTATTGTTGGATAGGGCAGGACATTGAGTTTGTTGAGTGTTTCCTGGACCTTCTTATTGTTCTCCATCTTGAGCTGAGTATGTGAAGAGAGATATGCAGGAAAGTGGTTTTGGAAATAGTCTACTTCCTCATAAATAATGAAGATTTTTAGAATCCATATGATGCTACTAGGTATTTTCTTGTTTGAATGGGCAAAATCTCCATTATCAGTGATGCATTCCTAGTACCTACCCCAGGGCCTGACACAATTTCAGCTCTGGTATCAATAAGCTATCATCCAGGGGTTCTGTTTTTCCCAGTGGCCAATTAGAAACATACTACTTCTCCAGTGTAGAAACAGTTTGCTCTTTTTGATTGTCTGTTGTTATTTCATCATGAACCCCTATTTCTTTCCCATTATAGACAGTCATTGGATTTTTTACAAAGGCCCTGCATAGTTTGTATACATTTATTGATTTTGAATTTTAAACTGGTCTATTAAATATTAAGCCCCAAGGTATATGATGTATGTGTGTGTTAGTAGCTCAGTTGTGTTGACCATTTGTGACTCCATAAACTGTAGCCCACCAGGTTCCTGTGTCCATGGAATTCTCCAGGCAAGAATACTGGAGTGAGTAGCCATTCCCTTCTTCAGGAGAACTTCCAGACCTGGGGACTGAACCCAGGTCTCCTGCATTGCAGGCAGATTCTTTACCGTCTTGAGCCACCAGGGAAGCTCAAGGTATATGAAAGTGGAAGTGAAAGCACTCAGTCGTGTCTGAGTCTTGGTGGCCCCATGGACTATACTCCATGGAATTCTCCAGGCCAGAATTCTGGAGTGGGTAGCCTTTCCCTTCTCCAGGGGATCTTCCCCACCCAGGGATCGAACTCAGGTCTCCTGCATTGTAGGAAGATTCTTTACTAGCTGAGCCACAAGAGAAGCCCAGTATATGGTACAACTAAATAATATATAAATAATGTATGGCTCTGCTGGAAGGGAAACCCATGATTTCTGATGTATTATTTATCGTAAGAGATAAATTAGATGACAGGAATCTCCTTCTCTCTCTGACAAATTTGGCAACTGCTGGTTCATTAAAGGGGCTAGACCAGCATTTCCCTTTGTAGTTAACAATGATGTAATATACCAAATAGTGAAGGTGACAGGACAGGAACCACAAAAATCAGAACAGGGCATATTGCCTAGTCAGACTTTTTCCACTGGTCAGATAATATTTCACTGAGGTCTAAAGAAATGAAATGTCATGAACAGGAGTACCTCTCAGCTTCCATGGTGCTTATTCATTCCTTGTGATTGATTGGTATGATTATGGTATTTTGCTGTGATTATTCTGATATGATTTAAAAGGAATTTTTAAAATGTGACAGTTGGTGGATGCAATTTCATATTATTGGTGGTACTTTACTAAAATGGACCAATTAGGCATCTAAAACCTGGTTGTATAGACTAACCTATATTTTATTCTCCTATATAAATAGGGCAAAGAGAATAAGAGCTATAGTGTTGGGGTGGGGGTCTGGGAGTTCATGGAGTCCACTGGAGTGGGAGTGCTTTGTTTTCCAGGCATCAAAACCAACCAATATAGGTAAGAGCTAGAGAAGGAATTAGATTGTTGCCTTGGTGATGTTTTTCATCATTAATTTCTGTCCTTTGGGAACACTAGAAACTAGTTTGTTAGGGAAAATATAACTTTTGGACCCGAGGGCTTTATAATTAACTCTTCTTTTAAAAAAAAAATCTCACATAAATTTCATTTGGGACTAAGTGGTCAAAGATACAGTTTTGGCTGAAGTTATGGTATTGAGATTAGGTATTTCAGCATATTCTCTATCTAGGAAAGAGAGCTAGCTCATCTGGTTGCTCTTATGGGAATAAGTGTTGTCACTGAAAGAACACAGACCTATGTTTGTATTCCATATCTGCCATGGACTAGTTGGGTGACATTGGGCAAGCTACCAACCTCTTAAAGTATCAGTTTCCTCAACTGTAAATGGAGATAGTAATACCAACATTGGGTCATTAAGTGTATTAATAAAATAACATTTAAAAGTAGCATGCCTTTAATAAATGTTAGTCTCTGTTAGGTAGGAATTTTCTTAAAAAACATATTTTTTATTGAAGTGTAGTTGATTTACAATATCATGTTAGTTTCAGGTGAAAAACACAGCAACTCAGTTTTGTACACACACACACACACATATTCCTTTTCAGATTTTTTTCCTTATATGTTATTGCAAAATATTGAGTATAGTTATCTGTGTTATACAGTTAAAAAACATTTATGGCTTTACTTGTGGCATGAATAAACTTTAATTTAATTAGCAACTTGGTTCGAGTTTGGATATGGGCCATTTCTCCAGAATTCAAGAACATGTTTTACAAAGAGAAGAGCAAAGAATGTGAGTCATATTGCTTTCTGTCATACAGCTCTGCAGTTACTCTAGTGACAGTAAAGTAGGGACTGATCAGAAAACCTTCTAGGCTGGCTTATAAAAGCAACTTCATTCACAAACAAAGTATGGGTATGCCTGGCTTTGGTCTCTTTTTCTATAATAACCATTTGAGTAAGATTAACATTGTTATTTGTAGTACCCTTGAGTGTGATGTTATATAATACCTTTGCTTTGATTCTACTGGCACTGAGAAAAAGAACACTTGGTAGGTCTGGTCAAAGTGCCTAATCCTTAGTATTCTCTAGATGTTTTATTTGAATTGAATAGTGATACCTTATTTTACAGCAGATGAATTGAGACACAGAACAGTTAAATAGCTTATCCAGGAATTAACACACAGAGACTGTGGCCTTGTCCATATGGGACCTGGTTTCCTTCCCTGGTTTCTTAACACAAATCCTTCTGTTTATAGCCTATCTTTCCTCTTGCTCAAAGCATATTTTGCAGTATAAAGATTTTCTTCCCCTTTCCAGCTGGTGATTTGCTTTTACCTAAATTAGGGGAGTGGGTTAAAAATGCAGTCAGAGTACATATGGCTATTCAAATGTTTTATATAGGATTTTGCAGTTGAAATCACAACAAATAGGGACAACTCTTTTTGTCTGTTTCATCAGAGCTGAGGTTGAACAAAGGGTCTTGGGCGGGGCTGTGGAAAAGGATGGCTGGTCATGGCATAGATTTTTTATAGACAGATGGTGTTGGCTTGGAAGAAAAACAAACAGTGGTGTGTGTGGGGGGTTATAGAGAGTATATCTCCTCCTACAGCCTGAATCTTTGAATCTGATTACATTCCCCAGGGACTTTGCATTGATTTACTTAAAGTTGCTTATTCTGATAGAGAAAGTCATAGGAGGAAGGCTAATGTACATTAATGGAGCTGTGTGTAGAAATCCTCTCTTTCAATATGCAGATATCCTCTGTCTCTAGAAAGCTGGCCTCTGTTTGAACTTATCACTATGCTCCAGTTGTTGCAGAAGTAATTTAGAAGCCCCAGAAGAAATATGTTAACAAGGTCTATTACACACCAGGCTTAAGTTGGAGAGGAATAGTTTCACATTTAATGACAGACTGTTTGGCCTGTTTGTCTTTCCTCTCCCTTTACTTCCCGTCTGATGTTGAGTCATTGCAACAGCTCTTTATGATTGTAGGGAGCCTTGGCCAAGGAGGGAATGGAACCCAGGCATTTTGATTTCTGATCTGACATCTGGACTACCTTCAGAATGCTCCTGGAACTTGTATAAATGAAGAAATGCTTTTAGGATTGAGGTGAAGTGAAGTGAAGTCGCTCAGTCGTGTCCGACTCTTTGCGACCCCATGGACTGTAGCATACTACGCTCCTCCGTCCATGAGATTTTCCAGGCAAGAGTACTGGAGTGGGTTGCCATTTCCTTCTCCAGAGGATCTTCCTGACTCAGGGATCGAACCCAGGTCTCCCACACTGTAGGCAGACGCTATACCATCTAAGCCACCAGGGAAGTTCAAGCTTTTAGGATTAATACTAGACAAAAAATTAAACACTTCTATATGAAAAGCCAGCCTTAGTTGCTTAGCTGTTTTCTTTCCCTTTCAGGTCCCAAGTATACAGCTGAGATGGGCTTATTATCTTTCTTTCATATACTGTTTTAGACAAATTCTTCTCTGTTCATAGAAGTTCCTTCTGATTATCAGTACTCCTTATGAGGTCAGGAAAGAGGTATGTTTAATAGAGTCTGATGAATAATTTAATATTGTTTCTAATTATGGTAAAACATATATAACATAAAATTTACCAGTGTAAACATTTTAAGGGTTCAATTCAGTGGTTTTAAATAAATTCATATTGTGCAACCATGACCGCCATCCATCTCCAAACTAATTTCATCTTTCAAACCTGAAAGTCTATCCTATTAAATAATATTTCCCATTTTCCTTTGCCTCAGCTCCTGGTAACCATCATTCTGCTTTCTGTCTCTGAATTTGACTCTTCTAGGTACTCCATATTATGGACTCACACTATTTGTCTTTTTGTGACTGGCTTATTTCACTTAGCACAGTGTCCTTAAGGGTTTATTCGTGTTGTAACATGTATCAGAATTCCCTTTCTTTTTTAAAACTGAAGAATAATTGACTTACAATATATTACTTTCAGATATACAGCATAATTATTCAATATTTTTTACACATTACAAAATGATCACCATAATAAGTCTAGTTGCAGTCTGTCACAATACAAAGTTTTCACAATGCTATTGACCATATTCCCTATGCCAAATAGTAATTACTTATCTGTGATTTATTTTATAAGTGAAACTTTCTGCTTCTTAATTTCCCTCACCTATTTCACTCATCCTCCCCACCCCACTCTTCTGTCACCTGCCAGTTTGCTCCATGTATCTATTAATCTTTTGTGTTGTTTTATTATGTTCATTAGTTTTATTTTTGAGATTCCAACTGTAAGGGAAATCATGTGGTGTTTGTCTTTCTCTGCTTGATTTATTCCACTTAGTATAATACCCTCTAGGACCATCCATGTTGTTGCAAATGGCAAAATTTCATTCATATTTATGACTGAGTAATGCTCCACTGTATGTATTTATGGATGTATGTTGTTCAGTCGTTCAATCATGTCCGACTCTTTGCAACCCCATGGACTGTAGCATGTATGTAGCATGTGTGTATGGATGGATAAAGATATCTTCTTTATCCATTTGTCTGTTGATTGGCACTTGGGTTGCTTCCATGTCTTGGCTATTGTAAATAATGCTGCAATAAAGATATCTTCTTTATCCATTTGTCTGTTGATCAGCACTTGGGTTGCTTCCATGTCTTGGCTATTGTAAATAATGCTGCAATAAATATAGGCATGCATATAGCTTTTTAAAAAAATAAATTTATTCATTTTAATTGGAGGCTAATTACTTTTCAATATAGTAGTGGTTTTGCCATACATTGACATGAATCAGCCACAGGTGTACATGTGTTCCCCATCCTGGATCCCTCTCCAACCTCCCTCCCCACCCCATCCCTCTGGGTCATCCCACTGCACCAGCCCCAAGCACCTTGTCCTAAGCATCGAACCTGGGCTGGCGATCCATTTCACATATGATAATATACATGTTTCAATGCCATTCTCTCAAATCATCAAACCCTCGCCCTCTCCCACAGAGTCCAAAAGACTGTTCTACACATCTGCCTCTTTTGCTGTCTCGCATTTAGGGTTATCGTTACTATCTTTCTAAATTCCGTATATATGCATTAGTATGCTGTATTGGTGTTTTTCTTTCTGGCTTACTTCACTCTGTATAAGAGGCTCCAGTTTCATCCACCTCATTAGAACTGATTCAAATGTATTCTTTTTAATGGCTGAGTAATATTCCATTGTGTATATGTACCACAGCTTTCTTATCCATTCGTCTGCTGATGGACATCTAGGTTGCTTCCATGTCCTGTCTATTATAAACAGTGCTGCAGTGAACATTGGGGTACATGTATCTCTTTCAATTCTGGTTTCTTCAGTGTGTATACCCAGCGGTGGGATTGCTGGGTCATATGGCAGTTCTATTTGCAGATTTTTAAGGAATCTCCACACTGTTCTCCATAGTGGCTGTACTAGTTTGCATTCCCGCCAACACTGTAAGAGGGTTCCCTTTTCTCCAAACCTTCTCCAGCATTTTTTGTTTGTAGACTTTTGGATTGCAGCCATTCTGACTGGCTTGAAATGGTACCTCATTGTGGTTTTGATTTGCATTTCTGTGATAAAGGGTGGTGTTGAGCATCTTCTCATGTGTTTGTTAGCCATCTGTATGTCTTCTTTGCAGAAATGTCTATTTAGTTCTTTGGCCCAGTTTTTGACTAGGTCATTTATTTTTCTGGAATTGAGCTGCAGGAGTTGCTTGTATATTTGAGATTAAATCTTTGTCAATTGCTTCGTTAGCTTTTATTTTCTCCCATTCTGAAGGCTATCTTTTCACCTTGCTTATAGTTTCCTTCATTGTGCAGAAGATTTTAAGTTTAATTAGGTCCAATTTGTTTTTCTTTTATTTCCATTACTCTGGGAGGTGGGCCATAGAGGATCCTGCTGTGATTTATGTTGGAGAGTGTTTTGCCTATGTTTTCCTCTAGGAGTTTTATAGTTTCTGCTCTTACATTTAGATCTTTAATCCATTTTGAGTTTATTTGTGAGTATGGTGTCAGAAAGTGTTCTAGTTTCATTCTTTTACAAGTGGTTAACCAGTTTTCCCAGCACCACTTGTTAAAGAGATTGTCTTTTCACCATTGTATATTCTTGCTTCCTTTGTCAAAGATAAGGTGTGTGGATTTATCTCTGGGCTTTCTATTTTGTTCCATTGATCTATATTTCTGTCTTTGTGCCAGTACCTTACTGTCTTGATGACTGTAGCTTTATAGTAGAGCCTGAAGTCAGGCAGGTTGATTCCTCCAGTTCCGTTCTTCTTTCTCAAGATTGCTTTGGCTATTCAAGGTTTTTTGTATTTCCATACAAACTGTGAAATTATTTGTTCTAGTTCTGTGAAAAATACCATTGATAGCTTGATAGGGATTGCATTGAATCTATAGATTGCTTTGGGTAGTATACTCATCTTCCAATCCATGAACATGGTCTATTTCTCCATCTACTAGTGTCTTCTTTGATTTCTTTCATCAGTGTTTTATAGTTTTCTATATATAGGTCTTTTGTTTCTTTAGGTAGATATATTCCTAAGTCTTTTATTCTTTTCATTGCAATGGTGAATGGAATTGTTTCCTTAATTTCTGTTTTCTCATTGTTAGTGTATAGGAATGCAAGGGATTTCTGTGTGTTAATTTTATGTCCTGCAACTTTACTATATTCATTGATTAGCTCTAATAATTTTCTGGTGGAGTCTTTAGGGTTTTCTATGTAGAGGATCATGTCATCTGCAAACAGTGAGAGTTTTACTTCTTCTTTTCCAATCTGGCTTCCTTTTTTTTTCTTTTTCTGGCCTGATTGCTGTGGCCAAAACTTCCAAAACTATGTTGAACAGTAGTGTTGAGAGTGGGCACCCTTGTCTTCTTCCTGACTTTAAGGGAAATGCTTTCAATTTTTCACCATTGAGGATAATGTTTGCTGTAGGTTTGTCATATATAGCTTTTATTATGTTGAGGTATGTTCCTTCTATTCCTGCTTTCTGGAGGGTTTTTATCATAAATGGATGTTGAATTTTGTCAAAGGCTTTCTCTGTATCTATTGAGATAATCATATGGTCTTTGTCTTTCAATTTGTTAATGTATTGTATTACGTTGATAGATTTGTAGATATTGAAGAATCCTTGCATCCCTGGGATAAAGCCCACTTGGTCATAATGTATGATCTTTTTAATACATTATTGGATTCTGTTTGCTAGAATTTTGTTAAGGATTTTTGCATCTATGTTCATCAGTGATATTGGCCTGTAGTTTTCTTTTTCTGTGGCATTTTTCTCAGGTTTTGGTATTGGAGTGATGGTGGCCTCATAGAATGAGTTTGGAAGTTTACCTTCCTCTGCAATTTTCTGAAAGAGTTTGAGTAGGATAGGTGTTAGCTCTTCTCTACACTTTTGGTAGAATTCAGCTGTGAAGCCGTCTGGTCCTGGGTTTTTGTTTTCTGGAAGATTTTTTATTATAGTTTCAATTTCCATGCTTGTGATGAGTCTGTTAAGATTTTCCATTTCTTTCTGGTTCAGTTTTGGAAAGTTGTACTTTTCTAAGAATTTGTCCATTTCTTCCAAGTTGTCCATTTTATTGGCATATAGTTGCTGATAGTAGTCTCTTATGATCCTTTGTATTTCTGGGTTGTCTGTTGTGATTTCTCCATTTTCATTTCTAATTTTGTTGATTTGATTCTTCTCCCTTTGTTTCTTAATGAGTCTGGCTTATGGTTTGTCAATTTTATTTATCTTGTCAAAGAACCAGCTTTTAGCTTTGTTAATTTTTGCTATGGTCTCTTTTGTTTCTTTTGCATTTATTTCTACCCTAATTTTTAAGATTTCTTTCCTTCTACTAACCTTCGGATTCTTCATTTCTTCCTTTTCTAGTTGCTTTAGGTGTAGCGGTAGGTTATTTATTTGACTTTTTTCTTGTTTCTTGAGGTAAGCCTGTTGCTGTGAACCTTCCCCTTAACACTGCTTTTACAGTGTCCCATAGGTGTTCAGTTGTTGTGTTTTCATTTTCATTCATTTCTATACATATTTTGATTTCTCTTCTGTGATTTGTTGGTTATTCAGCATCGTCTTGTTCACCCTCCATATGTTGGAAGTTTTAATAGTTTTTCTCCTGTAATTGACATCTAATCTTACTACATTGTGGTCAGAAAAGATGCTTGGAATGATTTCAATTTTTTTGAATTTACCAAGGCTAGATTTATGGCCAGGATGTGATCTATCCTGAAGAAGGTTCCATGTGCACTTGAGAAAAAGGTAAAATTCATTGTTTTGGGGTGAAATGTCCTATAGATATCAGTTAGGTCTAGCTGGTCTATTGTATCATTTAAAGTTTATGTTTCCTTGTTAATTTTCTGTTTAGTTGATCTATCCATAGGTGTGAGTGGAGTATTAAAGTCTTCCACTTTTGAAATTAGTGTTTAATATTCAGGAATTTCTATATAGTATGGTAGTGCATTTTTAAGTTTTTGAGGACTCGCTATTATTTTCCATAGTGGCTGCACCAGTTTACACTTCAATGAAAAGTACATGAGGGTTCCTTTTCTGCCACATCCTTGCCAGCACTTGTTTTTTTGTTTTTTGTTGATAGCCCTTCTGACAGGTGTGAGGTGGTATCTCATTGTCATGTTGAATTGCATTTCCCTGATAATTAGTGATGTTGTGCATTGTTACATGTGTCTATTTGCAATCTGTATATCTTCCTTGGAAAAATGTCTATTCAGGTCCTCTGGCCATTTTTTAATCATGTTATTTGCAGGTTTGTTGTTGAGTTGTGAGTTTTTTGTTTATTTTGGATATATCCCCCTATCAGAGTTATTGTCTTCAAATTTCTTCTTCCATTCACTAGGTCACCTTTTCATTTTGTTACCTTTTCATTTTGTTATTTCCTTCAATGCACAAAAACTCTTTAGTTTGATGTAGTCTCATGTGTTTATTTTTGTTTTTGTTGTCTTTGCTTGAGGTGACAGATCTCAAAAACATTGCTAAGAATGATATAACAAATTGCCCATGCTTTCTTTTAGTTTTATAGTCTCAAGGCTTACGTTTTTAATCCATTTTGAGTTTAGTTTTGTAAAGTTGTATTTTATGTATGGTGTAAGATTAGCTTTTATGATTAGTTTTTAAGATTAGATTAGTCCAGATTAGTTTTTTTACATGTAGGTATCCATTTTCCCCAACATCATTTTATTGAAGACACTGCCTTTTCCCACTGTATATTCTTATCTCCTTTGTTACAGATTGACCATATGTGTGAGTGTGTTTAATTTTGGGTTATTTTGTTCCACTGGTAGGTGTGGAACAAAATGTGTGTTTTTCCGCCAGTATCATAGTGTTTTCATTATTATAACTTTACAGTACAGTTTGACGTGATTCCTCTAGTTTTGTTCTTTGTCAGAATTGCTTTGACTATTCAAGTTTTTTTGTGTGTGTGGTTTTGTACAAATTTAGGATTATTTGCTCCAGTTCTGTCAAAAATGCCATTAATATTTTGATAGGGATCACATTGAATCTGCAGACTGCTTTGGGCAATACGAACATAATAAAAATATTAATCCTTCTAGTTCATGTGCATGGAATAGCTTTTAATTTCTTTGTATCTTCTTTAATTTCTTTCCTCAGTATCTTACAGGTTTCAGAGTACAGGTCTTTTTTAAAAAAAGATGTTAGTTGCTCAGTCATGTCTGACTCTTTGTGACCCCATGGACTGTAGCCTGCCAGGCTCCTCTGTCCATGGAATTCTCCAGGGAAGAATAGTGGAGTGGGTAGCCATTGTCTTCTCCAGGGGATCTTCCTGACCCAGGGATCTGACTTGGGTCTCCTGCATTACTGTCTGAGCCACCTCTTCAGTTAAATTTATTCCTAGGTATATTATGCTTTTTGATGCAATTGTGAATTGCTTTCTTAATTTCTGTTTCTGATAGTTTGCTATTAGTACATAGAAATGCAATAGATTTCTGTATATTAATTTTATATCCTACAGTTTTACCAAGTTCATTGATGAGCTCTAGTAATCTTTTTGTGGTATATTTAGGATTTTCTATGTATAGTGTCATCTTCAAACAGAGACAGTTTTACTTCTCCCTTTCCAATTTGGATTTCTTTTTTTCTTGTCTGACTGCTGTGTTTGATTCCAATACTTCCAATACTGTGTTGAATAAAACAGGTGAGAGTGGTCATCTTTGTCTTACTCTTGATTTTAGAGGACATACTTTCTTCAGCTTTCACTATTGAGTATGAGGTTGGCTGTAGGTTTTTCATATATGGCCTTTATTATGTTGAGATACGTTTCTTCTATACCAAGTTTTTAAAGAACATTTGTCATGAGAGGGTACCAAATTCTGTCAAATGTTTTATTATGCATCTATCAATAAGATCATGTGATTTTTATCCCTTATTCTATTAGTGTGCTATATCAAGTTCATTGATTTGCAGGTGTTGAGCCATCCCTGGAATAAATCTTACTTGGTCATTGTGTATGATCCTTTTAATGTGTTGTTCAATTTGTTTTGTTTATCATTTCTTGAGGACTTTTGCATCTATGTTCAGCAGGGATACTGGCGTGTAATTTTCTTGTAGTAATTGGCCTGTGATGTCCTAGTCTGGTTTTGGTTTGGGTCAGGGTAATGCTGGTGTCATAAAATGAGTTTGGAAGTGTTCCCTTCTCTAATTTTTTGAAAGAGTTTGAGAATGACTGGTATTATTTCTGCTATAAGTGCTTGGCAGAATTCACCAGTGAAGCCATATAATTCTGCATTTTTGTTTGCTGGGAGATTTTCTATTACTGATTCAATCTCCTTACTAGTAATCAATCTATTTAGATTTCTTTAAGATTCAGTCTTGGAAGGTCCTATGTGTCTAGGAACTTAAGACACTTCTTTTGGGTTGTCTAATTTTTTGTCATATAATTGTTCATAGTATTCTCTTATGATTTGTGTGTTTCTGTGGTGTCAGTTTTTAATGTCTCCTCTTTCATTTCTGACTTTATTTATTTATTTATTTCTAAAAATATTATTTATTTATTTACTTTTTACTTTACAATACTGTATTGGTTTTGCCATACATTGACATGAATCTGCCATTGGGTGTACATGAGTTCCCAATCTTGAACCCCACTCCCACCACCCTCCCCATATCATCTCTCTGGATCATCCCAGTGCACCAGCCCCAAGCATCCTGTTATTTGAGCTATATCTTGATTTCTTGGTGAGTCTACCCAAAGGTTTGTCAATTTTTGCTTATCTTTCAGGTCTTGGCTTCATTGATATTTTCTGTTGTCTCTTTAGTCTGCATTTCATTCATTTCCACTCTGTTCTTTGTTTTCTCCTTCCTTCTACTGACTTTGGGTTTTGTTTATTCTTCTTTTTCTATCCTGGAGGAGTACGGTAAGCTGTTTATTTGAACTTTTTTTCTTATTCTTGATGTAGGCATGTATCACTGTGAACTTTCTTCTTAGAACTGCTTGTGTTGTATCCCATAAAATTTTGTATATTTCCATTTTCATTATTCTGAAGATATTTTTTGATTTCCTTGTTGACCCATAGGTTGTTTAGCAGTATTTTGTTTTGCGCTACATATTTGTATTTCTTCCATTTCTCTTCTTTTTTAAAAAAATATTTTAAAATTTATTTTTGGTTGTGCTGGGTCTTGTTGCTGCACAGGCTTTTCTCTAGTTGCAGTGAGTGGAGGTTACTCTCTAGTTTCAGTGCACCGGCTTCTTATTGCAGTGGTTTCTCTTGTTGTGGAACAAAGGCTCTAGGGTGTGTGAGCTTCAGTAGCTGTGGAAAGTGGGCTCAGTAGTTGTGGTTCCTGGGCCTGAGAGCACAAGCTCTGTAGTTGTGGCGCATCAAACCTGGGTCTCCTGCTTGGCAGGCAGAGCCACCAGGGAACCCCCATTAGGTCCCATATAGCTCAAATAACAGGATGCTTGGGGCTGGTGCACTGGGATGATCCAATACTTGTCATATATTTAGGTTCTCCTATGTTGGGTGCATAAATAATTGTTATGTTTTCTTCTTGGATTGATACTTTTTATCATCATGTAATGTTCCTTCTTGTCTCTTGTTACAGTCTTTGTTTTCAAATTTGTTTTGTCTCATATAAGTTTAGTGATCCCAACTTTCTTTTAGTTTCCATTTGCATGGCTTATCTTTTTTCCATCCTTTTACTTCATTCTTTGTTTGTCCTTACATCTGAGGTGAGTCTCTTGTAAGTAGCATGTAGATGGGTCTTGTCTTTTTATCCATTTACTCACTATGCCTCTCTCAATTGAAGGTTCATTTCTTGATTTAGTTCATTTACACTTGAAGTAGTTTATTGATACACATGTGTGTATTGCTTCCTGGCTGTTTTATAGTTTCTTTCTTTTATTTTCTTCTCTTGTTCCCTTCCTTTGTGGTTTGATGATTTTCTTTAGAGGTATGCTTAGATTCTTTTCTCATGTTTTTTGTATATACTATAGAATTTGCTTTGTGGTTTTCATAAAGCTTAATATAACAATCTGTTTTTATAGCAGTCTGTTTTAAGTTGATAACATTTTGAACACATTCTGAAACTATATTTTTACTCCCCTCAACATATTATGTTTGTGATGTCACATTTTACATCTTTTTATCTTGTATGTCCTTTATTGTACCTATAGTTATCTTTACTACTTTTGTCCTTGAAAGCTTCATATGTTGTGCTTAGTCATTCAGTTGTGTCCGACTCTTTGTGCCCTCATGAACTGTAGCCTACCAGGCGCCTATGTCAATGGGGATTCTTCAGGCAAGAATACTGGAGTGGGTTCTTCCCAAACCAGGGATTGAACCCAGGTCTCCTGCATTACAGGAAGATTCTTTATTGTGTGAGCCACCCAGGAAGCCCTTAAAGCTTCATATTTGGTTTATAAATGATTAATCCACTACTGTGACTATGTTTATCTTTACCAGAGAGATTTATAATTTCATATGTTTTCTTGTTAGTAATTAACACTCTTTTTTCATCTTAAAGGAGTCCCTTTAACATTTCTTATAAGGCCAGTTTAGTGGTGATGAAATCCTTTAGCTTGCTTCTACCATTTCACTTTTGTGAATAACACTGCTGTGAACATGGATGTACAAATATCTCTTGGAGACCACACTTTCAGTTCTTTAGGACATATACCCCAAAGTGGAATTTCAGAATTTATGATAGTTCTATTTTGATTTTTTGAAGAACTTGATAAATAATTTAAAATTTTTCTTCAGGATCTGTAATATTTGCATGAACTAGTCATAAAAGCATTAGTTACACCACTTTGATTCAGACCCATGATCTGTTCAGCCCAAGGTTTTTGGACATTGGACATTTGTTTTGATTTAAACCCATTATAAATGGTTTATGGGCAGAGTGACATCACCTCACAGAATGATTAGATACTAAAAAAATCTGATTTCTCTGTCTTGAGTCCATATTAATTTTTCTTACAATTGCATTCCACATATCTTGGAGTAAAGAATTACATGAGTCTACCACATGAAAATATTACATTCTTTAATTTGTCCTTAAATTGATAATTTTGAAACTTCAAGAGGATACCTCCTTGACTTTTGTGTTTTTCAGTTCAATTCAGTTCAGTTTAGTCACTCAGTTGTGTCCGACTCTTTGTGACCCAATGAATTACAGCACGCCAGGCGTGTCCATCACCAACTTCTGGAGTGCACTCAAACTCATGTCCATCGAGTTGGTGATGCCATCCAGCCATCTCATCCTCTGTCGTCCCCTTCTCCTCCTGCCCCCAACCCCTCCAAGCATCACAGTCTTTTCCAATGAGCCAACTCTTCGAATGAGGTGGCCAAAGTATTGGAGTTTCAGCTTTAGCATCAGTCCTTCCAGTGAACACCCAGGACTGATTTCCTTTAGGATGGACTGGTTGGATCTCCTTGAAGTCCAAGGGACTCTCAAGAGTCTTTTCCAACATCACAGTTCAAAAGCATCAATTCTTCAGCACTCAGCTTTCTTCATAGTCCAACTCTCACATCTGTACCTGACCACTGGAAAAACCATAGCCTTGACTAGACGGACCTTTGTTGGCAAAGTAATGTCTCTGCTTTTCAGTATGCTATCTATAGTGGTCATAACTTTCCTTCCAAGGAGTAAGTGTCTTTTGACTTCATGGCTGCAGTCACCATCTGCAGTGATTTTGGAGCCCCCCAAAAACAAAGTCTGACACTATTTCCACTGTTTCTCCATCTGTTTCCCATGAAGTGATGGGACCAGATGCCATGATCTTCGTTTTGTGGATGTTCAGCTTTAAGCCAACTTTTTCACTCTCCTCTTTCACTTTCATCAAGAGGCTTTTTAGTTCCTCTTCACTTTCTTCCATAAGGGTGGTATCATCTGCATATCTGAGATTATTGATTATTCTTTTTGTTTTTAGACTTGCTAAAAAATATGTTAACATTTCCTTACCTTGTGTGAGTCTAAAGTTTTCTATTTTCAGCCATTAGCCCCTAACTTTTCGGACAAAAGAATTGTAATTTTTCTATTTGCACCTCATTTTTAAATATATTAGTTTCTTGGCCAGTTTATTTTGGTCCTATCTCTGGATCATCTCCAGCTCGCATATGAGGTTCTGAACATTGTCCTTAGCATTTCAGCTCATTGCCAAGCCTTGGAGAGATTTTAGCCTTCAAAGTTTATAATCCTCTGCCTGGTGATGATCTCCATTTACTTTGGCTTGTATTTTGGGGGAAGGAGTCCATACTTCCTCCTCTCTAGGACTGTAGCTTATAAAATGTTCTTCAGAGATACTGCACTTATAGAGATGCTCCAGAGTGTCCATCAGAATCAGCAGCATGAGCACTGGCCTGGGATTCCTAGAACCAGAATTCAAGTCTCAAATCTTCGGTAACCAGATCTTCAGTTCAGTTCAGTTCGGTCGATCAGTCGTGTCCGACTCTTTGCGACCCCATGAATCACAGCACGCCAGGCTTCCCTGTCCATCACCATCTCCCGGAGTTCACTCAAACTCACGTCCATCGAGTCAGTGATGCCATCCAGCCATCTCATCCTCTGTGTCCCCTTTTCCTACTGCCCCCAATCCCTCCCAGCATCAGAGTCTTTTCCAATGAGTCAATTCTTCGCATGAGGTTGCCAAAGTATTGGAGTTTTAGCTTCAACATCAGTCCTTCCAATGAACACCCAGGGTTGATCTCCTTTAGAGTGGACTGGTTGGATCTCCTTGCAGTCCAAGGGACTCTCAAGAGTCTTCTCCAACACCACACTTCAAAAACATCAATTCTTCGGTGCTCAGCTTTCTTCACAGTCCAACTCTTGCATCCATACATGACCGCTGGAAAAACCATAGCCTTCACTAAAAGGACCTTTGTTGGCATAGTAATATCTCTGCTTTTGAATATGTTATCTAGGTTGGTCATAACTTTCCTTCCAAGGAGTAAGTGTCTTTTAATTTCATGGCTGCAGTCAATATCTCCAGTGATTTTGGAGCCCCAAAAGATAAAGTCTGACACTGTTTCCACTGTTTCCCCATCTATTTGCCATGAAGTGATGGGACCAGATGCCATGATCTTCGTTTTCTGAATGTTGAGCTTTAAGCCAACTTTTTCACTCCCCTCTTTCACTTTCATCAAGAGGCTCTTGAGTTCCTCTTCACTTTCTGCCATAAGGGTAGGTTATTGATATTTCTCCCAGCAATCTTGATTCCAGCTGGTGCTTCCTCCAGCCCAGCATTTCTCATAATGTACTCTGCATAGAAGTTAAATAAGCAGGGTGACAATATACAGCCTTGACATACTCCTTTTCTTATTTGGAACCCATCTATTGTTCCATGTCCAGTTCTAACTGTTGCTTCCTGACCTGCATACAGGTTTCTCAAGAGGCAGGTCAGGTGGTCTGGTATTCCCATCTCTTTCAGAATATTCCACAGTATATTGTGACCCACACAGTCAAAGGCTTTGTCATAGACAACAAAGCAGAAATAGATGTTTCTCTGGAACTCTCTTGCTTTTTCCATGATCCAGCAGATGTTGGCAATTTGATCTCCTGTTCCTCTGCCTTTTCTAAAACCAGCTTGAACATCTGGAAATTCAGCCTGGCTTGGAGAATTTTGAGCATTACTTTACTAGCATGTGAGATGAGTGTAATTGTGTGGTAGTTTGAGCATTCTTTGGCATTGCCTTTCTTTGGGATTGGAATGAAAACTGACCTTTTCCAGTCCCATGGCCACTGCTGAGTTTTCCAAATTTGCTGGCATATTGAGTGTAGCACTTTCATAGCATCATCTTTCAGGATTTGAAATAGCTCGACTGGAATTCCATCACCTGCACTAGCTTTGTTCGTAGTGATGCTTTCTAAGGCCCACTTGACTTTACATTCCAGGATGTCTGGCTCTATGTGAGTGATAACACCATCATGATTATCTTGGTCTTGAAGATCTTTTTTGTACAGTTCTTCTGTGTATTCTTGCCACCTCTTCTTAATATCGTCTGCTTCTGTTAGGTCCATATGATTTCTGTCCTTTATTGAGCCCATCTTTGCATGAAATGTTCCCTTGGTATCTCTAATTTTCTTGAAGAGATCTCTAGTCTTTCCCATTCTGTTGTTTTCCTCTATTTCTTTGCACTGATCACTGAGGAAGGCTTTCTTATCTCTCCTTGCTATTCTTTGGAACTCTGCATTCAGATGCTTATCTTTCCTTTTCTCCTTTGCTTTTTGCTTCTCTTCTTTTCACAGCTATTTGTAAGGCCTCCTTAGACAGTCATTTTGCTTTTTTGCATTTCTTTTCCATGGGGATGGTCTTGATCCCTGTCTCCTGTACAATGTCACGAACCTCTTTCCATAGTTCATCAGGCACTCTATCTATCAGATCTAGTCCCTTGAATCTATTTCTCACTTCCACTGTATAATCATAAGGGATTTGATTTAGGTCATACCTGAGTGGTCTAGTGGTTTTCCCTACTTTCTTCAATTTAAGTCTGAATTTGGTAATAAGGAGTTCATGATCTGAGCCACAGTCAGCTCCCGGTCTTGTTTTTGCTGACTGTATAGAGTTTCTCTATCTTTGGCTGCAAAGAATATAATCAATCTGATTTCGGTGTTGACCATCTGGTGATGTCCATGTGTAGAGTTTTCTCTTGTGTTGTTGGAAGAGGGTGTTTGCTATGACCAGTGCATTTTCTTGGCAAAACTCTATTAGTCTTTGCCGTGCTTCATTCTGTATCCCAAGGCCAAATTTGCCTGTTACTCCAGGTGTTTCTTGACTTCCTACTTTTGGATTCCTGTCCCCTGTAATGAAATGGACATCTTTTTGGGGTGTTTGTTCTAAAAGGTCTTGGAGGTCTTCATAGAACCATTCAAGTTCAGCTTCTTCAGCATTCCTGATTGTGGCATAGACTTGGATTACTGTGATATTAGATGGTTTGCCTTGGAAACGAACAGAGATCATTCTGTCATTTTTGAGATTGCATCCAAGTACTGCATTTCAGACGCTTTTGTTGACCATGATGTCTACTCCATTTCTTCTAAGGGATTCATGCCCGCTGTAGTAGATATAGTGGTCATCTGAGTTAAATTCACCCATTCCATCCATTTCTTAGGTACAGCTAATCTTTTAGAATCTCAGTTTCCTTATGTGTGAAACAGGATTAAAAACACTTGCACTCTTCACCCCACAAGATTATTCCGAGAATCTAGTGAGATCATAGAAGTTAGAGTATTTTCTTATTAAGTGCTTGAAAGAAATGTCGAATAATTGAGACTTAAGTACTGTGTTGTTTTTCGTTGCTAAGTTGTATCTGACTCTTCTGTGGCCCCATCGACAGTAGCCTGCCAGGCTCCTCTGCCCATTGCAATTTTCAGGCAAGGATATTGGAGTGGGTTGCCATTTCCCCCTCCAGGGTATCTTCCTGACCCAGGGATCAAATTGTGTCTCTTGCATTAGCAGGCGGATTCTTTACTGCTGAGCCACCAGGGAAGCCCCTTAAATACTGGCATCCGTGTGTACTAAGTCACTTCAGTTGTGTCTGACTCTTTGTGACCCCCAGGGCTGAAGCCTGCCAGGCTCTTCCATGCATGGGATTCTCCTGGCAAGAATACTGGAGTGGGTTGACATTTTTCTCCAGGGGATCTTCCCAACCCAGGGATTGAACCTGCATCTCTTAGTCTCCTGCATTGGCAGGTGGTTCTTTACCACTAGTGCAGCCTGCAGAGCTCCCTAATATACTGGAAGGTGTATCAGATAATTTTGCTTCCCTGGCTTAGTTTATTCTGGCCCATGGACCAGTTGCTAAGAATAATCAGCTTATCATTCATAACACTGACCTCATTGCTTCATTACAGTAATAGCACTATGTATTTGAATGTCGTTATTCTAACCTTAACATCTTGAATACAGCTGGTACTCTATAGCAGTTTGCCCTCAAAGGCCTCAAAGACAAAGTGATTTTCAGTGGGCACTCTAATTCATGGTAGAGGATATGTTTTCCTACTCCTGAGAAATTTAGAAGTAGAGACTAGGGATATGAATGTGAAGTGGGAAGAAGTATAGAAACAGAACTTTGAAATAAAAAGTTATTCACAATTGAAGTGAAATTCAGCAAGAGACTGGAAATACCTGAAAAACAGATATAAAGTATCTAAATCATTGTGCTTTGGGCACATTTTGTGTAGGAGTAAGTAGTTCTACATACTTGAATACTCAATAAGTCTATGACAAATTCAAATTAATTGTTGATGTCATTATGATGAAATTGAGTTATGTAAAATTCATTTAAGAAGATAGGAAGGTATTAAATGTTAGCTTTCCATTAAAATGGTTAAAATAAAAAAAAATTCTCAGTGCTTAAAAGGATAAGCTTTATTGATATTGGTAATTAGTTTTCTTTAAGTTTATTATCTCATAATTCTAAATAAATAGGATATCACTGTATTAATATTTTATTAGTCATTATATTATATGAGTATTTTTATTTCTTGCAGTTGGATAATTTTTTATTTTTATTCCTAATGTATAGGTAGAGGGTATTGACAGGGTATTATTATGCCAAGCTTATAGCATCACTTGGAGAGGAGAGGAATGTATGGTTCTTTCTGCTAGTATATTACCAAGCTCTATAAATTATAAATTGTATAGAACTTTCCTATAGGCATAGTCTCATTTTACCTCCATCATGATCCATTGAGGTACACGTTGTTACCCCTGATTTACAAATGAGAATGCTGAGGCTTCTAGGATCAATACAGTCTGATCATACAAGTGGTAAAACACTGGATTTAAATTTTGTCTTTGATTCTATAGGTTGTGTTTTTACCAAGTCTTCCACATGGATATCATCTTTTGCTTTGTGTTTTAGAACACTTCTGGAAAGGAAGTTAGGACTTATAGGCATCCTTACTCTTATTTTATTGTCTGAGGAGATTGAATGGGAAGATCAATCCATGTGAATTGCCAAGGGTCACATGATGGCTAGAATCCAGGTCTACTGATTTCTGGGACATTAAGTTCAGTTCAGTTCAGTTGCTCAATCGTGTCTGACTCTTTGCGACCCCATGAATCACAGCACGCCAGGCCTCCCTGTCCATCACCAACTCTTTATTTTGAATTATCAATACTTTCAAACTTACAGTAAAGTTTAAAAATAATACAAAGAACTTTAGTACATCATTCATTCAGATTCACTGATTGTTAACATGTTGCTAATTCTGTCTCTGAATATTTCCATATTATTATTTTTTTCTCAGGCATTTGAGAATAAGTTGCATATATCATTAGCCTTTCCCTTGAATTATTCAACATGTATTTCCTAATAACAAGTGTGTTTAGAATGGAATCAAGATGGTGGAGGAGTTGTTGGGTGTGGAATACATCTCTCTCCATGGGTGCATTACAAATATATCTACAGATACAACAGTTCTCCAGAACACTGGCTGAATATTAGTGGGAGTCCCTGACCACTGGAAAGGATTATATGAATCCACACATGGCTGGGTAGGACAAAAGAAAGAAGGGAGAAGGAGGAGGAGAGCAAATAGGACTGGACTTGCACTTTGGGGTGGGGGACCTAAAGTAGGGGAGAGACTCTTATAACCAGGGCAATTGGTTGGGACAGAAGCAAAGCATTTAAGGCTATCAGAGGAAGGTGAAGCAGCTGATCTGTGACAGTCTGAATAGAGAGAATCACACAGATAATCTGTGCCATGGTCCTACACACCTCGGACAAGGTTGCAGGTCTACTGATGTACGCAGGGGCTGGAAGCTGGAGCGTGGGGTTTGGAGAGAAATCCTGGGGCAGACTGCTGTTGACCATGGGGAGATGGCTTGAGGGAACTGGAGGGAGGAAATCCGCAACAGGGAATGCCTTTGGAGAGAAACTGGGTAGCCATGGAAGCAGGGAGCTACTTCTGAGTCATATGCAAGGGGTAGATCCACCACTATAGCCTCTTTCTGTCTACATGGAGGCACCAGTAGCTGCGAAATAGAGAAGGAACCCAGCAAGGGAAGCCCTTTGAGTGCCTGCTGCTGGAGGCTAGAAAAGGCTCCTAATAGAGTCATATCTCTTGTTCCTATGGCCACTGGCTTCCCGTGCATCTGGCCCTGCTGAGTTCTCTGCAGTTCAAGCAGGCATGCCACCTCGTTGCTATACCTTCACTGAAACAGACCCAAGTTCTCCAGGGTATCCTCTTGGAGCAGACTCCTGTGGGTGGCCCACACACAGAGGTGGAGATAAAACCACAATGAGCTTCAGAGGTGGAGCAACTAAGGAAGGGGATTGAAAACTTTTCTATCAGCTGCACAAGCTGCAGATTAAATCCACATGATTAACTAAGTAGACTGTATCTAGAATATATGAAAGGACGATGAGTGTTCCTCAAAAGAAAACACTCCAGCTCTGGAAGCTGTGGATATTGGAGGCAAACACATGTGGAAGTAGGGCCAGATTAGAGTCTGAGCTGTCCCCATGCCTGGAGACCAGCCCTCCCCAGCACTGGAAGGACTCCTAGGGAGACAGAGGCGGGCTATGGCTTACCACAGGAGCAGGGGTATTGAAAGCTGGGACCCTAGGAAAATATGTATTAGTTTTTTTGATTCATTCTGTTATTGGCTCTGTTTTTATTTTTTTCTCTTTTTCCTCTGTTGTTGTGGTTGTTTTTATTATTATTATTTAGGCTTTTGAGATTTTTTTAAAAAATCATACTTTTGATTTTCTTTATATATTTCTACAACTTTGGCTTTCTGCTGTTCTGTGTCTTTTAAATATATATTTTATATATATAATATATATCTTTAAAAAATATACTTCTATTTTAACTTTTCTTTTCTTTTTCTTTTTTTTTTTTTTTTACCATTTTTGTCTGTTTGTCTCGTTTGCTTTATTCCTCAGCTGGTACTCTGGTTAGGTTTTGATTTCTAATTTCTGCTTTAGTAAGATTTGTGCTGAATCGGTTGATTTCATTTTTGGTTTTATTTGTTCTCCAGGTTGCTCTCTTGTAATTTGTTTTCTTTCTGTCTGTTTTGGTTTCTTTTGTGTGTGTATGTTCCTTCATTTTTGTTTCTGTTTGTCTGATTTTGTTTTTACCATTTCTCTGGGTTTTGTTTTTTTGTGTTTTTTGGTATTTTTTTTAAAAATCTTTTTTATTGAAATGACAAACGGCTGGGGGGGTCTTCGTTCCCTGACCAGAAGTTGGGCCTGAGCCTCTGGTGTGGGTGCACTGAGTCCAGAACTCTAGACTGTCAGAGAATTCCTGACCCCAGTGGGTAACGATCAGTGAGAACTCCCATGAAGGCCTCCATCCAGATCTAAGACCCAGCACTACCCACCTGCCAGCAGCACTCAGCACTGGATGCCTCACTCAAACAACAAACAAGACAGCAACACAAACCCAACCATCAGCAAGCAGACAGACTATCCAGATACCCCAAAACACAGCATGTCATAGGGCTCTGCCCATCAGATAGAAAAAACTCACTTTCACCCACCAGAATGCAGAAAAAAGTTCCTCTCAACATGAACCTACACAAGCCATTGAAACACACTCACCCACTAGGGGCAGAGGCCAGAAACAAGAACTACAACTCTACAGCCTGGTGAAAAGATACCTCACACATAGTAAGTAAAAATGAAAAGTCAGAGAAATATGATGCAGATGAAAGAACAGGGTAAAAACTAACAAGACCAAATAAATGAAGAGGAAATAGGCAAATTACCTGAATAAGAATTCAGGGTAATGACAGTAAAGATCATCTAAAATCTTGAAAATAGAATGGAGAAAATGCAGGAAATATTTAACATATTTATCAAGGACCTGGAAGAAATAATGAACAAACAGTGATGAAAAACACACAATTAGTGAAATTAAAAATATTCTAGAAGGAATCAATAGCAGAATAACTGGGGCAGAAGAACAGATAAGTGAGCTGGAAGATAGAACGGTGGAAATAACTGCTGAAGAGCAGAATAAAGAAAAAAATAATGAAAAGAACTGAGGACAGTCTTAGAGACCTCTAAGGACAATATTAAACACACCAACAGTTGAATTATAAGGATCCCAGAAGAAAAGAAAGAGAAAGGGTTTGAGAGAATATTTGAAGAGATTATAGTCAAAAACTTTCCTAACATGGGAAAGGAAATAGTCAAAGTCCAGGATGAGCAGAGAGTCCTATTGGGATAAACCCAAAGAGAAACACACTGAGACACTTATTTATCAAACTAAGGACATTTATTAAAAACCCACAGTATATCTATTAAAATCAGGATATTTAACACTGATATACTACTACTATCTAATATAAAGTCCATACTCAAATTTCACTAATGTTCTAATATTGACCTTTATGGCTGTTTGTCTAGGTTCTAGTCTAAGATTATGAATTGCTTTTATTTCTCACTGGATTATTACTCTTTATATAATACTTTGTTGCTTCCCTTAGCCCATTTTCTCCTAAAACTTTATGAAACATTTCTTGGATGAATGATGTACGTATGGCAAAACCAATACAGAATTGTAAAGTAAAATAAAAAATAAATTAAAAAAAAAAGATAATAATGGGAACATGGGCACACTTTACTTTGTACTCATCTCAGGTTGCTTGAGGTTCCTCTCTGGAACCTCACCTACCACCTAGACCCAATGAAGATGTTTGTGCCATCCCTCCAGTGTTCTTGAGATGTGATTATGGCACTTCTTTTTTAGAATTTTCCTTGATCCTATGTGGTACAGCTGTATCCTTTGCTCAAGAAATGCTCTACTAATCAGGCATTGTTTCTGGCACAGTTCCTGATGTCATAGTGGTCAGAATGCTGCTTCAGTTGAGACTTATTACTTCTCCTTTGCATTGTGCTCTTGAGCCTGGGAATGCATAGAGGGCATATATGAGGAAGCTGCCAATTGGCACAGCTCTTTCAGTGATAGTGAGTTTTCCATTTTGGAGTTAAAAGGCACAATTGGTTTTTTTATTTAGCTGCTGAGCACCGAGTCTCTCTTTAGATTTTTACAGATTTAAAGTAGATATCATTTCAACATAAAATTCTCTGAATAGAACACGCTCTTGCACTCATGCAAAATGATTGCTGATCTGTAGAGATGAGTGACAGTTTTTTAAAAAAGCAAATTATTTTTATATTTCAATTGTAATAATAAACACTATCATTTTCTCTAGGATATTTCCTATCAGGAGTTGTTTCTCCCTGATTTGAATTTTTAAAATTTGGTTTCCATTTTATTTGGTGCCTTTTCCTCTTTCCATAAGGATCATCTCAGTAATCTATTGTGTTAAAGTTAAAGGCATTTGACTGTGTTTTTTTTTTTTTCTTTTAAACTGGGCTCTGATGCAGTAGTGTGAAAGCTTCTAACATGAGACCTCTGACTTACAGATTCCTGAATAAGGTGTCCTATTGGAGTCTGCAAACTTAAAATATTTGGCATTGTTCTCCTTTTCCTATTCAGCACACAGGAACAGTTGGCAGCTGGAATTGTGTCTTAATTCTCTGTCCTAGGCTTTGTTTCCTTCATCATCTTTCCAGTTCACCCACTTCATGCTGGCCTGTTAAAGTTCTGTCTTCTAGGAAGTTATCATTTGTTCTAGGCAGGCTATCAAAAGGTTAGATTTTTTTTTAAATTAAATTTAATTAAATTAAATTTTTTATTTTACTTTACAATTCTGTATTGGTTTTGCCATACATTGACATGTTAGATTTTTATTTCAAATACTTCTGTATAACTCTTTGTAGAGTTTTGTGGAAATTCCTTTCAGTTTTATATTTTAATGTGTGAGTAAGTGCTAATGTATGTTTTTCTCAGGGAATAAGTCTATAGAGTTCAATTCCCAAAGTTTAAAAACTGCTGGCCATATTCAGAAGTGAGTGGTATGATATATGTAAGTGATGAGAGAAAAAACATACAACCAAGAATATGTACCTGGCAAGGTTTTCATTCACTTTTGAAAAATCAAGGATTTTACAGGCAAGCTAACATTTTAAAAGGCCAGTACCATAAAAGCAGCTTTATAAGAAATGTGAAAGAAATTTTTCTAAGTAGAAATGAAAAGGCCACAACTAGAAATATGAAAATTATAAAAGGAAAAATCTCATTGGTAAAGGCAAATATACAGTAAATGTAGGACATCAATCACTTGTAAAGGTAGAAGGAAGGTTAAAAGACAAAATTGGTAAAGTCATCTATATCCACAATAAGAAGTTAAGGGATTTATAAAACAGAAAGATGTAAAATATAATGTCAAAAATATTAAATATGGTTGAAGGTTATAAAAATGTAGGGTTATTAAAATGCATTAAAACTTAAGAGATCAGCAACTTAATCACATATATATAGATTGGTATATGTAAACCTTATGGTAATCACAAACCAAAAATTTATAGTAGATACATATACACAAAAAGAATAAGGCTTTTAAGTATAACCCTGAAGATAGACATGAAATCACAAGGGAAGAGAGTGAAAGAAGAAAAAAGGAACAAAAAAGTATCAAAATAATCCTCAAACACAATAAAATGACAATGAATACATACCTATCAATATTTGCTTTAAATGTAAATAGACTAAATGCTATAATCAAAAGACATGTATTCACTGCTATATTTTAAATGGGTAACCAGCAATGACCTACTGTACAGCACAGGAAACTCTGCTAAGTGTTATGTGGCAGCCTGGTTGGGAAGGGAGTTTGAGGAAGAAAAGATACATGTATATGTATGGCTGAGTACCTTTGCTCGGCACCTGAGATGATCACAGCATTGTTATTTCTCTATACAGTAACATAAAATAAAACTTTTTTTAAAAATAGAGTGGCTGAATGGATAAAAAAGCAAGACCCATCTATATGCTGCCTGCAAGAGACTCACTTCAGGGCCAAGATACATACAGATTAAAGTAAAGAGATGGAAAAGACATTCCATGTAAATGAAAACTAAAAGAATGTTGGGATACCATTACTTATATAAGACAAATGAACTTTTAAACAAAGACTGTAACAAGAGACAAAGAGGGTCATTATATAACTCTAAAATGATCAATCTAAGAAGATATAACAATTGTAAATATATGTGCACCCAATATAGGAGCACTTAAATGCATAGAGCAGATATTAGTAGATATAAAGGGAGAAAATAAGAATAACAATAATAGTAGTGGACTTTAATATTCCACTTACATCAATGGACAGATCAAACAGATAGAAAATCAGTAGGGAAGTACTGGCCTTAAATGATACACTAGATGAGATGGAATGCACATACACACAGACACACATAATATTCCATCCCACAGCAGCAGAACGCACATTCTTTTCAAGTGCACATTGAACTTTCTCAAGGGTAGATCACATGCTAGGCCACAAAACAGGGCTCAGTACATTTAAGAGATTGAAATTATATCAAACATCTTTTCTGAACCCAATGCTGTGAGACTAGAAATCAATTATAAGAAAAAACTTGCAAAAATACAAACTTCGAGGCTAAAATATATGCTATTAAACATCCAGTGGGTCACCGAAAAAATCAAAGAAGAAATAAAAAATAAATGTAGACAAAAACACAATGATCCAACATCTATGGGATGCAGCAAAATCAGCTCTGAAAGGAAAGTTTATGATGATAGAAGCCTAACTCAGAAAAGAAGAGAAAATTCAAATAAAAAACCTAAAGTTACATCTAAAGGAGCTAGAAAAAGAAGAACAAAGGAAACCCAAAATTAGTGGAAGGAAATAAATAATAAGATCACAGCAGAAAAAAAATGAAATAGAGACTAAAAAAAAAAAAAAGGTAAGGTCAATGAAACTAAGAGCTTGCTCTTTGAAAGGTAAAATTGAAAGTATTTAATCAGACTTATTAAGGAAAAAGAGAGAGGGCTCAAATCATACTTTCAGATGGTATATTTGACAATAGGTTAGCATCCAACATATACAAAAACGTTATATAATTCAACATTAGAAAACAAACAACCCAATTAAAAATGGACAGAAGAATTGAACAAAGAGTAAATCAGTTAGTAAATCCAAATAATTATTACAAGGAGAAATACTTTTTTCCATTTTAATTTTCTATCTATATGAAATGATTGATAGTCATTAAACTTATTATGGTTATCATTTCATGATGTATAAGTCAAATCATTATGCTGTACCATTTAGCTTATACAGTGCTGCATATCAATTACATTTCTTTAAAAGTGGACAAGAAAACCATAACCATAATACCAAAAAAAAAAAAAAAACCCTCCTGGCTATATGTTGAACCTGTCTTGGTCCTTTTCATTATGAAATTGTGTGGAATTATTTGAAAACTTGATTTTATAAGAACTCATCTGAATATCTTATCAGGGCTTATTTCTTTGGTCTGTAGTTCTTGGTATAGCACTATCTATAACTCTTATTGGGCAGTTTGAAGAGAACAGATCACGATACCTGTCAAAATAAGATATGCAACAGGATTATTTATACTTGGGCTTTAATGTTTTGATTTATGCTGACATTTAGTCAGCATTTACTTTGTCTTTGTTTTGAGTCAAACCCAGCTCTGCATTTTCCCCACATCCTGCTGACTTCTTTATTTGATTCATGGCGTCCCCAATTTTGTGAGTTGGCCAGACTTGAAACCTCAAAGACAGCTTCTCTTTCTTTGTGCCAAGAACCTCACATCCAATAAATGGCAAAGCCTGGGAAATTTACCTCCAGCAATGTCTTTTGTATATCGCTCTACCTTTCTTTCTCCTTTCCCCTCACACCGCATTTCGACCAACCCTTTTTCTTTTTGCCTGAGCAAAAACTGTTCCCCAGCTGTTCCTCTCTTTTTCATTTAGTTCATCCTTTACTAATTCCAGATGAAGTATTCCAAACCAAAGCATCCATCATACCTCTTCCTATGTAGGTAGGCTAAGTGGCTTACCATTCTGTGAACATCTGTTTTTTTTAAAAGGAATATTCAGCCTGACCTTCAGGAATTTCCAGATTATGCACTCAGCTGTCTTTCTCCGTCTTGTTTTCTGCCACTTCCATTTCTATCCTTTGCTTCCAAGCTAAATTGGATTCCTCAGTGTTCTCCAAAACTGTGCTCAGCTTTGTTTCACTTCAGTCCTTTTTACTCAAGCCATTTATTTTTCCTGGAATGCTGTTACCTCCATCCATCTCTGTTTGTTGTAATCCTTCCATCTTGCAAGGCCCATCTCAAATCTCACCTTGTATTCCTCCCAGGTACTCTCAATTGAATATGATTTCTTCCTCATTTGAATTATCTGTGTCACACGTTGCTTGTGTAAGCTTTGATGTTAGATATTTATACGCTCATCTTCACTGCTACATTGGATGCTGTCTTTGGAAGACAAGAGATGTTTCTTAATAATCTTCATGTTATTAAACAATATGAGGCCTGCAACCTTGGGACTATCCAGTTTTCAGTTTATTTGCACAACCAGAGTTGTTTTCTTTAGTTTTTTTTTTTTTAATTGCTCCAAGTTTATTTCGAGTCTTTGTAGACCAGTCCCAAATACCACCTTCTGAGTTAGAATTACCACTCCCCACTTGATTGTGACTTATATGTTGTTTATATAGCCGTCTATCTTATTAGTCATATTTGTGATATATTCCCTACCTTCATGAGAGAGGCATTAGTTCTGACTAATCTTTGTATATCTCATGCCACTTAGTACAATACCTGGCTCACAGAAAACATTGTTACCCTTAGGTGAATTGAGTAACTCTTTCAATACAATTATCTTAAAGTTGTTATGTTGTTTTCACTTTTTTCCAAGGTAGGTATTCTTGTAACCAATGAATTCAGGTGAAGGAGTTATTTATTGTGGTCTTGATGGTTTGCCCTTAGGTGGGAGCATCCCTATGCAGACTGCACTTGCTAGTGCCTGTGGTGGGAGAGCTGTATTTGATGAGGACACAAGTCACGTTTTTCTTCAGGTTGTGCTGACAGCTATCACCTTTGTAGGGTATGGGGCTGAAGTTAGAGGGACTATAGCTGGATTTCGGTGTGAAGTGTTACTTCCCCTCTTCTCAGTGGCCATTACCACCCTAGTGGGAGTGCACTATAATCCCAGGTTGCTGGAGCAGTAGTCCTAAGGGCCAGTCCTGAGTGGGATCTGTTTCCTTTAAGTGTGTTATTTCTGTCTCAACCCTGGAACTTTAGCCCTAAAGTGAGTAGTGCTGAAGCAAAGGGGACCCAGGTGGGTTCTTCACTTGTGTTGTCTGTAGACAGAGTTTTGAGATATCTCTGATGTGTTGCTGTGCAGGCACTGGCAGTTGTTCCTCTCACTCTGTTCAGATGCAGCCTTGAGTCAAAGTTCCCTTTGTCCCTCATGGCCAATCACTGTACCCACTGTACTCCTGTCATCCCTGCCCTGTTTTAGAGCCAAACCACAAGGCAGGCAGGCCCTGCATGGACTCTGGGTATATAATGGGTTATGAACTGAGGTGACAGGCCACAGCCAGTGTTCTGGGGTATTGTTAGCACTGTTTGAGTATGTGCCAACAATGGTGGCTGCCTCCCCACCCAGATGCTGCCCCAGTACTGACTCGCCTCTGCTTTCAACAGCTGAGATTTTTGCTTAGTCATTGCAGTCTTAGATCCAGTGTTATGCTATCTTGTTAAGTAAGTGGGAATGTGGTGTGCATGCTCCTCACAAGTGGAGTCCAGTCTTCCACAGCCCTTCTGGTAGTCCCAGTGACTCTCCATCTTCCCTGTGTAGGACCACAAGACGGGGATGCTCAGTCACACCCTAGGGTGTATCTCTACCTTTTCCTCCCTTTTCCTCCAAGATCCCCCCAGACAGAGCAGAGTTGCCAACTTGATCACTTTTTTTCTCTTCCTACCTGATTATGTGTAGATTTTTCTTACAGCCTTGGTTGTACAGGAGTCCTTCTGCCAGTTTCCAGTTAGTTTTCGGTGAGAATTGTTCCACATGTAGATGTACTTTTGATGTGTTTGTGGAGGGAGGTGAGTTCCATATTCTCTTACTCCACTATCTTGAGAAATCTCCTCAAAGGTTTATTTATTTATATTTTTATTATCATGCATGTCCTTGGAGGTTTGGCTGCGCACTCTACTTATCATAGATTCTCAGACTGAGGTTCATGGTGCTTCATTTTTATACATGCTTTCATGATCACTGGGGAAGGGGAAAAAGAACATGAGGGATTTCTTTGTGGCTCTTAAAGCTTTTATTATAAATGACACATATCACTTCTGGTCATATTACATTTGCTAAAGTAAGTCACGTGGCCATAGCTGCCTTTATGGGAGGTGGGGAAGTGTAACCCTAGTAGATGCCTTGATAGAGGAATCAGCAATATTTGGTGAGCAGCACTAATATTTACCAGGGTTTCCCAGCTGACTCAGTGGGTAAAGAATGCTTGTAATCAGGAGGTACAGGAGATGCAGGTTCGATCCTTGGGCAGGGAAGATCTGCTGGAGGAGGGCATGGCAACCCACTCCAGTATTCTTGCCTGGAGAATCCCATGGACAGAGGAACTTGGCAGGCTACAGTCCATAGGGTCACAAAGAGTCAGACATGACTGAAGTGACTGAGTATAGCACAGCACAGCCCACTAATATCTATCACACATGGTAGTAACTTCATGAAAGGAATATCTCAACAATCAAATTCAGGATGCTTAGGAAGGGCAGGCGAGAGGGATAAGGAAGTGTTCAGCTCAATCAGAACTCAAGTCCTTAAGAAGCAGTTAGCAACCACCTTTTATATACTAGGCACTGGATAGTGTGGTGAACAAGACTAACATGGTCTTTGCCTTCAGGGAATTTATATTCCAGAGGCAGGCAAACAAGTAAGCAGACAAATAAAATGATTATAAGTTATGATAAAATTGTGAGGGGGATAAACAAAGCCTGGGAGAATAACAGAGGGAGGCCTTATTTTGGTAGTGTGGTCACGAAAGTCTTCTTAAAAGAGGTGATATTTAATTTGAGAACTGAATGATAAGGCACCAAACATAAAGATCTGGGTAGGATATTAGGAAGAATATTCCCAGCATAGGGAACAGTAATGCAGAGACTCTAAGCTTGCTTTTTTCCCCCCTTCAGGATACTAAAAGAGGAGCAGTATGGTTGGAAGGTATTGAGTAGTTGCCTGGTCATTCAGAGCCTATAGGCCAGATAGGGAGATACAGTATGAACCCATCAGAACATTTTAAAGCAGGAATGTTAAAGTGATGTGATTGATATTCTGAGCTTACTCTGGCTGCACTGTGGAGAATTACTTCAGGATGGGCATTAGGTGGTAGCTGCAGTAGAGAGATGATGATGGCTTAGACTAGAAATGGAAAAAAAAAGTGTGTTAAAGACATATTTGTGAGTTTAAATCAATGGGATTTGGTGATGGATTAGATATGGAAAGTGATGGAGAGAGAGAGATCATGGATGATTACCTGGTTTCTAGATGGATGGCAGGGCTATTCTATGAGATGAGGGATTCCTGGAGAGGACCAGTTGTTTGAGGGAAGATTAGATGTTTGATTTATATATATTGAAGAGTCTTCAAAACTCACAGTCTGAGTAAGCACACTGCCTCTTGGTCAGTGCTTTAGCTTGCTGATTCTGTGTAAATGTTACCCTCATTTAAGGCAGGAGTACCAGAGCAAGTGGTGTCTTCTTTTTTTAAAAAAATTTTATTTATTTTTTAATTGAAGGATAATTGCTTTACAGAATTTTTTGTTTTCAGTCAAACCTCAACATGAATCAGCCATAGGTATACATATATCCCTTCCCTTTTGAAACTGCCTCCCATCTCCCTCCCTATCCTACCCCTCTAGGTTGATACAGAGCCTCTGTTTGAGTTTCCTGAGACATACAACAAATTCCCATTGCCTATCTATTTTACATATGGTAATATAAGTTTCCATGTTAGTTTCAACATACATCTCACCCTCTCCTCCCCTCTCCCCATGTCCACAAGTTTATTCTCTATGTCTGTTTCTCCATTGCTGCTCTGCAAATAAATTCTTTGGTGCCATTTTTCTAGATTCCATATATATGCATTAGTATATGATATTTATCTTTTGCTTACTGAAAAACTTCACTCTGTATAATAGGCTCTAGGTTCATCCACCTCATCAGAACTGACTCAAATGCATTCTTTTTTATGGCTGAGTATTATTCCATTGTGCATATATACCACAACTTCTTTATCTATTCATCTGTTGATGGGCATCTAGGTTGCTTCCATGTTCTAGCTATTGTAAATAGTACTGCAATGAACAATGGGATACATGTGTCTTTTTCAGTTTTGGTTTCCTCGGGGTATATGGCTAAGAGTGAGATGGCTGGGTCATATGGTAGTAGGAGACTTTAACACCCCACTCACACTAATGGATACCTCATCAAAACAGAAAATTAATAAGGAAGCACAAGTCTTAAATGATACATTAGATTAGCTGGATCTCACTGATATCTTCAGGACATTCCATCCAAATGCAGAAGAATACACCTTTTTCTCAAGTGAACATGGAACATTCTCCAGGATAGACCACGTCTTGGGTCACAAATCAAACCTCAGGAACTTTAAGAAAATTGAAATCATATCAAGCATCTTTTCTGCCCACAATGCTATGATACCAGATATCAATTACAAGAAAAAAGTGTAAGAAATACAAACACATGGAGATTAAACAATACATTTCTAAATCACCAACAGGTCACTGAAGAAATCAAAAGGGAAATCAAAAAATTTCTAGAAACAAATGACAATGAAAACATGACAACTCAAAACCTATGGGATGCAGCAAAAGTAGTTCTAAGAGGGAAGTTTATAGCATTACAGTCCTATCTCAAGAAACAGGAAAAACGTTTAATAAGCAACCTAACTTTACACCTAAAACAACTGGAAAAAAGAAGAACAAAAAACCCCACAAAATTAGAAGGAAAGAAATCATAAAGATCCAAGCAGAAATAAAAAGAAATGAAAGAAACAATAGTAAAGATTAATAAAACTAAAAGCTGGTTCTTTGAGAAGATAAACAAAATTGACACTTAGCTAGACTCATCAAGAAAAAAAGAGAATAATCAAATCAACAAAATTAGAAATGAAAAAGGAGAGGTTACAACAGGCAATGCAGGAATACAAAGGATTATAATAGACTATTATGAACAACTATATGGTAATAAAATGGATAACCTGGAAGAAATTGACAGATTCTTAGAGAAGTTCAATCTTCCAAGACTGAACTAGCAAGAAATAGAAATTATGAACAACCCAATTACATGCAATGAAATTGAAACTGTGATCAAAAGTCTCCCAAAAAGCAAAAGTCCAGGGCCAGATGGCTTCACAGGAGAATTCTATCAAACATTTAAAAAAGAGCTAATACCTATCCTTCTAAAACTCTTTCAAAAATTTGCAGAAGGAACACTCCCAAACTCATTCTACGTGGCCACCATCACCCTGATACCAAAACCAGACAACACAAAAGAAGACTACAGGCCAATATTACTGATGAACATAGATGCAAAAATCTTCAACAAAATTTTAGCAAACAGAATTCAGCAACACATTGAAAAGCTCATACACCATGATCAAGTTGGGTTTATTCCAGGGATGCAGGGATTCTTCAATATATGCAAATCAATCAATGTGATACACCATATTAACAAATTGAGAGATAAAAACCGTATGATCATCTCAATAGATGCAGGAAAAGCCTTTGACAAAATCCAGCAAGTGATTTCTTTACAAGCCTGGCAGTCTTGTGTTCCTATGTAGTTTCTTTTCTGCCATTAAATGCATGGTCAAAGTGTTGGAGACATTTTTGTGGGTTTGAAAATTTCAAGTGAAAAATGTTTTGGCTTGAAATCTTTGGAAACCATTCTGTAGGGTTGTTAAAGCTATAGCTGACATCAATTAACGGAACAGCAAATGAAAATCCAAAACATCCAAAGATTATTCAAATGCTGGGGCACTGTTGAAGTGACCTTTGAACTGTGGTGTTGGACTCTCCAACACGCCACTCTCCAACTCTCCCACTCTCAGGGGGAGAAAGGTCACTTTCTCCTACTGTATAGAGCATGAGAAGAATGTATACACATGTGGTCATGAAAAACAATTAAAGTGTCTCCTAAGAATAATAGCAAATGAAAACTAGTAAATGGAGGTGGAGAGAAAAGACAGGAGGCAACATAAGATCAAAATCAGCTCTGGTTTCTTTGCAGTACCTTGTGTCCCAGTCTGGTAATTATCCTCCACATGCTCTGGTCTGGATAACATCTTGCTTCTCAGTCATTCTTTGAATCCCACTTCCCCCTGAATCCTCAAACAAAATCATGGAATTCTGTTTTTGTTAATGTTACAGGATGCAATAGGAAGGAGCCAGATCTGAGAAGAAGTAAAAAAAGTAGAAAGGAAGAACAATGTTAGATATGCCAGTGCTAAAAAAAAAAAGCTGGTGGTGATAATGAAAAACGTGTTAACTAGTTAACCTAACAGAAAAATAAAAAGCCAAAAGAAATAGGCCTGTATGTGAGACAGCAAAGGAGACACAGATGTGTAGAGTGGACTTTTGGACTCTATTGGAGAGGGAAAGGGTGGGATGATTTGGGAGAATGGCATTGAAACATGTATACTATCATGTAAGAAACAAATCGCCAGTCTATGTTTGATGCAGGATACAGGATGCTTGGGGCTGGTGCACGGGGATGATCCAGAGGGATGGTGTGGGGTGGGAGGTGGGAGGAGGCTTCATGTTTGGGAACTCATGTACAGCCATGGTGGATTCATGTCGATGTATGGCAAAACCAATACAGTATTGTAAAGTAAAAGAAAGTAAAAATTAAAAAAAAAAAAAGAAATAGGCCCTAGGGCTGTGTTGAGGTCACAGTATGGAAACTGATCCAGCTACCTGAAAATCTGCAGGTTTGCAGTGAAATGTAATTGGCTTCACTGATAAGAGGCTGGGATACTGGGGGAAGCCTGTTTTGTAAGCTTGTTGGGAATCTTCTAGGAAACACCTGTGGTCCCTAGTTTATAGCCAATTAGAAGTCAGGAGCAAATAAAACAACCAACCAACCAAAAAAGAAAACAAAGAAGGAAAAGGTTGTTATTCTTGCTATCAGTTCAGTTCAGTCGCTCAGTTGTGTCCAACTCTTTGCGACCCCATGAACCGCAGCGCGCCAGGCCTCCCTGTCTGTCACCAACTCCTGGAGTCCACCCAAACCCATGTCCATTGAGTTGGTGATGCCATCCAACCATCTCCTCTGCCCTCCAACCATCTCTTCTGTCATCCCCTTCTCCTGCCCTCAATCTTTCCCAGAATCAGGATCTTTTCAAATGAGTCAGCTCTTTGCATCAGGTGGCCAAAGTATTGGAGTTTCAGCTTCAACATCAGTCCTTCCAATGAACACCAAGGACTGGTCTCCTTTAGGATGGACTGGTTGGATCTCCTCACAGTCCAGGAGACTATCAAGAGTCTTCTCCAACACCACAGTTCAAAAGCATCAATTCTTCTGCACTCAGCTTTCTTTATAGTCCAACTCTCACATCCATATATGACCACTGGAAAAACCATAGCCTTGACTAGATGGACCTTTGTTGGCAAAGCAGTGTCTCTGCTTTTTAATATGCTGTCCAGGTTGGTCATAACTTTCCTTCCAAGGAATAAGCGTCTTTTAATTTCATGGCTGCAGTCACCATCTGCAGTGATTTTGGAGCCCAGAAAAATAAAGTCAGCTGCTGTTTTCACTGTTTCCCCATCTATTTCCCATGAAGTGATGGGACCAGATGCCATGATCTTAGTTTTCTGAATGTTGAGCTTTAAGCCAACTTTTTCTTTCTTTCTTTTTTTTATTTGAAATATTATTATTATTATTATTTATTTTTTACTTTTCAATATTGTATTGGTTTTGCCATACATCAACATGAATCTGCCACGGGTGTACACGTGTTCCCAATCCTGAACCCTCCTCCCACCTCCCTCCCCATTCCATCCCTCTGGGTCATCCCAGAGCACCAGCCCCAAGCATCCTGTATCCTGCATCAAACCTAGACTGGTGATTTGTTTCTTATATGATATTATACATGTTTCAATGCCCTTCTCCCAAATCATCCCACCCTCTCCTTCTCCCACAGAGTCCAAAAGTCTGTTCTATACATCTGTGTCTCTTTTGCTGTCTCTCATACAGGGTTATCGTTACCATCTTTCTAAATTCCATATATTTGTGTTAGTATACTGTATTGGTATTTTTCTTTCTGGCTTACTTCACTCTGTATAATCAGCTCCAGTTTCATCCACCTCATTAGAACTGATTCAAATATATTCTTTTTAATGGCTGAGTACTACTCCATTGTGTATATGTACCACAGCTTTCTTATCCATTCATCTGCTGATGGACATCTAGGTTGCTTCCATGTCCTGGCTATTACAAACAGTGCTGTGATGAATATTGGGGTACACATGTCTCTTTCAATTCTGGTTTCCTCAGTGTGTATGCCCAGCAGTGGGACTGCTAGGTCATAAGGCAGTTCTATTTCCAGTTTTTTAAGGAATTTCCACACTGTTCTCCATAGTGGCTGTACTAGTTTGCATTCCCACCGGCAGTGTAAGAGGGTTCCCTTTTCTCCACACCCTCTCCAGCATTTATTGCTTATAGACTTTTGGATTGCAGCCATTCTGACTGGCATGAAATGGTACCTCATTGTGGTTTTGATTTGCATTTCTGTGATAAAGGGTGATGTTGAGCATCTTCTCATGTGTTTGTTAGCCATCTGCATGTCTTCTTTGGAGAAATGTCTATTTAGTTCTTTGACCCATTTTTTGATTGGGTCATTCATTTTTCTGGAATTGAGCTGCAGGAGTTGCTTGTATATTCACTCTTCACTTTCTGCCATAAGGGTGGTGTCATCTGCATATCTGAGGTTATTGATATTTCTCCTGGTAATCTTGATTTCAGCTTGTGCTTCCTCCAGCCCAGCATTTCTCATGATATACTCTGCATATAAGTTAAATAAGTAGGGTGACAATATACAGCCTTAACATCCTCCTTTTCCTATTTGGAACCAGTCTGTTGTTCCATTTTATCTAAATAGAACTTACATTGCAGGCTGAGAGGGAATTAAAAAAAAATTATGTTGAACTGTTCTGGAGGCTATTTCCACACAGCTCCTGCTTAGCAGTCATGGTACTGCTCCCAAGGTGAGAGCTACTTACCATGGGAAGATAGTTTTTATTAGCCGCACAAGGAAGATTAACCACAGGATCGAGTTATTTGCAGTCTCTCTGAGCCCTTCAGTCTAGAGACAGCCACATACCTCTGGGGGTAATCTCTGAGAAGGTGGGGAGTAATTCATGACTTTCTAACCAGTTGCTACTGACTGGGACTCAAACTGCAAACAAGAGTATTCATTAGTATTGAGTCAGGAACTCCCTAGCAACATCAAACTAGGTTTTAGGCCCTAGATATAAGAAGAAGGCATGTGGCTTTATTTAGGTTCCCCAGCCTTGATGCTTATTATCTATTCAGGGAAGTCCTGCCTTGTTCTGTCTCAGGGAGGAATGGGTGAGAGTCCTACCAGCCAACCTCCACCCTCAGTAATCTCTTGGTCTGAATACGTAAAATGCCTTCGAAGAAGGACCCTAGACTCCTCAAGTATCCTGAAATCATCCTGAAATTGCCTTCATATAAAATAGTAACAGAACATATAATGGAAGAAAAAACCCCATTTAATTAGCAACAGAAAAGAGAAATACCTAAGAGTAAACAACTAATATACAAGTTGTACATGAAGGAGAGTAAGTATTAGTGAGGAACACTAAAGAAGACTTAGACTAATAGAAAGACACTTTATATTCTTAAATGGAAAGATAATATAAAAATATCAGTTCACCTAAGAGTAGGATAAATTAAACTTAGTTCAAATAAAGATACATTCTTTGGTTAATCTGGTTGTAAAAGTCATATGTAAAAACAGGGAAGCTTGGGACTTCCCTGGTGGTCCAGTGGTTAAGATTCCACACTCCCAACGCAGGGGTCCCCAAGTTTGATCTCTTGTTGGTGAACTAGATCTCACATTCTGCAACTAAGAGTTTGTGTGCTACAACTAAAAGACCCCACATGCCTCAACTAGAAGATCTCACATGCCACAACTAAAACAATAATAATAAAAACAAGCAGGCCTGAAAACCCAGAGAAATTAGGAAACAGGGAGTAGTTAGGGGAAATTCGTTTCAGCGGAGATTAAAAGTAAAATGCTACTAAGCTGCAGTAGTTAAAACAGTGTGGTACAGGTACATCTGATAAAGATGGTGTTGCAGATTAGTAGGGAAAAATGAATTATTTAACAAAGTTGTTGGGACACCTTCTTCAGGAAGAAGAGTTATTTCCATATACCTCATACTTAACACCCAAGTAAGTTACAGATAAATCAAATAATTAAATGTAAACTATAGGGCCATAAAACTTCTACAAAAAGTGGGAGTATTTAAAATTAGAGTATGGAAGGCTTTTAAAAATAAGATATAAAATTAGGAAGTAATAAAACGAAAAATTGATATCTCTGAGACCATGAAACTCAAAAGAGCATCATATAAAGTCAAAACTGAAATGAGTGTTCTTCATACATGGCTGTAGTAGAAACTGGCAGAACTTCTGTGGAGGGAGTTCTGAAGTTTAAGTCAAAATTTTAAAATGCACATACCTTAACCCAAGAATTCTACTTCTTTGATTTTATTCTATAACTATACACAATATCTCCATACATGTGCCCAAAGATATATGTGCAATGATGATCTTCATTGCCAGTGTAATAAATTACCACAAATTTAGTGGACTGAAACAACACAAATTTATTCTCTTATAATTTTGGAGGTTATAAGTCCAAAATCAGTTTCACTGGGCTACAATCAAGGCATACGCAGGGCTGGATTCTTCTGGAGACTCTGAGGGGAGGCTCTGCTTCTTTGCCTTTTTCAGCTTTTAAGGCTGCCTGTATTCCTTGGCTTGTGGCCCCTACCTCCATTTTTAAAGAGCATCACTCCAGTCTCTACTTCTATTGTCACATTGCTCCCTTCTCTCCCATTAACACTCCAGGTTTCCTCTTATAAAGACCTTTGTGATTATATCTAGACTTATCCAGACAATTGGTGATAAATGCCCTATCCCCACATCATTGAATTAATCACATCTGCGAAATCCATTTAGGAATGTAAGATAAGATAATAATAGGTTCTGGGGATTAGGACATGAACATCTTTGAGAGAACTTATGCAGCCTACCATAGACATGTTCTTGTATACCCTATTTCTAGAAGAATAAGAAATTGCTAATGATAAATGTTTTTTGGACAGAGAAACCTGAAGGCTGAGGGACAAAGGACAAAAGGACAAAGGACAAAGACACTACTGCAAACCCCTTGTGCTTTTTGTTTATGTATCTGTAGTCTCTGTTTTTAAAAATGTGATATATGCTCTTTGTAGAAATTTTAGAAATTGTGAAAAAGAGAAATGCATAAAATATTAATCATAATCAACCATACAAGCTGAACAACTGTTAGTGTTCCTTGTGTATTTCCTTCTATCATTTTTTCTATTCATAATTATGTTTGCAGTAAACAAAATAAATGGCTTTCCAAATATATCCAAACCCTAATCTTCAGAATCTGTGAACATGCTGCCACACATGGTTAAAAAGATTTTTGTAATGTAAGTGAGGATTGTGAGATAGGGAGATAATCCTGGATTATCTGGGTGGACTCAGTGTAGTCACAAGGATCCTTATAAGATGGGGTTGCAAGAAGGTAAGAGAAGGAGAGAAGGTGATGTGTAAAGGAAACCAGTGGTACAGTTATGCAACAAGGAGCCAAGGATAAGTACAGCTGTTAGTAGATGAAAAATGGAATGACTGAATTCCTGGACTTCTGTCCTCTAGAATTGTAAGAGAATAAACATGTCATTTAAAAATATTAACAGTTTGGTACTTTGTTACATTTAGGAAACTAATGCAGTGTCTTTAAATGATAAACATTTCCCCATGTTCTTTAACATTTTTTGTGCATACTATAATGATACCTTACTTAATATTAATATTTATGTATTTGCTTTCTCTTCTAGACACTAAATTATACAAGGTCAGGGACTGTTTCTGTCTTTTCTCCCAACTTTATTAAGGTATTAATAACATATGTGTCTGTTTAGAGTATACAACATGATGATTTGATATGTGTATATGTATGCATGCTAAGTCGCTTCAGTCGTGTCTGACTCTGTGTGACCCCATGGACAGCAGCCTACCAGGCTCCTCTGTCCACAGGATTCTCCAAGCAAGAATATTGGAGTGGGTTGCCATTTCCTTCTCCAGATATGTGTATATATTGTGAAATTATTACTGCAATAAGGTTAGTTAACACCTTTGTCTTATCACATACTTTTATTGGGTATGTGATGATGACATTTAAGAACTATTCTCAAAACTTTCAACTATCAATATATAATACTGTACTGTAAATTATACTATACAGTTAATATTGTACTGGTGATAGACAGGGAGGCCTGGCCTGCTGCAGTTCATGGGGTCGCAAAGAGTTGGACACGACTGAGTGACTGAACTGAACTGAACTGAGCTGTTAATTATAATCACCACATTGTCCACTTGAGCCCCAGAACTTATTCATCTTATATCTGGAAGTTGGTAATCTTTGACCAGTATGTCCTCCTTTCCCCGAACTCCTAACCTCTAGTAAGACCGTCAATCTACTCTTTACTCCTTTTTTTTTTTTTTTAAATTTTATTGTTATATTATCTTTTGGCCACAGTGCACAGCATGTGAGATCTAGTTCCCTGACCAGGGATCAAACTCGTGCCACCTGCCTTGTCAGCACAGAGTCTTAACCACTCTATCACCAGGGAAGTCCCTCTCTATTCCTTTTTTTTACAGTGATACAAGTAGTTGTGTTTATTTTAGTAAGTCAATAACAAATGAATTCATAATCCAATAGCTTTTTTATACCTAGTACTTTGTACTTCTTAATCTCCTTCCTCTACTTTGTTCCTCCCCTCACTCCTAAACCCACTGATAACCATTAGTTTGTTCCCTATATTTGTGAGTCTGTTTCAGTTTGTTGTATTTATTCATTTTATTTTTTATATTACACATATAAGTGAAAGCACAGTACTTGTCTTTCTCTATCTGACTTACTTTACTAAGCATAATATTGTCCAGGTCCACCAATGTTTTTGCCTTTTATTTATTTTTTAATATAAATTTATTTATTTTAATTGGAGGTTAATTATGGGCAAAATTTTATTCTTTTCTATGGCTGATAATATTACATTGTGTGTGTGTGTATATCATATCTTCCTCATTGTTTCATATGTTGTTGGAAACTTAGTTTGCTTCCATATCTTGGCTACTGCAAATAATACTATTATAAAACATTGGAATGCATATATCTTTTTAAATTTGTGTTTTTATTTTCTTTGGATATGTACCCAGGAGTAGAATTGCTGAATCATATGGTATTTTGAGATTTCTGAGGACTCTCCATACTGTTTTCCACAGTGGCTGTACTAATTTGCATTCCCACTAACAATGTACTAGGGTTCCCTTTGCTTCACATCCTCACCAACATTTATTATTTGTTGTCTTTTTGACAATAGCCATTCTGACAAATGTGAGGTGATATCTCATTGTGGTATTGATTTGTTTTTTCCTGCTGATTTGTGATGTTGAGCATCTTTTCATGTGCTTGTTAGTGATCTGTGTTTATTCTTCAGGGAAATGTTTATTCAGGTCCTCTGCACATTTTTAATTGTGTTGTTTGTGTGTTTTTTTTTTTTTTCAATTTTGAGTTGCATGAGCTCTTTATTTTGGATGAAAGTGAAAGTGTTAGTCGCTTAGTCGTGTCTGACTCTTTGTAACCCCATAGACTGTGGCCGACCAGGCTCCTCTGTCCATGGAGTTCTCCAGGCAAGAATATTGGAGTGGGTAGCCGTTTCCTTCTTCAGGGTATCTTTCTGAACCAGGGATCAAACTCAGGTCTCCTGCACTGCAGGCAGATTCTTTACCGTCTGAGCCACCAGGGAAGCCAACTTGTTAGACATATCACTAGTAAATATTTTCTCTCATTCACCAGGTTGTCTTTTCATTTGTCGATGGTTTCCTTTACTATGCAAAAGCATTTATATTTCTTAGGTTCTATTTATTTTTGTTTGAATTGACTGAGGAGACAGACCAAAAAATATATTGATAAAACTTAAGGTCAAATGAGTGTGCTGCCTACATTTTCCTCTATTAATTTTATGGTTTCTGGTCTTATATTTAGATCTTTAATCCATTTTCAATTTCTTTTGTATATGGTGTGAGAAAATGTAATTTCATTTTTTAACATGTAGCTGTTCAGTTTCCCGAAGACCACTTATTGAAGAAAATGTCTTTTTTGCATTGTATATTTTTGCCTCCCTTGCCATAGATTAATTGATCATGCATGTATGGATATATTTCTGGACTCTCTATTCTGTTCCATTTGTCTTTGCTAGGTATTTTATTCTTTTAATGTGATTCTAAATGGGATTGTTTTCTTGCTTTTTCTGATTAGTATATAGAAAAACAACAGATTTCTATATATTAATCTTATATCCTGCAACCTTACTGACTTTATTAGTTCTAATAGAATTATTTTTGGTGGATACTTTAGGGTTATATAAGTAAAAGTGTCGTTACTTGCAGATGACATGATGCCTTTTATTTTTCTTTTATGATTGCTGTGGCTAGGACTTCATGAACTCCTTATTGCCAAATTCAGACTTAAATTGAAGAAAGTAGGGAAAGCCACTAAACCATTCAGGTATGACCTAAATCAAATCCCTTATGATTATACAGTGGAAGTGAGAAAGATTTAAGGGACTAGATTGGATAGACAGGGTGCCTGATGAACTATGGAAGGAGGTTCGTGACACTGTTCACGAGACAGGGGTCAAGACCATCCCCATGGAAAAGAAATGCAAAAAAGCAAAGTGGCTGTCTGAGGAGGTCTTACAAATAGCTGTGAAAAGAAGAAAAGTGAGAAGCAAAGCAGAAAAGAAAAGATATAAACATCTGAATGCAGAGTTCCAAAGAATAGCAAGGAGTGATAAGAAAGCCTTCCTCAGCAATCCGTGCAAAGAAACAGAGGGAAACAACAGAATGGGAAAGACTAGAGATCTCTTCAAGAAAATTAAGAGATACCAAGGGAACATTTCATGCAAAGATGGGCTCAATAAGGGACAGAAATGGTATGGACCTAACAGAAGCAGAAGATATTAAGAAGAGGTGGCAAGAATACACAGAACTGTACAAAAAAGATCTTCACGATGCAGATAATCATGATGGGGGGATGACTCACTTCGAACCAGACATCCTGGGATGAGAAGTCAAGTGGGCCTTAGAAAGCATCACTACAAACAAAGCTAGTGGAGGTGATGGAATTCCAGTTGAGCTGTTTCAAATCCTGAAAGATGATGCTGTGAAAGTGCAGTGCCAAAGAATACTCACACTACCGCACAATTGCACTCATCTCACATGCTAGTAAAGTAATGCTCAAAATTCTCCAAGCCAGGCTTCAGCAACACATGAACCGTGAACTTCCAGATGTTCAAGCTGCTTTTAGAAAAGGCAGAGGAACCAGAGATCAAATTGCCAACATCTGCTGGATCATATAAAAAGCAAGAGAGTTCTAGAAAAATATCTATTTCTGCTTTATTGTCTATGCCAAAGCCTTTCACTGTGTGGATCACAATAAATTGTGGAAAATTCTGAAAGAGATGGGACTACCAGACCACTTGACCTGCCTCTTGAAAAACCTGTATGCAGGACAGGAAGCAACAGTTAGAACTGGACATGGAAGAACAGACTGGTCCCAAATAGGAAAAGGAGTACGTTGAGGCTGTATAGTGTCACCCTGCTTATTTAACTTATATGCAGAGTACATCATGAGAAACGCTGGGCTGGAAGAAGCACAAGCTGGAATCAAGATTGCTGGGAGAAATATCAATAACCTCAGATATGCAGATGACACCACCCTTATGGCAGAAAGTAAGGAGGAACTCAAAAGCCTCTTGATGAAAGTGAAATACGAGAGTGAAAAAGTTGGCTTAAAGCTCAACATTCAGAAAACGAAGATCATGGCATCTGGTCCCATCACTTCATGGCAAATAGATGGGGAAACAGTGGAAACAGTGTCAGACTTTATTTTTGGGCCCTCCAAAATCATTGCAGATGGTGATTGCAGCCATGAAATGAAAAGATGCTTACTCCTTGGAAGGAAAGTTATGACCAACCTAGATAGCATAAGCAGAGATATTACTTTGCCAGCAAAGGTCCATCTAGTCAAGGCTATGGTTTTTCTAGTGGTCATGTATGGATGTGAGAGTTGGACTGTGAAGAAAGCGAGCGCTGAAAAATTGATGCTTTTGAATTGTGGTGTTGGAGAAGACTCTTGAGAGTCCCTTGGGCTGCAAGGAGATCCAACCAGTCCATTCTAAAAGAGATCAGTCCTGGGTGTTCTTTGGAAGGACTGATGCTAAAGCTGAAACTCCAATACTTTGGGCACCTCATGCAATGAGTTGATTCATTGAAAAATACTGATGCTGGGAGGGATTGGGGGCAGGAGGAGAAGGGGCGACAGAGGATGAGATGGCTGGATGGCATCACTGACTCGATGAACATGAGTTTGATGAACTCCAGGAGTTTTTGATGGATGGGGAGGCCTCGTGTGCTGCGATTTTCAGGTCGCAAGGAGTCGGACACGAATGAGTGACTGAACTGAACTGAAGACTTCCAATACTGTATTGAATAGAAGTGATGAAAATGAACATTCTTGTCTTGTTACTGATATTAGAGGAAAAGTTTTCATCTTGTTACCATTGAGTATGATGTTAGCTGTGGGTTTATTATAAATGGTCTTTAGTATGTTGAGGTTATGCATTTTCTGCATTTGTTAAGATTGTCATGTGATTTTATTTTATCTTATCTTTCCTTTTGTTAATATGGTGCATCATATTGATTTGTGAATATTGAACCATCCTTGAGTCCCTGGAATAAATCACATGATCATGGTATATGATCCCTTTTATATATTGTTGAAATTGGTTTGCTAAAAGATTTTGTGAAGATTTTTGCTTCTATAGTGATCAGAGATGTGTGTGTGCTGAATCCCTCAATGTGTCCTACTCTTTGTGACTCCATGTACTGTAGCCCACCAGGCTGCTCTATCGATGGAATTTTCCAGGCAAGGATACTGGAAATATTACAGGGGATCTTCTGATCCAGGGAGCGAACCTGGATCTCTTGTATATCCTGCATTGGTAGGTGAATTCTTTACCACTGTACAATCTGGAAAGCTCCATTCATCAGAGATATTGGCCTCTAATTTTCTTTTTTGGTAATGTCTTTGCTTTGGTGTCACGGTAATAGTGGCCTCAAAAAATGAATTTGGTAATGTTTCCTCTTCAATTTTTTTTGGCAGTAATTTGGGAAGGAGAAGTATTATGTTTTCTTTGTATGCTTGGTATTCAATAGAATTCTCCCATGAAGATTTATGGTCCTGTACTTTTTTGGGGAGGAGTTCTTTGATTACTGATTCAATTTCAATCCTAGTAATTGGTCTGTTCAGGTTATATCTTTTTGATTCAGTTTTGGAAGAATGTATTTTCTAGTAATTTATGCATATCTTCTAGGTTGTCCAATTTGTTGGCATATAACTGTTCATAGTATTCTCTTATGATTGTATCTCTGTGATATCTGGGATGAATTCTCCTGTTCCATTTATTATTTTTTTCATTTGGTTCCTTGCTTTTTTCTTACTGAGCCTGGTTAAAGGATTATCAATTTTGTTTTCAGAAAACCAGTTTTTGGTTTCATTGATCTTTTTTTTTTTTCATTTTTCTCTATTTCATTTATTTCCACTGTGATGTTTATAATTTCATTTCTTCTTCTGACTTTGAGCTTTGTTCTTTGTTGCTAATTCCTTTGGATGGTAGTTTAGGTTGTTTATTTGAGATAGGCATGCTGCTGCTGCTAAGTCGCTTCAGTCGTGTCTGACTCTGTGCGACCCCATAGACGGCAGCCCACCAGGCTCCCCCGTCCCTGGGATTCTCCAGGCAAGAACACTGGGGTGGGTTGCCATTTCCTTCTCCAGCACTTACAGCTATTTTGTTACTTGTTTTCCCATTTTTCTCATTTTCTGTGTGTTTCTTATTCTTTAGGTATTGGTCCCTTGTGGTTTGATGATCTTCTTTTGTGTATTATTTGTGTTCCTTTCTAATTTTTGTGTATCTATTGTACATTTCAAGCTGGTTTTAGAAAAGGCAGAGGAACCAGAGATCAAATTGCCAACATCTGCTGGATCATCAAAAAAGCAAGAGAGTTTCAGAAAAACATCTATTTCTGCGTTATTGACTATGCCAAAGCCTTTGACTGTGTGGATCACAATAAACTGTGGAAAATTCTGGAAGAGATGGGAATACCAGAATACCTGACCTGCCTCTTGAAAAACCTGTATGCAGGTCAGGAAACAACAGTTAGAACTGGACATTGAACAACAGACTGGTTGCAAATAGGAAAAGGAGTACGTCAAGGCTGTATATTGTCACCCTGCTTATTTAACTTATATGCAGAATAATTCATGTGAAATGCAGGCCTGGATGAGGCACAAGCTGGAATTAAGTTTACCAGGATAAATATCAATAACCTCAGATATGCAGATGACACCACCTTTATGACAGAAAGTGAAGAAGAACTATAGAGCCTCTTGATGAAAATGAAAGAGAGAGAAAAAGTTGGCTTAAAGCTCAGCATTCAGAAAACGAAGATCATGGCATCTGGTCCCATCACTTCAGGGGAAATAGATGGGGAAACAGTAGAAACAGTGTCAGACTATTTTTTTGGGCTCCAAAATCACTGCAGATGGTGATTGCAGCCATGAAATTAAAAGACGCTTACTCCTTGGAAGGAAGGTCATGACCACCCTAGATAGCATATACAAAAGCAGAGACATTACTTTGCCAACAAAGGTTCATCTAGTCAACGCTATGGTTTCTCCTGAGGTCATGTATGGATGTGAGAGTTCGACTGTGAATAAAGCTGAGTGCTGAAGAATTGATGCTTTTGAACTGTGTTGTTGGAGAAAACTCTTGAGAGTCCCTTGGTCTGCAAGGAGATATAACCAGTCCATCCTAAAGGAGATCAGTCCTGGGTGCTTTTCAGAAGGATTGATGCTGAAGCTGAAAGTCCAATACTTTGGGTACTTCATGCGAAGAGTTGACTTATTGGGAAAGACTCTGATACTGGGAGGGAATGGGGGCAGGAGGAGAAGGGGCGACAGAGGATGAGATGGCTGGATGACATCACCTACTCAATGGACATGAGTTTGAGTGAACTCTGGGAGTTGGTGATGGACATGGAGGCCTGGTGTGCTGCGATTCATAGTGTCGCAAAGAGTTGGACATGACTGAGTGACTGAACTGAACTGATTGTACATTTTTCGTTTGTGTTTTAAATTGATAATCCCTTAAGTTCAAACACATTCTAAAAATCTATATTGTTCAGTCTTGCCTCACATTTTGTGTTTTGGATGTATTTTACATCTTCATGTCTACCCCTTAACTGTTTATTGTAGTTATAGTTGACTTCACAATTTTTGTTTTTTAATCTTTGTACTAGCTTAGTTAAATGATTGATCTACAGTTCTTTACTATATATTTGCCCTTACTTATTGGTTATTCCTTTTCTTACAATTTATTTCTTGTAGCCTTTTTCACCCGGAGAAGGCAATGGCACCCCACTCCAGTACTGTTGCCAGGAAAATCACATGGATGGAGGAGCCTTGTAGGCTTCAATCTATGGTATCGCTGAGTTGGACAGTATTGAGCGACTTCACTTTCACTTTTCACTTTCATGCATTGGAGAAAGAAATGGCAACCCACTCCAATGTTCTTCCTGGAGAATCCCAGAGACAGGGGAACCTGGTGGGCTGCCATCTCTGGGGTTTTACAGAGTCAGACATAACTGACGCGACTTAACAGCAGCAGCTTTTTTCACTTAACGAAGATCCTTTAACACTTTTTGTGAGATGGTTTACTGTTGATGAACTCTCTTAGTATTTGCTTATCTGAGAAGCTCTTTATCTTTTTCAGTTCTAAATGATAACCTTGCTGGGTAGACTGCCCTAAGTTGTAGACTTTTTTTCCATTCAGCATTTAAAATATATCATGCACTCTTTCTGGCCTGTAAAATTTCTACTGAAAATTCAGCTGATAGCCTTATGAGGATTCTCTTGTATGTGGTTTTTCGTTTTTCTCTTCAGTTCAGTTCAGTTCAGTTCAGTCACGTCCGACTCTTTGCGACCCCATGAATCGCAGCATGCCAGGCCTCCCTGTCCATCACCATCTCCCGGAGTTCACTCAGACTCACATCCATCGAGTCCATGATGCCATCCAGCCATCTCATCCTCTTGCTGCCTTTAAAATTCTCTCTTCATCTTTTGCCATTAACATTTTGATACATCTTGGTGTAGGTCTCTTTGGGTTCATCTTGTTTTGGACTTTCTGTACCTGAATATCTGTTTCCTTCTCCCTGTTTGGGAAGTATCCAGCCATAATTTCATTAAATACATTTTCTATCCCTTTCTCTCATCTCCTTCTGGGCCTTATATAATATGAATGTTATTATGCTTGATGTTGTCCCACAGGTCCCTTAAACTATCCTCTTACAAATTTTTTCCCTTTTACTGTTTTTATTGGGTTATTTCAAATATTCTTATTCTGTCTTCCAGTTCATTTATGCATTATTTGCTGTCACCTAATCTGTTAATTCCTTCTGGCGAATTTTTAAATTCAGGTGTTGTATTATTCAGCTCTAACTGGTTCTTTGCATATTTTCTAGTTCTTTGTTAAAATTCTCACTGTGTTCATCTATTCTTTTCTCAGTTCATTTAGTGTTCTTATTTTTTTTTTTAGAAAGACTACATATTCACTTTATTTGACAGGTACATAAATTTCACCCTAAAATGTTGACATATTTCAAAATTAAAAGAAAAATCTGTATTGTTTTTAGTCTATTTAAATAGCTCATTTTTCCTTATGTTCTTTCTTTTTTTAATTTTTATTTTTACTTTATTTTACTTTACAATACTGCATTGGTTTTGCCATACATTGACATGAATCCACCACAGATGAATGGATAAGAAAGCTGTGGTACATATACACAATGGAGTATTACTCAGCCATTAAAAAGAATACATTTGAATCAGTTCTAATGAGGTGGATGAAACTGGAGCCGATTATACAGAGTGAAGTAAGCCAGAAAGAAAAACACCAATACAGTATACTAACACATATATATGGAATTTAGAAAGATGGTAATGATGACCCTGTATGCGAGACAGCAAGAGAGACACAGATGTGTAGAGTGGACATTTAGTGTTCTTACTATTGCTTTGAACTGTTTATCAGGTAGATTATCTGTATCATTAAGGTTTTTCATATGTGGCTTTGTTCTTTTGTTTGAAACACATTCCTCTGTCTTTTCATTTTAACTTTTTCTGTCTCTATGATGTTAGGTGAAACAGTGACCTATCCTAGTCTTGAAAGGTGTTCTTGAGTGGTAAGTCCCTTATGCAGTCTACCTGTGTCCAGTGGCTTTTGTGGGAGAGCTGGACCTTAAGTGGGCAATGGCTGCATCTTTGCCTGGGGTACACTGGCAGCCACCACCTTGGTGGGAGGTAGGGCTGGAGTTGAAGCAGCCAGAGCCGGAGATAGAGCCATGTGTGAGCCAGAGCTTCTCCTATTCTCAGTGGCCATTATTGTCATAATGGGGAAAGTGACAGGACGTGAGAGGCTAGAACAGGAGTCCTGAGGGAGTTGGGTTCTCCTGGATGTAATGGTATTCTTTGCTTTGGTTGGGATCCTGGTTGGAGCTTGGGACTGCAGTTTTGTGCTGGTTTCATTCTGTTGTGTGCATGCCTTGGTTAGAGACTGGTTTGGGGCTAGAGGGGTTGGTGCCACACTAATGAGCTGCTTTCTTTCCTGCTGCAGATGGTGGTCTCTACTATAGAGCTAGGTTTGTTCCTCTAATCTTGGTTGGACATGTACACTGGCAGTGACTTCCTCTGCCCTGTTTAGAGGCAAGGCTGTAGTCCAAGCTGGCTCCATTTCCTCTAAGTGTGAGCACACTCATTGGCAAAAGCAGCCTCTGCCTTAGTGGGCAGCAGCACTGGAGAAAGAGGAGCTGGAGCAGGATCCTGGTATCGGCTGGGTGTGTGTAGTGGAGCAGTCCTACCAGGCTGGCTAGAGCCCAGGCAGCTTTGAATATGCTGCCTCTGTATGTGCATTCTTTAAGAGTAGAGTCTTTTTTTCTTCCAGCTTTCTGGTAAACCTGACTTATTTTCAAACCAGATCCTAGGACTGGGGTGCCTAATTTCCTTCCTGTCAGACTCTGTGTGGATCTTCCTTTACAGTCTTGGTTGTGAAAGAGCTGTTCTGCCAGGTTATTTTCACATGCAGTTGTATTTTGGATGTGTTTGTGAGGGGAGGTGAGCTCAGCCTCCTCCTGGTCAGCTATATTTATCTCTCTCCCCTACTCTCTAAATTCACCTTTTTTGTTAAATTTAGGAGAATATATAGAATTTGTTTTTCTTTCTGACTTATTTCACTTAGCATAATGCCTTCATGGTCCATCCATATTGCTGCAAAATGCAGGATTTCATTCTTTTTATTTTTTTTTTTAATTTTACTTTACAATTCTGTATTGGTTTTGCCATACATTGACATGAATCCACCACGGGTGTACATGCATTCCCAAAC